>NC_028643.1:20381804-20515511 GCF_001406875.1 Solanum pennellii
AATTTTTTTTTAGAAACATAATTTTATTTTTATTCATAAATATATTAAAAATAAATTAACCACACAAATAAATTTTAAAAGAAACATAATTTTTACTTTTATTCATCAAAATTTTGAGTACAATTCTGCTCCTCTCTTGGTTACAATTATTTTTTCCCCTTGATTCTTCTCTCATAATATTTATTTATGATTCGAAGAACTAGGATGATTATACTTGATATCCCTAATTTGAAATCTTTTAGTGACGTATTTTTCAAACTACGATGATTGATTTTGATCTCTCTACAAATATTTCACAAATTTGAGAAATATTCGAGATTAGTACTTATATTTATTACGGAAAAGGGTCTAAAATACCCTCAGAGTATTGGAAATGGTACAAAATTACCCTCAATCCACCTATTGGCTCCAAAATACCCTTCTCACCCACCTATTGGGTCCAAAATACTCTTGTCATCCACCTTTTGGTTCAAAATTGACCACTTAATTAACGGTTTTATATTTAAACTATTTAAATATTTTTTTAAATACGTGGCGCTCAACTATTTGTTATAATTTAACTTATTACTATAATTTATAAATCAATCCACTACCCATCCATTACTAATTAAACCCTCCAAATTAATAAATCACTCATATTATTAATGCAACAATAGAAATGCTACTGCCAATTGAGTGTTTTAAAAAATTTGAGATGAAAATATCTATAGAAGTAAATCATCATACATTCAAGTATCTAAATAAAAATTACCGATAAACTTAAAAGTCTGACTATGTTCATCTTAATTATTCTTACGTCTCAATTATGTGATGTTACTTCATAGGTAACTTTTTTTCAAAATAATATATTAAAAGTTTTAAAACAAATCATAAATATTTATAAAATTATATTTTAAAAAAGTGCATGAATTAATTCGGGATGTATTACTTCTTTACCTTTAATCATAAATTTCTAATTCAATCTTGAAAGTGAATCAAAATGAAAGTGTCCTCCTAAATAAGTGGCTCAACATAAATTTAATTGGGGCTTCAATTCGGACTCAAATAATTTTGGATGTCATTTTCATTAATCTATAATTTCATCGTGTTTTAGTAGTGTTTATAACGATTTTGATATTATAGTTGGATTATTAATTGGGTGGGGTTTAGTTAGTAATGGGTGGGTAGTGGGTTGGTTTATAAATAATACAAATAAATTAAATTATAACCAATAGTTGAACATCAAGTATTTTAAAAATATTTAAATAGTTTAAATATAAAATTATTAAATAAGTGGTGAATTTTGAACTCAAAGGTGGATGACAAGGGTATTTTGGAGCCAATTGGTGGATAAAAAGGGCGTTTTGGAGCCAATAGGTGGATGAAGGGTAATTTTGTACCATTTTCAATATTTCAAAGATATTTTAGACCCTTTTCCTTATTTATTATAAGAAGTTGTGAGGTTTAACTACCTTCCTAAGCTTTATCTGGCTGGATCTTATTATTAATCATGTGAGGCACGGAATATAAATTGGTATCCCAAAGATAAATTGGAGTTTATTTCTTTACTTTTTGTCTTACAATATTTCAATTTTCATTACTTTAAGTACCAATAAGAATTAGTACACTGTCAAATAGACATGTTGAATTAAAATTGGGTGAATTAAATTACCTGAAAATGCAGGTTATAACCCAACATACTCTATTCTTATTAAGCCTACTTTGTACTTTTCAAAATATAAAATCAAACATCTAACAAAATTTAGGAAAATAGTAAAAGAAAAAACTAGAAGAATACATAATTGATTTTTTAAAATTGAAAATACGCTTTTTTGATGGGTGGCTAATTTTCAAAATTTTCATGGAAGATAGGGTGATTTATGGATGAGTAGTTAGATTCTTTTTAAGAAAAAGAGTTAAAATATTTCTTGAACTTTGATTTATTAATTGACTATGTCCTTATACATAAAATATTTCTTGAACTTTGATTTATTAATTGACTATGTCCTTATACATAAAAATATTAAATAACATATTTTAGATATTCTTAACATAATAAATTATTATTTTTAGATATTTTTTATGAAATTTCTAACTCCGCCTCTGCCCGTGCCATTACTAAGTTTTACTTCTTCAATTGTTCCACATTTCTCGAAATATCTTCTAAACTCTTTATATGATAAATTAAGAGGCAATCCACCAACAATTTCTTTTTTATTACTTTTTCTAATTTCACTATTTTGTCTGTGAAGTTGTTGGCCACAAAAAAAATGCTTAATTTGTGGCGATTAATTAGTGTGAATTTTTTAAAATTTCACTAATAATTCATTTGTGACGTTTTATTTTAACCCCCACAATATAAAATTTTTTGTGGTGATTTTATTAAGGATGTTACATAATTTCTATCATATACACACCTTTCTCCTCCTCCATTTAAACTTTT
The DNA here is from genome assembly GCF_001406875.1 of Solanum pennellii. Lineage (NCBI taxonomy): Eukaryota > Viridiplantae > Streptophyta > Magnoliopsida > Solanales > Solanaceae > Solanum > Solanum pennellii. Next base: position 20,384,227 of record NC_028643.1, read on the forward strand.
ATTTTTTTGATCCTGTATTTCCTTTATGTATTAAAACACTTTTTAAATTTCCTTTTTTACTTTGTAGATGAAATTTCACTTCAACATCTTATTTTATATAGTAATACTTTATTTTGTATTATTTAGTGATTTTGGTTATCTCATAACAAAAATATATATTTATTTATTTATTTATTTTGTTTGAATCTTAAGTTTATTTAAGCTTTTATAGCGTTTTTTTTAAGGTCAAACATTTTAATTATTCGTTATTACAAATTAATAAAAATTAAAAATAACTGATTGTTCTATGTACTAAAAAAATTCTTTTATCTTTTATTTGGAGCCAACTCAACCAAATTTTAATGCATCTCCGTCTAAAATTTTATAAAAGCCTAAAGACTATAACTAGTTTCCCCCTAAAACTTTTCAAATCCAATCACATATGAAATAACCACCCCTCCTTCCTATACATTCCCACTAAAACACAAGACACAACCCATTTCTTTTTTCCCTTTAGTCCATTTCTTTTTCCTATTAACCTGTTTCTTTTTTCCTATACATTCCCTCGTAAAACACAACACACAACCTCCCTTCCCCTTTTTCCCTTTGCTTCTCACTCTTCTTTACTTTATTTTTGGTTTCATTATATGAGTGTGAATTAGCTAATTACTTTTTCATTTAATATAGGCTTTGCAAAGTGAAACAAATGGTAAATAATTGTTTTGAATATAAAGGTAATTCTCTATTGGGTTTGAGTTTGATGATTCATATTATAGTTTAAATTTTATATTATTATTATTTAATTTATAGGTATTTGTATTTTGGAAAATGTTAAACTTAGTGTGTTAAATATATTTTTACATATTGCAAGATTTGTTTAAAATTTCACTACACCGTAAAGTCATCCTTACCTAATCTTTTACTGATTTATGGTAAGCCTCAATTTTGTTTTTGTTTAGTTTAGTTAAGGATCATGCAATCATTTTATTTTTGATTGTATTTGACTATTACAAATTAAAGGATAATTTTACATACTTCATTGCGATCTATATCAATATAACTTATGTAATACGATAAATTGTTGAAAATATAATTAATTTTTTGGTAAATGAAAGAAAGAAATAAGGTCAAAGAAGAAAGTCTAACTTAATAATTATAAAAAATGTGAAATATTTTAACAGAACTTTATATGATTTTGAAAAATAAAAATTTGGTTCGTGCTTACGTAGGAATAATCACGAAGTCATTACTATTTGCATTACCAGGGTATATGAGAGAACATCAAATGCATAATCTTATAGTTTGCTTTTAAATCGAAGATCTATATGAATTTGTGTTTCGAATGAATGGAATTTTTTTTAATCAAGATGTATGAAGATATATGTATCAAACATATATTTACCTAACTATGCATAATATTTTCATTGTTTCAGCCTGAAACGGAGATTGATCTTATTTAACTTTAGATTAAAAGATTGGATACAAAAACGTATATCACCAAACAAATGCAAGCTATAGAATAATATTAGTAATTGATATGCTAAAAATAATATTACCTCTATCCAATTTTATGTTAGGTAGTTTGACTCGGCACTGAATTTAAGAAAGAAATGAAGACTTTCAAAACTTATGGTCCAAAATGAATGATATAAATTTGTGTAGTTTGACTCAGCATGGAGTTTAAGAAAGAAATGAAGACTTTCAAAACTTGTGGTCCGAAATGCATGATATAAATTTGTGTAACTTAAATTATTTCATTAAGGGTAAAATAGAAATTTTATAGTTGAACTGTTACGTAATATTTCAAATATATCATTTATTTTGAGACCGACTAAAAATAAAAGTAAGTCACATAAATTAAGACTAACGAGTATAATATTATTTTTAATCATATGGAATAGCATAAAAAGGTCGAAAAGGTCTCTCTGTAATTATCTTTAAATAACCAACTTAAACATAAAATCAGTCAAATTTAAAATTCAAAAATCCTAAAATATCTCAACATAGCTAACAAAAACTTTGTGATTTGTTAGTATACACACATATGGTATATCTTTATTATATATTATACAATATATGTATTGGCAAATAGTGCACGTCTTTGTATCATAAGATAGTAGCTAGCTAGAGTAACCTTTTTGACTTTAATTTGTGATTTGATTGCCGCAAACAATAGGTACTCAATCTCGAAGTGCTTTTTATATATATTTTTGTATATATAGAATGAAATGAAATGTATAAAATGGAGCATAATCTTAATACACTTGATTAATTAGGAAAACGGCTGCCACTTTGTTTCTGGCTTTTCTTTGTTTTTCTCAAGTTATCTACTTGAATGCCATCCCAATTACAAGTAATCATATATCAACTTAATTAATATCAATAAATATATATTTTTTTTAATGGTTACGTTGAATATACTTATTTTCATTGTTAGGATGCAATAGTTTGGTGTACAAAACTCAATAACAGGAGAACACACAAATAATGGTAACTACTTGTCTATCTTCTTTCTTTCTTTCAAACAAACAATATCACCCCTTAATATTATTATTTTTTTGTCAAATATTTATTAGGAAAATATGGAGGTCGAGTGTATGAAACTAGGTGATGTTGTCATTAGAAGAATGGATGCTGAGGTCAATGACTATCCAGGTTCGGGTGCGAATAATCGCCACACTCCGGGCCACCCCTAGAGATATGATGAATGTATTTAGAGGCGAATTTGGGATGTCAATGTGTTTAAAATTTATATATATATATATACATACTATATGTATGCATAAATAGTTCGAGCTGAGAGCAATGGTTTCACCATAATCCAAGCTCAGGCTAAATATGTTGAGTGTGTTAGTAATAAGTAGTGATAGATATGTGTGTTTTAGATGTTTAGGAGTATTGTGTTATTATGTAAAGCTAATAATTAAATTGCTTCATCTTTCTTATATACATAGTACTTGTATTTTTTTTTGTAAGAAACACAATTTTATTTTTATTTATAAATATAAGAAAAATAAAATAACTACAAATAAAATCTTGAAAGAAACATAATTTTATTTTTATTCATCAAGATTTTGAGTATAATTTTGTTCCTCCCTTGATTATAGATCTTTTTCTCCTTTGATTCTCTCATAAGATTTATCCATGATTCGAGGAACTAGGATGATCTTAACTTAATATCCATAATACGAAGGCCATTAATAGCGTATTTTTCGAACTATGATAATTGATTTTGATCTCTTTATAAATATTTTATAAATTTTAGGAATATTCGAGATTAGTTCTTGTATTTATTATTAGAATTTTGAGGATTAACTACCTTCATAAGCTTTATCTGGATGGATCTTATTAATTAATCATGTGAGGAACGGAACGAGTTATGGCCATTTATTAACTATAATAATTGGTATCCCGAAGATAAATTGAATTTGTAATAAAATAATATATTGTGCATGTCCACTATATCAAGGAGTTACTTCATTACGTTTCTCCATTATGAAGATAATCATAACCTCTATAACCTCCTGCTTTATAACCATTATTCTTGTAATCTTTCACTTTCATAACCTACTCCATTATATTCATGTTAATGTAATGTTTATGACTAACCTTTTGTATGCCTCTTTGTTACACAATAAATAGAGGCATAAAGCTTCATATTGTACACACTTGTAGATTTGGTGAATACTTTGAAGAGTTGGAATAATATGAAAAGCTGTCATCTCTTGTCTCCTTATTTGTATTACTTTCATCTATTATATTTTTTTGGTCTTATTTTACTTTAGTTTTACAACACGTTATCATCGCGAGTTGCTCATTCTCCGTCAAGAATCAATAGTAGGTATTTCTTGATTTTTATGCTATAATTCTTCGGTTGCAAGGTATACTTTATATCCTATATATTATCTGTACTAACAAAACTTCTTTTGTGGTTATATTAAAATGGTCATTAAATTATGATAATCTTCATAACAATATTGAGAAAGATTATTAAAATGTTTGAATTTATTTTAATTTGGGATTTTTATATGGTTCCAACATGTTGTTCTTATTAATTAATGTTGTTCATTTTAGGTCAAATTCGAATATATTTATGGTATTAATTATTTATTTTTTGGTAATGCATTTGGTTTATCAAGACATTTGGTTGAGGGTAAGATGATGAATTCAAGTTTTACCAAACCAAGTGTATAAGAAATCAACTTAAAGTCTCGATGTGCCACGATAATAAGAAGTTGGGTTCAAGTCTCATTGATTTATAACCAAAGATCTTTTTATATGGATAAGTCATTGAGCTTAAGTCCTACTGTTTTATAGTGATGATATGATAATAACTAACATAAAATTTTATACTTTTGATTAAAAGTCATGAAATTTACTCAATTAATTGTCTCCGTTCTCTTATATGAATGTGGTAACAGTGCATAATATGTCAGAAAATGACAAGATGTTGAATGTATAAATATGGGTATTGTAAAATATTACTGGTCATCATCCTGGTAATTAAAAGAAAGAACATTACGGGTTCTTAAGATACTCTTTCAAATGTGAATGTAATTTTATCCATTAAAGTGATGTGAAAGGATATTGAACACATTGTTTCATAAGATGTTTCTTCAAATGTGAAGGTAATTTTTATCCATCAAAGAGGTATGAGAAGTTATTGCACATACTGTTGTTGGTGCAATCCAAATTTGAAAAGTTTTGTAAATCCTCCATAAAAATAAAGGAATACAAAGTAGTAGTACATTTGACCTCTTAAAGTGATGATGAGGTGAGTCACATAATTTAATAAATGCGAAAGTATGACAATGAATTTCAAATAAAAACTTATGGAGCATGTTTAAATGGTTATGGTCCATTTCTTAAAGAAAATATGACTTGTGTTCTTATGGATAAGAACATATTGATGTATTGTGGGATAAATGTCACATCTCAACATTACGGGAGGTTTGACAGATTGAAAGAAATTTTAACATAAATGGTCATTTATTCATTTACTTTAAGTACTACACAAATATTGTGGTATGTTAAATTATGAACTATTGAAGGACAAAAGAGAAATAATTCTAACCTATAAAGGTTGTGGCTATGACCAAACTAAATATTGTTGTGTGACAACACAAATTAGTTATTGGTTGTCAAGAAATAAGTCTTGCATGTGATAATTTTAACAATGACATAATAATAATTTTTGCGTTGAAAGAGATGATCACCATAAGAATGACGTTGTGAAATTTGTGGTAGTACACAAAAATTAGTTGAGAGTTCGCAAAGGGCTAATTTGTTACTATCCGGAGGAATGAAATTGTTCATAATATTAGGGTTGTAGTGAGTCTAAAAAAATGTTTAAGTTTCAGAAGAATTGAAATGAAAAATATTATATTGAGACTATAAATTATGGGAAGATTTAGTTTTTTCAAATAACTACAACAAAAGCGTGTTATAAATATTTATGTATAAGATTACCCTTTTTTCCCTCTTGTTTGTTGTATACAAACATGGACATGATATTTCAATCACATGCAAAAGTAAACTAGATATTTACTAGAATAAATATTAGCTGGCATAATCGGTTGACCATTCCGATTCAAATGTGATGCAAAAGAAATTAAAAATTCACGTGGCTATATGTTGAATAAATAAAGGATTCTTCATGAATTTTTCTTTTGTATTCTGTTCTCGTGATAAAACAATCATTGTACCAGCTAAGGTTGAGATTGTATCCCCATAAATTATTTAGGACATATAAAAAGGTGAATATGGTGTGGTCACATGTGCATTTGTATCAACTTACAAATCGATTTTGTAAGATTGTTTGCTCAAATTATTAAATTAAGAGCACAGTTTCAAACTATAATATCATGTTGATAATGTTGTTTGGCTTAGCAGAAATTGTATGACTCTAATTATAGCTAAACCATTGATCATGAGAACAAATCTCTCAAATAAAATTTGTATGAGATGAGTTTATTTTACATGCATCAAGCCAATAAGGTTCTCCCAACACAATTAGTTCAGGGTCAGGAACCAAATAATTTTCAACTAAAATTTGATGTGTGCACATATGATTTTATTGCTCCACCACACACAAAGATGGATTCCCAAATGAGGTTGAGGGTGAATGTTAGATTTCCTAACATTAGGGGGAGATATGTGTAGTAGCTGGAAACTATGTGTGGGGTGAATTATCTAGATCCTCGTTAAACAAAGTGAAATTGAAGTTCAAAAGATAATTCATTTGCAAAATGTTGCAAGTAATTTTCCAGATGTATTTGCTGACCAAATTAAGCTGCAAATCCTCTAATAAATAGTCCTTGACGAACAGAGTCTATGGTACGCCAAAGGCGTGATAGACCAATCGATTTCAAATGTAAAACTCCTGAAGGAAGTAGAAGAGAAAATTATCAAAATGGTCATTGATAATGAGGTAAGTGCTTTGAAAGAGCACTATTACATAATATTTTATAAACCTTGGCAAAGGTTCAGGTACTTGAAAATGATGAAAAATGAATAGATCTCGATATGTTATGTCATATTGGAATCGATATCAAAATGATCATCGACGATATATATGATAGGAAGTAGCACTCGATGCTATAAATAGTTATGAGGATCTTATATTTGAATATGTCATATAGTGTGGATAGACAAATGATTGACACTTATCAAATATATTTTGTTTTGCCTAGAAAAGTGATGTTTTTGATCTTATAGTTCATGGATCAAAATATTATGTCAATGTGGTACAAATGAATCATTTTGTGAAAGTATAATCATAAGATATAAAGTGCGGTTTGTGCCTCGAGTCATAAAAGGTTTTCCCAAAAATCCTGACATTATTAAATAAAGATATATTCTCTAGTAGTGGATACAATGAGACGTGTTTCAGTCTGGCAATATATTAAATACTTGAATATGTATAATGAATGATTATTATGTCTCACTAAACGATTTAGGTTATATGAAATCCATTAAAAATGTAAAATGTCTTAAAGCAATTCCATTGAGTACCTAACGATTTTGAGACTGCTTAACACAAAGAAAGAATCTTTTCAACCTCATGAAATGTGAAATTATTAAAAATGTCATGTATTAGTGCAACTGGTGCACTTGCAGTTTCATGGTTATGCTAATGCTAGAAGATTATTTGATATATACATAACAAAAATTATGTGAAAGGATTGTTATATTGTCATTCAAGTTATGACAAGAAATTAACAAAGCAAGTGACTCAACACATAGAAGATGTGTGATTTTCTTTGAGAAGAAAAGATGATCTTCAATAAAATTGAAAGGATCAATCTGCGAATCAGAAATAATTTGATTATGTAAATGCAAAATATTTATTTGATCCCCATAAAGCTCGATCGCAAATGAAATATTTATTTACATATGAAGGCACAACAATATCTTGACATTCAAATAATCAAACATTGATAACCACTTCTTCAAATCATACAAACATAATATTGATCTATGAAGTAAGTCGGAAATGTGAAAGGTTAGAATCATAATGTATCATATTCAGAAAATATGTGATTTTCCTTTGACAAAGGATATTCAAACCACCATATATGGGAATAATATATATCTCAATTTAAGGGAGGATACAATCAAAGGAGGTTGAACAAATCATCTTTCACCAAAAGTATTTTTTCACACATGATCTTCAACAAAATTGTGAGATAGACGTTCAAAGACCCATTCAAGTAATAATCTTATAATCTTATTCACTAATGATAGCCAACATCAATATTTGAGAAGTTGTGGTATAATATTGGAATGCATCGTCTCCGCGATATCAAGTAAAATTTTTATCAGGAGGAGAAAAATACGCGTTGTACTATTTTCCTGAAGTATGGTTTTATCCCAATAGGGTTTTCCTGGTAAGATTTTTAATGAGGCAACATTCAAAGCGTATTAAATTATATGTGTACTCTTTTTTATTCACTAGGATTTTTTCCTAGTAAGGTTTTAATGAGACATATTTTCTATGGACATCCAAGGGGAAGTTTTATAAAATAATATATTGAGGATGTCCACTACATCAAGTAGTTACTCTATTACTTTTATCCATTATTAAGATAATTACTCCAACTTCATAACCATTATTCTTGTAATCGTTCATTTTCATAATCTCCTCCATTATATTCATGTTAATTTCATGTGTATGACTAAGCTTTTGTATGCCTCTATGTTACACTATAAATAAAGGTATAAGGGTTCATATCGTACGCACTTGAAAATTTGATGAATACTTTGAAGATTTGAAGTAATAAGAAAAACATTCATCTCTCATCTCCCTAATTCTATTGTTTTCATCTTTTATATTATTCTTTGTCTTGTTTTACTTTAGTTTTACAACATAATTCATTTCTCTACTTTTTGTCTCACAATATTTTAATTTTCATTACTTTACCTATCAATCAGAATTAGTACAAGTGTCAAATAGGGTAAACTAAATTAATTGAAAATGCAGGTTGTAACCCAACACACTCCAGTCTTACTAATCGTACTTTATACTTTTCAAAATATAGAATTAAACATCTGAAAAAACTTAGGAAGACGGTAAAAGAAAAAACTAGAAAAATCCATAACTCTTTTTTTTAAAAAAATCGAAAATACGCTTATTTGATGGGTTCATAATTTCAATTTTTCATGGAACATAGGGTGATTTATGGATGAGTAGTTAGATTCTTTATAGGAAAAAAGAGTCAAAATATCTTTAATTCTTCTTTATTATTTTACTATGCCCTTACAATTAAAATGAAGATATTCTTACCCCTACCCAGTGGCGTAGCAACATGTTAGTACTAAGGGTGTGGACACCCTTCGTCGAAGAAAAATACCATATATACTAATAAAATTATGTACGAAATGATTAAATAACATATTTTGGACACTCTTAACATAACAAACTACTATTTTTGGACACCCTTTATGAAGCTTCTTGCTACGCCACCACCCCTGCCATTACTAAGTTTTACTTCTTCAATTATTCCAAATTTCTCGAAATATCTTTTAAACTCTTCATCTTTTAAATTAAGAGGCAAACCACCAACAATTTTTTGTCCTGTTACTTTTGCTAGTTTCACTATTTTGTCTTTAAAATTGTTGGCAATTACGGCTTTTGCCTTTGCGTCTCGCCAATATAACATCAACACACCATAGTAATCATCAAACAAAAAGCACATATGAGCAATAATTTCATTGAAAATGGATAGAATTGGCACAAAAACTCTCTTTTACTGAGAAAATAAATGCCCCTTGGATTGATTTAGGAACTATTAGTCTTGTTCTTTGCTTGTTGATTTGTACATTGACGATAGAAAGAGAAAATATGGGTGTGATTTTTTATAATCCAATTTAAAATAATATTATTGGTTTTATATCTTGTTTTTCCGATAACACGAAACTTGATAAGTCAGATTGACGAAATCCTTGATCTTGTGGATTTGCTTTGACATTTTTGGGAGGGAAAAATGGTGCTAAAGAGGATAAAACACGAGTTCAGATTTAATTGGTACGAGTTTCTTTGGTATGGTGAGTTGAGTTTAGGTTAAAATAGATAATTGAGTGATTTTAATTGAAATCGGGTTAATTTTGATTTATTTAGGGATTTCTATCCACAAAGGGCACAAATGAAGAAATTAGTAACGACAAGATAAAAATAACTTTATTTTAATAATAAAGACATAGTCAATTAATAAAGGAAAGTTATATATAAAAGCAAACTACTAATTCAAATTAAATATTATAAACATAGTTTGAATTAACTGTACCCTATAGCAAACTGTTGCTATTTCACTTCACTCCTGGTTAATCTAGCTCGCCATCTCTTCTCTCCCTCAACTCTTCACTTTTATACAAACACAAATGTATAAAATGCGTTCATGCTCTCCCTCGCCTCTCTCGCTTATACAAATAGAAATGTATAAATTACGTTCTATCACGTCCCGAGCCTACACCCTGGACCAGACCGACACCTAGTGACCATAGCCGGCCTTGAGTGAACCATTCGCCTGACTTACTCAACTAAGCGGAACACTCAACTGAACTCAGTTATAAAATTGGAAAAGTTCTCATTAAATAACTTTAAACATTGTCTTGGCCAAAATGACACTTAAGTATAGAATATAGAATCTTAAATAAAGAGACACAACTGAACTACTAACTATCCATCTATAAAGCCTCTAAAACTACTTTGATAAATGTTGAGACAGACCCCTCAACATTTTAATAAAAGAAATAATGGAAAGCATAAAAGGAATCCTCCGGAATACAAAGAGGCTCACCACTGACTGTGGAGCTCAATTGAATCAACAAAGCGCTGCGGGCTAATCTTGGTTACATGCGTCTGCATTATAAAACAATGCAGGACAACTGACATCAGTACATTGAATGTAGGAGTATGCGAGTTGGGATGCTAAACAACAACTACTAAGCTTGAGAGGATTAAGAACGAACTTATCTTGGCTCTGCTCAACTCAAGAAATCACAAGTCAATATAAAGTAGTAAATACACATGGAATATATATAAAGCTTGTAAAATAGTGTAAACACTTAGTTCATTAAGAGTAATGCAACAATAAACTCATCTTTACTTATATGTGAATGTAATATATTTTCTGTGAGAGATTCTCTAACCGACAACCATCACCATGAGACTAAGTGATGGTACAATGTATTACCTCACATTTCAAGAGGACTAATCTATACCTTGCCGTCGGTATAGAACATGAACTACTATATTCTATGCTAAAAATCACTAAGTAATCATCTAAACAGTATGATCATTTATCTGTCCATGCTGGCTACATGATTTACAAAGACCTGAGTAAATATGAACTCGCATCACCATATCGGTGCTCAATACTACTCTCAAAATACTTAGCTCATATATTTTTAAAACAACTTCTTCTCTAGTTTGAGATATTTGCTCAAACTTAGCTTCAACAGCTTTCTTGGAAATCATAGTTTCCTTTTTCTCTTGCTAAAACTAGACATAGGCTTTACGGAAGTTTAGCTTCTTTTCTTTCTCAAAAGTTTGAAAACATTTTGTTTAAACTCTTAGGGACTACTTAGTTCCATTTTTTTGCTTAAAAACTTGAAGGATTCTATTTATTTATAGTAATAGGATTTATCCATACAAAAGAGGAACTAATCTAGATGATGTAGATCCCATAACATCTCTATATAGAACATCTTTTAAGAATGATAAAGATGCATCAAAAGCATATAGTTTAGTGTTATCTAGATTTGGATCCCTTGCTTTCCTTCCATATGTTCCTAGTAAGTCTGCAACTGAATTAGCTTCCGTTGGTATGTGCTCCATCCTTGATTCCTCCATTTGTTTCAGTAATGATCTGCAATCCGCAGAGATGTGTGAGTATATTCGAGCATTGTTATTTAAGTTATTGAGTAATACCTGTGAGTCGGTCTCCACTTGTATATGATTTATATTTAATTGTCAGCCAAATTCAAACCATGAGGAGGGCTAATAATTCCGCATGATGGGCATTTTCCACTTTAACCTTGCATGAGATTCCAGCAATCCAATTTCCTACATGATCCCTCAGAACTCCTCCAGTGCCACCATTTCTTCTGTTAGTTTCAAAGGACCCATCAATATTCAATTTTGTCATACATTCATGTGGTCTGTGCCATGCTACTGATGTGAAAAACATTTTTGGAATCTTATTTGTAGAGGAATATGATAGGTGGTAGTATTCAAAAGCTTGCAAACTTATATTGTTTTTAGTGCTAGGATGTCTACTAATGTGTTTATCTTTAAAGATTTGATTTTTCCAAATATTCCAATGGATAACTGGTGTTTAAATTGGATTATAGATTCAAGTATCATAATCTCATCTTTATGATGATTCTATGATGTTTAGATGTACTTTAGAGTGTTGGAATCAACTAGGATTTATAGGTACATCACTTAGGAACTCGAACGAAAAAATGGGTGATAAATGGGATCTCCAGGTGACCCTGGCGCTCTAAGAGGTACGGGGTGCCAAAGCCTGGCGGACAGAGTCTGTCCTTAGGAGCTCTGGTAAGCGCGGCACCCCAGGTCCTATCAAAAGTGTTTTCCGACTTTTCTTCTCCGATTTTCAAGTCTAAACCTCCCAAACTTCCATGGATCTTCCCCCAAACACTTAGGATCACTAATATACTCAATACCTAATAGTTTAGACTCAAAAAACAGCCCATAAACACGGATCAAACCACTAAAGATATGCTACAATCCAACCAATAGGAACTTAACAATTTATTCATCAAGAACTTCAAGATTTATCATCCAATCTATATGAAACTTGATGAATTAAACATGTTGGTGTGTGGATGAACGAATCGAACACAGAAAGATATTACATACCTCGATAGGGATCACCCCGACGAATTCCACTGGCAAAACCTTAGTGTTCTAAAAGAATTATTGATCGTCCTCTTCTCTTCTCTTTGAATTTCCTCTGTCCAATTACCCAACTTCCGAAAGGCATATCTCCCTCATACGACATCGAAGATGTTCAAACTCGGCGCCTTTGGAATGATCTTTCCAACCATATACAGAAATCACCCTAATTCCTCCTGAGTTAGGAGTTATGACAGTTTAAAAATGACCAAAATCTCACTTTTACACTTAAGAAATTTTCCAGATTCCAATGTATATTTTAAAAAAAAATTATTCTTGGTTTCATAGCTTATTATTAGTTATTTCATGTTATGAGATGTCATAATATCTCCCCCTTGGGAACATTCATCCGGGAATGAGAACTATTTCACTTAGCTAAGGGTAGTAACATCATTTCAACACTCAACAACAAAAACAAATAAGAACCTGCTTACACATAGTCTCATAAAGTGTTAAGAAGAGAATTTAGTACCTCGGTCTGAATTATCTCTGCATTTGAAGAGATGTCGATATCTCCTCTTCAGCTTCCCAAGTTTCTTCTTCAACAAACTTATTTCTCCAAAGGACCTTGACTGATGCAACTTCCTTTGTCCTCAGCTCCCAAACATGACGATCCAAAATTTCAACTGGAATCTCCTCATAGGATAAATTATCCTTAATCCCAAAATTTTCAGTTGGTGCAATAAGTAAAGGATCACACAAGCATTTCTTCAACACAAGCACATGGAATATCGTATGAACCGCTTCTAACTCTTGGGGTAGCTCTAACTCATAAGCCACATTGACCACTCTCTTAGAGAATCTATAAGGTCCAATATATCGAGGACTAAGTATCCTCTTCTTAAAAAACCTCATAACACCCTTCATGGGTGAAAATTTCAGATACCCCCAATCACCACCTTAAACTATATGGACCTTCTTCTAACATATGTATAGGATTTTTGGCGACTCTGTTCCATTTTCAATATCTCTTGAATAACTTTCACCTTCTCTATATCTTGGTGAACTAGATATTTTCCTATCAACCATATTTCACCAACTTCAGAACCTTCAATTGGAGATCTGGATCTTCTCCCATAAAGAGCTTCATATGGAGACATTTGGATGCTAGAATGGTAGCTATTATTGTAAGTGAACTCAACCAGAGGTATGTGATCATACCAATTCCCTTGGAAGTTTATCACACAAGCTCTCAACATATCTTCTAAGGTTTGGATAGAACGCTCTGCTTGTCCATCTGTCTGAGGATGAAAAGCAGTTCATAAGTTCACCTTTGAACCCAAACCTTTCTCGAAAGATTTCCAGAATTGTGCACCTCTATCCAAAATAATGGGGAGTGGAACCTCATGAAGTCTCACCACCTCTTGAAGGTACAACTTAGCATAGTTCTCGTCAGAATAGGTAGTCTTTACCGGCAAGAAATGGATTGTCTTTGTCATTTAATCGATAATCACCCAAATAGAATCATGCTGCCTGCGAGATCTAGGCAAGCCTGTGATAAAGTAAATATTAATCGTCTCCCACTTCCATTCCCGAATTTCTATAATCCGAGCCAGATCTCCAGGCCTTTGGTTTTGGCAATTTGAGCACTTGGCAACAAACTCAGCAATATCTTTTTTCATGTCTTCCCACCAATATACCTCTCTCAAATTGTGGTACATCTTGGTGGAACCCGGATGAATGGATATCTAGAGCTATGAGCCCTCTCGAGGATCCTCTCTTGGATTTCATACACCCTGGGTACACACAATCTACCCATCTCCCCCATGTTCAAAAGCCAATACTATTTGGTTATGGACACTTGCCTTCAAATCAAGCAAAATGGCATCTTGATCTTGCTTCTCTTTCACCTCTGACACTAATGATAACTCAACCCCATTGGTCACAACTACTTCTCTTTCTGTGGAATCCATAAGTCTGACTCCAAATGTGCAAGTCTGTCCACATCTTTAGATAACTCCCTCTTTTCTTCTACAACACGGGTGGTACTAGCCATGGATAACCTGCTCAAGACACATCAACCACATTAACCTTACCTGGGTGGTAAATAATACTCATATCATAATTGTTGAGTAACTTTAACCACCTCCTTTGTCTGAGATTTAGCTCTTTCTGTGTGAACACATATTGGAGGCTCTTGTGATAAGTGAATATGTCTACATGAACACCATACAAGTTGTGACACCATATCTTCAAAGCAAAAACTACTGCAGCCAACTACAAGTCATGAGTTGGATGATTCTTCTCATGAACCTTCAACTTTATAGAGTCATAAGCTATCACCTTGCCATTTTACATCAACAGACAGCCCAAACCGACTCTTGATGCATCACAATACACCACAAAACCTTGAGTACCCTCTGGTAAGGTCACAACCAGAGCGATAGTCAATCTCTTTTTCAATTACTAAAAGTTTTTCTCACAATCTTCATACAATTGAAACTTGACTGTGTTCGGAGTTAGCTTGGTCAAATGAGACGAGATAGACGAAAACCATTCAACAAATCTCCTACAATAACCATCAAAACCCAAGAAACTCTTTATATCCGTTGGAGATGTGGGTCTAGGCCAACTCTGAACTGCTTCTATCTTTTAAGTGTAAAATCTAATCCCATAACCAGAAAAAATGTTACCCAAGAATGCTACAGACTTAAGAAATAATTCCTACTTAGAGAACTTGGCATATAGCTTTTTATCCCTCAAAGTGTGAAGAACTATCCTAAGGTGACTAGCATGATCTTCTTCACTCTTTGAGTAAACCAGTATGTCATCAATGAAGACGATGAAAAACAGATCTAAAAAAGGCTTGAAGACTTTGTTCGTAAAATCTATGAATGTTGAAGGTGCATTTGTCAAACCAAAGGACTTAACTAGAAACTCATAGTGCCCATATCTAGTTCTAAAAGACGTGTTTGGAATATCACATTCCTTAACTTCCAATTGATGGTAACCTGATCTTAGATCAATTTTCGAGAAGCATGAAGCACCCTAAAGTTAGTCAAAAAGAACATCTATTCTAGAAAGAGGATATTTATTCTTGATGATCACCTTATTCAATTGGCGGTAGTTTGTACACATCCTAAGGGAACCATCTTTCTTCCTTACAAACAAGACTGGAGCACCCCAAGGTGAGACACTTGATCGAATGAAGTCTTTATCTAACAAATCTTTCAATTGTCTTTAGATCTTTTAACTCTGCTGGTGCCATTCTGTAAAAATAGGACGAGTATCTGGAATAATGTCTATGACAAAGTCTATCTCTCTTTCAGGTGGACTCCGGGTAGATCATCAGGAAAGGATTTTGGAAACTCACTGACTATAGGAACTGACTGAAGGGAAGTTATCTCAGCACTTGAGTAATTAACTTGGACTAAGGGATAGATACACCCTTTTAAGACTAACTTTCTCACCTTTAGATATGACATAAAACGACCTTTTGGTACTGCTGAGCTACTAGTCCACTATATGATTGGATCATTAGGAATCTGGAACTTGACAACTCGAGTTCTACAATATATTACTGCATAACGCAAATGAAGCCAATCCATACCTAGAATGACATCAAAATCTACCATGTGTAACTCTACTAGATCAGCCATGGTGTTCTTGTGATTGATGGACACAGGACAATCATGGTAGACTCTTTTCTGTAGAATAGACTCCCCAATAGGTGTAAATATAGAGAAGGGTTCATTATGTTTTTCAGGAAGAATCTCAAACAGATTTGCAACATAAGGAGTTACAAAAGATAAACTTTTTCCTGGTTCTAACAAAGCATAAAAATAAAACATAAAGACTTTGATCATACCCATGACAACATCTGAATATTTCTCTTACTGTTGGCGGCTATGATTGTATAAAGACAGTTTGCCCCTCTGCGAGTACCAGAAATGGCTCATCTAGGTACAGCCCTATATGGTGGAGCAACTGATGAAAATTGAGCTCTATTGCCCGCATTTCCACCCCCTTGCTTATTCTTAGGGCACTCTCTCATGAAGTGACCCTCTTGACCACATTTGAAGCAACCTGTCTGGCCATCACGATATCTACCGGGGTGGTTTCTATCACACTTAGCACATGAAGGATCCCAACTCCCTCCTTTTGCCACAGTACCTTGAGATTGTGCTGGTCTAGCCTTGAAGTTATGAGAATTGTGGGTGCAGATGCACTAGAAGATGATGGTGCATGCCCCTTTTGTTTCTGGAATTGGGTTGACACGAACAATGTTTTTGTTGCCCAAACTCATTCCCAGTCTTGGCCTTCTTTTTTCTGTACTCTTCTTTGTTCCCCAAAATTTCCTTTTCAACTTGCTGCACATAGACCATTAGCCTCAATATGTCCATGTCACCAATTACCACTGCATCCCTACCTTCTTTGCTTGAACCATGACCTAACGTAGCAACAAACAAGATCATTATTCTCCCCATATCCTTCACGATCTCCGGAGAATAGCGTGACAGTTCGGTGAACTTTAACCCATACTCGTGCACACTCCAGGAGTACCATTTCAAAGTGAGGAACTCCCGTACCTTTGCTTCTTTCAGTTCTCAGGGAAAGAAATGCTGAAGAAGTCTATTTCAAAGCAAGCCCAACTTGGATGTGGTGTATCCTTAGCTCTACCATCATTCCATTGCTCAAACCAGTTTTTAGCCACACTCTTCAGTTGATATGCAACTAACTCAACACTCTTAGCACCAACCATATGCATCACTTCAAACACTTTTTATCAATTCCTCCATAATGTTTTACGGATCCTCTGTAGTGCTTGATACGGCGAAGCTAGTAGGATTCATTCTTAGAGACTCACGAATCCTCGAGGTGTCATCCCCTTCTTATCGAGCTCCTCTCTGTTACCAGACTTGGTGGTTACTACTTGACTTAACATCCGGATAGCTTCTTGTAATTCTGCGTTGGTAACCTCTCCTTGGGGTTGCACATCTGGAGCATTTGGTAATTCCTTTTCTTGAGCTTTACATTTCTCCTAGCTGGAAGACCTCTTAATGCTCTTGGTGGAGGAATTGTAATCTGAAATACGCGCACTCAAGAATTAGAGAGAGACTTTTAGAGATAAACTCTAACGCACAAAAAGAAGTATGAAAGAAATGAAGAAATTCCTAAATGTAGTAGCCACCTAATCATAGATGTGGCGCTCTTCAAACCAATGACTAAGGACCTTAGGAAACATCTTCATAGACTCCCTACGACACTTGACCTCTGTGTTCTGATACCACACGCCTCGAGATTACACCCTGGGCGGACTGGCACTCGGTGACCATTGTTGGCCTCGAGCAAACCCTTGACTTGACTTACTTAACTCAGCGGAAGACATACTCAATAATAAAATAAGAACAATCTTCTAAATAAGTTAAATTAATGTCTCTGCCAAAATCACACTTTAGTATCAAAATGAAATATGTGAAATAAAATAGACTCAACTGAACTAACTGACCATCTGTCTATGAATCCTCTAAAACTACTTAGATGAATATTGGGACAGACCCCACAACATTCTGAAGTGGAAAGACTAGAAAGCATAAAAAGAATCCTTTGAAATACAAGCAGACTCACCACTAACTCTAGAGCTCAAACTGGATCAACGAAGCTCTGCGTGCTTATCCTTATAAAATTTTAGGGAGTTATTAGTTCCCTTATAACTCATGAGAAATTAACTAAGTTCTTACTCTTTTCTTAACTTGAAACTTAACTCTTAGGGAATACTTAGTTCCCTTATAGATTTCGAAAACTTAACTCCACTCTTTTATTGTTTGCTCAACTCATCGGTTAAACCTTAAAGCAAAGTTAAAATATTTGTTTAAGGCTCTTGAATGCCTTACGAACTTACTTTGACTTTCTTCTTAATTTTTAGACTCGACTCGTAACTTTTTTTACTTTGATTTTAACTTCTCTTGAATTGAATTATGGATTCAAGGATCATGAGTTCATGTTTATGGACGATTTCATGATGTTTAGATGTACTTTAGAGTGTTGGAATAAATTAGGATTTATAGGTATATCACTTAGGAACTCGTACGAAAAGATGGTGGAGAAATGGGACCTCCAGGTGACCCTGGCGCTCTGAGAGGTGCGGGGAGCCAGAGACTGACGGACAAAGTCTGTCCCCAGGGACTCTGCTAGGCGAGACGCCCCAGGGCCTATCAAATAGTTTTCCAACTTTTCTTCTCTGATTTTTCAATTATAAACCTCCAAAACTTCCATGGATCTTCCCCCAAACACTTAGAATCACTAATATACTTAATATCCAATAGTTTAGACTCATAAAACAGCCCAGAAACACAAACCAAACCACTAAAGGTATTCTACAACCCAACCAATCGAGATTCAACAATTTGTTCGTTAAGAACTTCAAGATTTATCATTCAATCTCTATGAAACTTTTTTGAATTAAACATATTTGTGTATGGTGAACGAACCCAACATAGAAAGATCTCATATACGTCGATAGGGATCACCCCCAACGAATTCCACTAGCGATACCTTAGCATTTTGAAGAATTCTTGATCTTCCTCGTCTCTTATCTTTACTCGCAATCCCTAAGCGTTCTCAACCTTTCTAAAACTGAACTGGGACTTGGTTTTACCCCTAATAAACCTCTAAAACGAATTAGGAAATACCAGTGTGAAAAGACTACTTTACCCTTACTAAAATCCGAATTGGACTTTCCTCTGCCCAACAACCCAATTTCCCAAAGACATAGATCCCTCATACAACATCGATCATGCGCAAAATTGGCGCCGTTGGAAATATCTTTCCAAGGAATTTCCAACCATATAAAGAACTCACCCTAACTCCTCCTGAGCTGGGAGTAATGTCCGTTTGAAAATGACCAAAAACATCACTTTTACACTTAAGAAATTTTCCAGATTTTCCAATTTATTTCAAAAAATAATGATTATTGTTTGTTTTTTTAGCTTATTATTAGTTATTTGAAGTTACAAGATGTCACAATTGTGCCCACTTCCAAATATTAATTTAGTCAATGCCCACTTAATTTTTTGATTTATTTTCTATATTTCATGTTTCAAAAAAGAAAAAAAAGTGGAGTAGATTTGTGGGGTCATGGGTGTCTTTCACATTTTTAACCAATTTGTTTGAAACCCACCCATTCCTACCTGACCCACCTTCAAGGAAACCCATTTTTTTAAAGTCATTTTCTTTATCTAAATATTTCATTAAATTCAGGCTCAACCACTGTGAAAGATCATTGTGAAACTTAAGGAAGAAGTGAAAAGCTAATACTATCTTAGACTGAATCTTCAACTTTCAACAATCATCACCAACAAGAGCATCCCACAATATAAAATGGAAAACTTTTCTTAACACAAAGTATGCAAATACCTTTTTAAGAAAAATTGATATTGAACCTTATAGTGGGATATTACTATTAAAGGATCATGCAGTACTCCCTTGATATCACTTCCTCCTCTAGTTTCACAATGAGCTTTTATGGCTGATTTTAATGTAGGTTTAACTTCCTCCTTTAGTTTCACAGTGAGCTTTTGTGGCTGATTTTAATGAAGGTTGTTGATTATCTTAAAAAACTATATGGTGTGAGTTAGTAAAAAATATTATGAAAGCTCTAGAGCTTGTATGGTTAAGAAGAAGTTACAATTCTATACTCTATAAATAGATATTGAACTATAGTGTAAAGTTGAACTTTTAATGTAACGAAAAACACATTCATCTTAAGACAATGCTCTCTCCTATTCTCTTTTGTTCTTCTCTCTGTATCTCTATACATTCTCAACTCCCATTGATGGAGTTCTCATGATACTAGAGCTATTGATTCATTCTAGCCATGAAGATTGTAGTAGTTTACGAAATACTCTTTTATTCCTTATTATCATTTGGATTCTATTGTAGTAAGGACTATATCGCATATTGACATTGTATTGGCTAAGTCCAAGATTTGTATTCTTTAGATGGTTTTTATGTGATAGAGTGTTTAGACTATCGTATGTATGTTGATCATGTTGCTAAAAAGGAAGCCCAAGTAAGCTTCTATGTGAGAGGTCTATGTATATCTCACTATATGATAAGCGACAAATCTAAGTATACTTCACATGGTATATGCAAAAGGTTTTAACTTTTATGTATTTTTAACCTGTGGTACATTATGACGAATGCCAAGGGCTTCTTTAAGTTCTTTTCGAGGACGACAACGCCGGTAACATCTGGGGGGTGTTCTCTGGGTGTGACAAACTTGGTATCAGGGCATGAGGTTAAATAAATTAGGGTCTATGTCGCACTAAACCACATTTATATAGTGTCTTGTTCATGGTTGTGAAGCATACCACAATTATCATTGAGAGGCTATGTGATGATTAGGAAAATTCTCTTTTTGGTTATCATATGTCGTGCCTCTAGAGTCTTGAAACTATGTGTCTTTTACCATATAATTCCTTTCTTGTGGTTATAGGAAATGAATACTTAAAGAACAGCCGCAAGAAGAGTGGGAGAAAAGATTGTGAATACGGGTGCTACTCCCCAGGTTAATCGAGTTACTCCTCAAGAGAAAGTTTATATGGATGATCAAGTTTCAGACAATTCTATGGCAATGATGGCACAAGTTAACCGGGAGGTTTTACCTCGAGAGAACCAACATGCTAGTACTATGGATACCCATTTGAGAGATTTTACAAGGATTAATCCGCCTATGTACTTTGGGTCCAAAGTTGATGAAGACCCACAAGACTTCCTTGGTAAGTTCTATAAGATTTTGTTTGCTATGGGGGTGAGCACTAATGAAAAGGCTGAGCTTGCCGCTAATCAACTCAAAGATGTGTCCTAGACATAAAAAAACAATTGAAGGATAATCGGGCTTTGGGAGATGGTCCCGGGACTTGGGAGATCTTCAAAAAGGCCTTTATTGATAGGTTCTTCCCAAGGGAGGAAAGGGAAGCTAAGGTGGAGGATTTCATCAACCTTCGTCTAGGAGATATGAGTATTAAGGAATACTCCTTAAAGTTCATTAAGCTATCCAAATATGCTTCCTCTTTGGTTTCCAATGCTAGGGATGAAATGAGTCGTTATGTAACGGGAGTGTCCGAAGAGCTTGAGGAAGAATTTCATGCGGCTATGCTTCATGACAACATGGATATTTCTAGGCTGATGGTTCATGCACAAAAAGTAGAGGAGAGTCATCTAAGGAAGGGGAATAGGGAAGCTAAGAAGGCAAGGTCTTTTGAATGTGGTTCTTCTAAGAGTACGCTTGACATCAAGAGAAGCGTAAGTTCAAGAAGTTTTTTTCAAACCAAGTTCCTTCTAAGTTCCCCAAGACTCACAATGATTGGGTGTCTAACCCTAAATCTCAAAAGGGGAGTAATGTTGATTCACCAAAATAGAGACCAACTTGTAGAAATTGTTGTAAGAATCATGTGGGTAAATTTCTTGCTGGAAAAAGTGGCCATATGGTGAAAGATTGTCTTAATATGAATGGTCAAGGAAATAGGAATAATCAAGCTCAATCAAGCGGTCCTATCTCCGAAGCTCCAAAAAGGAACTTTTTTCATGCACTCAAGGCTAGAAGTAAACAAGAGAGTTCTCCCGATGTGGTGACCAGTATGTTACAAGTCTTCTCTATTAATGTTTATGCTTTATTTGATCCCATTGATACGCTTTCATTTGTTACACCTTTGGGTATCTAGGAAGTTTGAAATACTTCTCGATGTTTTGATTGAACCCTTTTCGGTTTGTACCCCAATGGGTGACTCGTAGTTGCAAAGAGAGTCTATAGGAAATGTCCTGTAATGCTTCCCAATATATTTACTCTTGTTGATTTTGTAGAACTTGACATGTATGACTTCGATATTATTTCGGATATGTATTGGATTCATGCTTGCTTTGCTTCCATAGAGTGTAAAATGAAGGTAGTGAAGTTTCAATTTCAAAATGATCCCGTTTTAGAGTGGAAGGGGGAAAATTCTATTCCAAGGGGTCAAATCATTTCTTGTTTGAAGGTTTGTAAGACGAAACCAAGCGTTGTCTATACCATGTGGTGAGATTTAAAAATCTATAATGTGAAACTCCTTCTATTGAGTCGGTCCCCGTAGTGAGGGAATTTCAATAGGTTTTTCTTGATGACCTTCCAGGAGTTTCTCCAGAATGGGAAATTGATTTTGGCACTAACTTGTTACTAGATACGAACCCTATTTCAATTCCTCCATATCGGATGGCTCCAGTTGAATTGAAAGAGTTAAAGATCCAAATCAAAGATTTACTAGATAAGGGTTTCATTCAACCTAGTATTTCTCCATGGGGTACTCCAGTCTTGTTTGTGAAAAAGAAGTTTGGGTCCCTTAGGATGTACATTGATTACAGTCAGCACAATAATGTCACCATAAAGAACAAGTATCATCTCACAGGGATTGATGATCTATTTGATCAACTCCAAGGTGATAGCTACTTTTCCAAGATTGATTTAAGGTCGGGATATCACCAACTTAGGGTGAAAGGAGAAGTTGTTCCCAAAACAGCTTTCCGAACTAGATATGGTCAGTATGAATTCCTAGTGATGGCTTTTGGGTTAAAAAATGCCTTTGCGGCATTTATGGACCTAACAAATAGAATTTTCTGAGATTACCTCGACTCATTTGTAATCGTGTTCATTGATGATATTTGATATGATCAAAGTATGAAAATGAGCATGAGTGTCATTTGAGGTTGGCCTTGAAAGTCCTCAAAGAACACTAACTTTATACCAAATATTTTAAGTGTGAATTTTGGTTGAGGTCAATTGCTTTTCCTGGCCATGTTATCGGTTGTGAGGGTGTACAGGTCGATCCGAAAAAGACTAATTCGGTTAGAAATTGGCATAGAACTTTGACTCCCACTGACATAAGTATTTTCTTGGGTCTAGCGGTGTATTATAGAAGGTTTGTTGACGAATTTACATCTATTGCTTATCCTTTGAAAACTTTGACCAAAAATAAGGTGAAATTTGAGTGGTCGGAAGCGTGAACAAGGTTTCAAGAGTTGAAATATAGACTTACCTCCGCTTCGGATTTGACTTTATCGGAGGGTAAATAAGGCTTTGTGGTGTATTGTGATGCTTCCTGAGTGTTCTTGGGATGTGGCTTCATGCAACACGACAAAGTGATCGCTTATGCCTCTAGAAAACTCAAAATGCATGACAAGAATTTCCAACTCATGACCTTGAGTTAGCGGCTGTAGTTTTTTCCTTGAATATTTGGAGACACTACTTGTATAGTGTTCATGTTGATGTGTTTACTGACCGTAATAGTCTTCAATATGTGTTTACAGAAAAGGAGTTGAATCTCCGATAGAGAAAATGGTTAGGACTTTTGAAAGATGACGACATCAGTGTCCTTTACCACCCCGGCAAGGCCAACGTGGTTGTGGATGCTTTGAGTCGTATGACTATGGATAGTGTGTCTCATGTGGAAGAAGAGAAGAAAGAACTAGTGAAAAATGTTTATAGGTTGTCTCGTTTAGGTGTGCGTCTAGAATATTCTCCAATTGGTGGTTTTATGGTACATCGTAACTACGAGTCATCATTAGTTGTTGAGTTGAAGTCTAAGCAACATCTTGATCCTCTATATGATGGTTGAAGAAATCAGTACTTGATAATCTTAATGAGTCATTCTCCCAAGGGGGATGGTGTTCTTACGTACCAAAGAAGGTTATGTGTACCGGATGTTGAGAAATCGAATTCTAGAAGAAGCCCATGGTTCCCGCTATTCTATACATCCGGGTGCCACCAAAACGTATCATGACCTTAGGGAGGTCTATTGGTGGGATGGTCTAAAGAGACATTGGAATTTGTTTCTAAGTGTCTAAATTGCAAACAAGTTAAAGCCCAACATCTAATACCGGATGGTTTAACCCAAATCATGCATGTTCCTACATGAAAGTTGGATTCCCTCAAACCCGGAGGTAAACTAATTCGATATGGGTTACTGTGGATAGGTTGACCAAATCTTCCCACTTTGTCCACGTTAAGTCTTCTTATACTGCGGAAGAGTATGTTAGAATCTACATTAATGAGATTGTGAGTCTTTATGGATTCCTTTGTCCATTATTTCGGATAGAGGTTCCCAATTCACTTCTCACTTTCGGAAATCATTTCAAAATAGTTTAGGAACTCAAGTGAAATTTAGCAACGCTTTTCATCCTCAGACAGATTCTCAAGCGGAACGTACCATACAAACCTTAGAATATATGCTAAGCGCTTGTGTGATGGATCTTAAAGCTACTTGGGATGAACACCTCTACCGTTGATTGAGTATTTCTATGGGTCATTTTGAGGCTCTTTAAGGTAGAAGGTGTAGATCTCCGGTTGGGTTGTTTGAAGTTGGTGAAGCTTCATTGTTTCGTCCCAAGATTATCTATGAGGTTATTGAGAAAGTTCAGGTCATAAGGGATAGGTTGAAAACAACCTATAGTCGACAAAGTCTTATGCCGACAATAGCAGAAAATATCTCGAGTTTGCTATAGGTGACCATGTCTACTTGAAGATTTCACCCATGAAGGGGGTGATGAGATTCGGTAAGAATGGGAAGTTAAGTCCCACGTATGTTGGTTCTTATGAAGTTTTGCAACGGGTAGGAAAAGTTGCCTATGAATTGAAACTACCTATTGAACTAGCTTCTATTCATACGATGTTTCATGTTTCTACGCTCTAGAAATACATAGGCGACCTGGTGTCTACTTTACCTATTGAAGGTCTAGGAGTGGATGAGAACCTCCTATAAAGAGGTTCTGGTATAAATCCTTGATTGACAAGTGAAGATGTTGAGGAACAAAGAGGTGGCTCCATAAAAGTTCTATGGAGAACCCACCTAGTTGAGGGTGCGACATGCGAAGATAAGGACGACATAAAGTCCCGTTATCCTCCTCTTTTTGGTAATTAAGGTTAGTTGTTCTTATAAATGATGGAAATAATGATTTAATATGAATTTGTCTTGTTTTCAAGTATGTGCATATTTTGATAAAGTTAATGTCAAAATGAGTTTTCATGAAAAAGACTTTTTGTGTTATCTTGCACTTATGTGAAATATATGCTTTTTCTTCTTGATATTATTTGTCTTTTAATATTGTATTGAGAATAATAGCATGGTAACTCTTTAATATTCATTTTGAGCTCATGTTGATGTTGAGAAGGAAATTCCTCATAATGTGTTATGAAATGTTGAGCTCTTATTTGTTGCGATTTGAGTTGCTATGTGTAATGCCATGTTATGTGTTGAATGGAGTTGTGAAGTGATCGTATAAGTTGTGACTCTTGATGATAGGCATGTTGTTGGTTGTGCTTCTAGTATTAAGTCTATCCTCCTCCTACAAAAGAGTTTTGTATCATTTGGGGACGAATGTTCCAAGGGGGATAATGTTACACTACGAAAATCCAAGACCTTATGAAGATCCTCACATGTTGGTATAAGGTTAGTAACACTTTTATAAGTCCTAAAATAATGTTCATAAACCATTTCGCAAATTTTAGAGCTAAGACATCAAGAAACGTGTATGACATTCGTGGGCTAGTGTAATTGAACTAGTTAAACGTCCTCAGGTTTTGTGAAGGTTTGGAGCTGTTTTATGAGGAATAAAACTGGTAAAATGACTTTATGTAGGTAAAACCAGGTATATAGAGAGAAAACGTCCAGGTCCGACCCCAAGGGTCACCCTAGGGGTCCACGAATGGACCCCAAACATAGCCAAGCAAGCTGCAAAAATGTGCATGGGAGAAATGGATCCGCGTCGCGGACTTGGTGTTCCTTTGGTTAAAATTCATGTCTGCATATCGGGAACGTCTCAGACTCTTCTATCTAAAAAATTAATTTAGAAAATCTTACGGGAGCAGCTTCGCATCGCGGACTTTTTTCCCCACAAAAATTTGAAATTTGAAATTTGAAATTCAAGTTTGACTTCATTATATGGTAAATTTAAGCGAGCCGTGAGGGGTATTTTTGGTATTTCATGGGGGGGGTCTATATATTGGTTTTCAATAATATTTCCCTCACATTTACTCCCTCACAACAAAACCCCAAATCAGAATCCAAAAGCTCTAATCTTTCTCTACTTTCTCTCTCTATTCATCCTCCATTGAAGAACAATGAAGCTTGAAGAAGAAGATCAAATTCCCAAGTTTTTGCACTCAAATTTCGTGGATTAAATCTCAATAAGGTATGGGTTCTTCACTCTTTGGATTCCTTTCCTTAAGAATTCCTTACAAAGATGATTTTTAACAATTGAAATTCCTAGGGTTTTTACTCTATAAATGAGTTTTCTTCCAAACCCAAAATCTATGACTAATCATGATGAATTATGATTTTCTATGACTAATTTAGTATGTATTGTTGAATAATTTATATGGTATTGTTGGTTTTCGTGTGAAGCATGTACTCTCCCTAAATAATAGAATTCGATTATGTTACATCGTTCACTTATTGTTATGTAATGTTGGGATTGGAACTATTGCTTGAATGAACACATAAATGAATCCTTTCCCTTAACCCTAACTATGAGTTTGTCTTGTGTATGACTAGAGTTGTTGAGATAGGTTATGTTATTGGGTATTTCACTATATTGTTGGATGATTTATATGAATTGAATGTAAGTTCTTCATGAAGATTCTTGGAAGAAATAGGTAAGTCTTCTAAAGTCATGATTACTCTATTATGTTGATGTTGCCCTACGATTGATGTTATTATACAATTTAAACATGTATGATGTTTCTATACATATATGTCGGGCTGTGGATATGTTAAATGTGATATCATGGTAAGGATTTGATAATGCAAGGTTGATAATGTTCTCTTGTATGACTTACACAATATGATGATGATATACAAAGATTTCAGGATCTTAAAGAAAGATTCACATGTATTGATAGTTCAATTGAGTAGTAGTAAACAAACCCTCTATATAATACTCGAGTCTATCATTTGACATTTAAATAACTGTAAATTATTAAGAGTACCTTTCTATCTCCTATGTCCGTTCCGAGTAGACATAATGAGTTAACATCCATTACATGTGACCATTCAAGCTGTTAACAAGACGCCTTTAGTCTACATCCCATAGCTTCACGATAGAGTTAAATGAAGCAGCACACAAACAGACAATAAAACAAAACCAATACGCTCAAAGATAAAAGCAGGGGAAAGTTATATATAATCGAGAATCTTGTGTTACCACCACATATGAAAGAAACTATAAATATGAACGTAACAAGAGATTGGATACCTTGCCAACATCATATGTGATTCGGATTGCTCGTACCAGCGACAATTGGACTCCATTTCATTGTATTCATATCCTAACAAAAAAATATTAGTCAGCAGCTCATGTCTAATTTGATTAAATGAATCAACAAAAAAAACAAAATTAGATACTTTGCTGTTTTCTCTGAAATCATTCAAGAAGACATCATATTTCATGCTCCATATTTGCAAAAACAGTAATCTATTGACTGTATCCCCGAGGTCCAGTGGCATACAACACCATCTCTCTACCTTATCAAATTTGAAAAATAGTATATGCCTACTGCACAATTCAAACGGGACATGCACCTAACGTTGAGAAGGATAAGACATGAGTCCCTTATCTGTGGTATCATAAAATGATGAAGCCAGCAAAGAACCTGAGGGGTCCCACTTGATATCAATGATTTCATTCTGCTATGGCAAAGTAAACAACCCTTTGAAAATATTCGCAACAGATACATCAATGTTCAAATCAAGCATAAGATGCTATGCTTTAGTCTTCACCGGATGTCTTGAGAACGCTTTGACTGCTTTGTTCTCTCCAACTTTACAATCATATATCATGTTATCTGCATTTCTGGTCGCAAAAGAATCATTGTTTCGCGAAGCAACATCAAGCAATAGTTCTACATGGGTTGTATAAAAATAGTGAGAACATAAGCAAACAAAAGAAAAATATATCATTGATTAGATATGTGGCAAAACATAGATAATAATTGAGACAAAACAAGGGAAAAGAACACCTGAATAAAAATCAAATAGATGCTTCAATTCTCCCGACTTCACATTCGAAACAACAACAGTTGTATCATTTCTACAGCTAAGGAGATAATCACATTTCTTGATTCCTTTAATATGATTGACCCTTTATGTTTTTTAAGATTACTAACAATACCCCTGGATGAAAAGTATCTAATTAGTCAACTAGTTTGCTGATATGTTTCTTCAGGATTCATACATTCAATATTTACTTTTGTACACGAAGCTAGGATCAATAAGAGCACAGTGGATAAAAATCTTGTTCCTTTTAATTCTCTTGTTACAATTGTGCAACATGGTATTCGATATCTTGAATTGGAAACACATTTGAACAATGCAAGACAAACATTTTGATTTATGGATTTTTCTATATGAAGTTTAGATCTTTCTATGTTAAAATATATGCCTTACATAGCTCAAATTAGTTTCCAGTTTAAGATACTGAATACCCTTTTGCACAAATTAAATAAGAGCACCAAAAGGAACTAGATGTCCATCCATTGTGCTCCTAGTGATCCTTGCGTTTTATCCAAAAGTAAATGCTGAATGGGTGAGTCCTCAAAAATATATCAGCAAAACTAGTAGACCGATTCGATACTACCCAAAAAAAAATGCTGAATGTGTTAATCCTGAATTTGTACTAGTCCATCACAATCAAATTTACTTACTCATGGCCAAGATTTGAAAATTTAAATCCTATCCAAAAATGGAGAGATAGATACCAAATTTATATAATGGCCAAGATTTGAAAATTTAAATCCTATCCAAAAATGGAGAGATAGATACCAAATTTATATGAGATGTTTAAATTTTGTAGTAAATACACATTCAATTTACTGACTTCAAAACTTATTATTCTAGTGGATGAATGGATCAAACCTAGTAAAAAACAACATGTTTCCGATAATGAAAAAATGTTTGCTTTAAGGAATTTAACATCATCTAAAAACAAAAACATACCAAGGGGTGTGTGGGGAGGTTGGTGTATATGCAAATTTCAATCCCTACCTTGTAAGGATAGAGGATCTGGTTTCCAAACTCGGATTCTTGGGTATTTAACAATAGAAAGATAACATCAATTAAACTTTGATAGATAGAACAAGTTATGAAGATGAGAACTTAATTACCTGATTCACTTGAGATAACAAAAAACCATGTAATTCAGGAACTCAAAGGTTAAAGAGGTCATTGCTATGAATTGTATGAGACAAATGGATTACTATTACATCCTCTCATATTTATAGAGGCAAAAAATGTGATAAATGTGAAATTTGGGATGTATGACAACGTTTTGTTGGTTAAAAAAATGGTATTTTGATTGAATTGTTGAATGAGTAAATTACCATTCTGGCTCTAGTAAATATATTTCCTTTTTTAACACCCTGGTTTAAATAAAAATTACATTGCCAAGAGTTTAGTCGTTAAATTAATTTATAAATATTCTTCGGAAGGGTCAAAATTTTATTGTTCTTTCTTCAAGCTAAGATATAATTTCTTAAAACCTATTAATGTAAAAAATGATTGCTTATTCCTCACGTGACAACACTTAATAATATAGAGTTTAAGATAGTCATAAATAAAAATATGAAATTAAACTGTAAGACGTGGACTTTATACGACGAATGAAATAAATATAATTTATTAATTTTGTATCGAATTTTCATTTAATCTTGATATAAGTGCCTACGAAAGTAAATCTTTTATATTCATTGATTTGATGTGAAAACACTTAAGTTTGTTACCCATAAAAATAATATCTGTCAAACATTTATTTTGTAGGTAAAACGACTAGTTTGAATGTTATTTAGTTTTTCCCCTAAAACAATAGCTAGTCAAACTTGAATATTAGTCCTCTACAAGCCAATCTATCAAACACTATTTAAAGAAACAAACTAATAATTTATGAGATTTTAGCAATGGGATACACTTCATTTGTATAATTAATAAGTACTCCCTCTGTTTGAAAAAGAGTGGTCTCATTTAACTTGACACAAAATTTTAGAAAATAAGGATGACTTTCGAATCTTGTCGTCCTATATTAATGTTATGTCAAACGACTTAAATTTCCTTTTAATCTTGTGGTCTTAAGCATGCAACATGGAAAACTGAATTTGAAATGTTACCAAAAAAGAAAAGAGGTTATTCTTTTCTAAACAGACTAAAAAGGAAAGGAAGTCATTCTTTTTGTAATCTTGTGGCCTTAGATGAAGATCTTGTAAAACTCAGTGAGGTAAGTTACTAATCGACATGTCACCGAGTTGTTCTTCGAGGATGACTAATGTCTCCGAATGAGTGAAAACTAGATGGTTTTTAAGGCCAAAAGGTTTAAAAGATTCATATCCTTCACTTTCCTCACTTTTAATCTTCCCAAATTTACACCCCAACTTTAGTTTATATATTTCATAAACTCTACAGTATTTTTTGTCATCCATTAAGGTGCGGAATTAGATTACATACCCTTCTAGATACTTAATATCATGTAATTTGGCACAAAAGTTTTGCTTTCCGAACATTGTGTTTATTTTTATCGCATTTTATATTCATTTGCGAATGATCATATCTAAGTAATTGTTAGTCCTTGGTATTTCTAATCATATTTATTTTGAATATGCCTATGTCTTAACTCGATAGTCTTGCTCGTATTGTTGTAATAATTGAAAACTCGTGATCTTGTGCTTTAAAATGAAATAAAATTTGTGGTGTTGTGCTTGCATGTCGTTACTGTTAGTTGGGTGAAGTCTAAGTATCCTGTAATTGCACCAAATTACCTGATTTATCCAATGATAGAATATGTGACACCATTCTTAAGGGAAAAAGTCATCAAAAATGGCAAACTTTGGCAAAACCGGGAGAACTCTAAGTATCTCAGGGTAATAGGTGTTCTGGGAATTGATTAAATTTAACTAGTGCATGCTTTGATTGTTTTCGGGGATTGTAGGGTTAAATTTAAGAAGATGGGTTATAATTCTCCGAAAGCCTAAGAGGTGTACTAGAGCCTTACTTGAGTGTTTAAAGGTTGTGTCACTGTTTTAAGGTCTAAAATAATGAATATAAGTCATTTATAAAGTTTAAGAATCAAAACTTTAAACAACATCCATGACGTCTGGATACAAGTTTATTGAGGTAATAGTGTGCGTTAGCCTATTTAACTAAGGTTTAGGAGTCAGAAAATGATGAATTTTGGTCAAAATGTCTGGGTGCGACTCCCCAAGGACCAACCAAGGGATCTTGAGGAGGACCCTTGAAAAAGTGGCAAAAAGCTATCAAGAGACAGTGTCACCAATGAAAACAATAGACGCGTGGTCCAATCAATGGGGCGTCGATGGACACTTAACCAAATTCGATAAGGGCTTGTTTTGGATTGTCTCTGACCAAAATGACGGACCAGCAGGACGGCTGGTCCCTCAGTCGTCGTTTGATAAATGCGGCATCGATTGTGGTTTCATATGTTAAGATTGTCTTTTGCTGCACGTTTTTAAGTTGACTAAATTAATTAATTAGGTTGTACAAATACCCTAACCAAATTAAACTAACTTAACCAAATTAAACTAACCTAACCTAATTAAACTAACCTAACCCTCAAAACTCCCAAAATCCAATTACTCCTCTTTCTCTCTTCTTCTCTCTCCCAACTAGAAGAACACCATAGAAGTCAAGGTCAAGAAAGTTCTAGGGATGCAAAAGTTCAAGTCTATCCATCAAACTTCATCAATCAAAAAGGTATGATATTCCTTTTACCTTTGGGATCTCTTTCCCCAAAGGGATCCTTCTAATTTATTTCAAAAATATGAAATTCAAGTGGGTTTACTTCCAATACGAAATAGAACTTTTGAATTGATTTGTTATAAATTTTTTGGATATTATGAGTATATTAACATGTATTATAACTCAGTTATGTTATTTCTTGATGGATTGGTCTAATTACTGCAAGATGACCTATTACCCTTAGTCCTAGGTTGTGATCTTGAATTGAATTGTATAGTATTGACTTAATTGGTTTGGTTAGTGATTGAATTACTATCCTATGTTTTTATTATGCATATTATGAGTAGATTGTGATATATTGTAATCAAATTATGCTATTTCTTGAGTAATTGACCTAGGTTGTGAAGTATGTTACGAACTTGACCTAAGTCTCCAATTCTAGGCTATGAACTAGTGATGAATTGTTGTATTGTAATTCAGTTGGCCTTGATATTATGTTGGATACTATTGTGTGATTATATTATACCATTTCTGCGTTGAATGGTAGGTTGATGGTGAGACCTTGATGATGACATTGTGAAGGAGATTGAGTAAGTCTTGTGATTTCTACTCTTTACTTGAATTACGGTTACTTGTGATTAAGTGATTATGTTATATTGAAGTATACCTTATATTAAGATTGGTAGGGTTGGTATGATGTTGAATTGAAATATTTTTAACTATTGATTCTGAGTAGTTTTCTAAGATGTAATTGCTATAAGGATGGTGATAACTTACCGATGTGTCTTATTATGATGTGACTATGTAAATTTGCTAACCTCACATGTATGAATTGTAGTGAAAGGACAATACTCATGCAATTCTTAGTGAGTTATGATGATGATGATTATAGAAGGGATATACCTTACGACCTACATGAAGTATGATGATTAATAAAAGCATTAAAGACATTTCAAAAGGGACTCTATCATAGCATCGAGTAAACTAGAGTGAGGAGTCTTCCTTCCCACATAGGGAAAGTAGGATCACTAATGTACTCATGATATTAGAGACTAAAATGTATATAACATAAAGGGGTACCAACTATATCTCCTTGTTCTTGAACTATGTTGTCCCCATAGGAATACTAGCTAGTGGATTCACGTCGTTCCTATGATCACATTTCGGTACTACCTTGGCAAGTAGTCCACGTTCCTTCAGTGTAGGGTTCCACGACACCGGATTCCATATTAGCTCATGTGATATGTCGGTTAAGGCAAGATGTTCCCAAAAGTTAAAATGAAATAAAGGAATGAACTCTAACTAGGATGGCCTAAGGGTTTAGCTTAGTCTACATAGGGGTATGAGACTCTACCTAAACATTGCACTAGTTAGCCTTCAAGGAAGTCTTAGGAGGATGTTCTTATATATGTATATGCTTATAATTGTATATGATATGTGTGTGATTTTCTTTTACATTGTTGAAACTATATGATGATGGGTTTCACTTATGATATGTGTTTGGTCTCTATGGCTAAAGTATGAGGATAAGTACTCTTAATGATATGCTATGTGAAGTTGGACATTTATGATTCTTGTTGGATTTACTTGGTTGTCATAGGTTAAAGGGCTTTGCTTAGTCATTGCACTCTTTTACTTAATGAGGGTTCATGAGTAAATATCTTGCTTTGATTATGTTGTAATGAACTCTTATACATGATTATTGATGTTTTAACTTGATGATAGAGTTGTCTTGATTATAAGTTCTAGTTTGTTTGTAATCATGATTGACTTGGCTAGTCTTAGAATGATGAACATGATCTTGACATAATGAATATGTCTTATTGAGTGTTATGAACTTCTTGAAGGTGCATAAGGAATTTTAATGTAAATTGCATACTTTAACGAAATGTCCCTTTTTATCATGATTTTATGTTGTGTGAGCATATGGTCTACTACTTAGTACAAGTGATTTGCTAATGCCATTTTCTACCTTTTCCCCCAATATTTTAGGTTTCGATTGCTCAAGGGTTTTTGAGACGACTTTGAATTCTCACTCATCCAAGTTGGGTAGGTCCTCACTTTCCGAGGGCAATTCCATTATCAAACTTTTGATGTTGTTCTAGTTATAAGACTTCTAGATCTTTCCTTTTCATTTGAGTACTAAAGATTGTATAGCCTATATCTGTCTTTATTACATTGATGTATGGGATGTGCCCAATTGATATACTCTTTTTTTAGATGGTTATGAGATGAGATATCCGTTTAAGACTGTGTTAAGTATCTTAGATATCTATGTCCAATAAAAGTAGATGACTATGTAATGTTCTTATACGAAGGGTCTATGTATACTCGATATGAATATATTATGTATATGAGGGAGGTGTATGTAACCTCAAGATAGATTTATAAAAGTTTGAAATTTTTCCGCATTTTAACCTATGAATGTAATGATGTAAACTTAGAGGCTACTCTTAGTCCTCAAAGAGGACGCCGATGCCTTACGTTTGAAGGGTGCTCCCCAGATATGACAAACATAGTATCAGATCATGAGGTTAAGTATCTTTCGAGTGTATGTCTCATCTTACCACGTCTATGTAGATTCTTATTCATAATTGTGAAGCGTGCCACACTTAGGTATATGAAACTATAATATGTTTAGGAAATTTTTCTCTTCTTGGAAATCAAATATTGTGACTCTAGAGTCTTGGCTCGATGTACCCTTATTATCTAAACCTTTATTGTGATTATAGGTAATGAATACTCGAAGAAGAACCGCACGAAGACTTGATGAAGATATTGCCAATGCGGGAGCTCCTCCCCGAGGCAATCAAGTCCCTCCTCATGAAGAAGTTACTAATGATGACCAAGCTCTGGTTAATCCTCCTCCTTTGATGGATGGTGACATAAGAGTTGCCTTTCTCCAAATGTCCCAAGCCATTACTACTCAATCATAATCAATCACTATTCAAGCTCAAGCGATGACGGCCCATGCTAATCAGGAAGTTGTACCCCGAGCAAAGAAAGATGTTGGTACCATCGCCTCCCGTTTAAGGGATTTCACAAGGATGAATCCCTCTACTCTCTATGGGTCAAAAGTTTAGGAAGACCCTGAAGAGTTCATTGACGAAACCTAAAAAATCCTGTATGCTACGGGGTTGACTACTAGTGAGAAGGCCGAGTTATCCACTAACCAACTCAAAGATGTGGACAAAACTTGGTACGTCCGACGGATAGACAATAGGCCTTTAAGAGGTGGACCGGTGACTTAAGAGATTTTCAAGAAGACTTTTCTTGATAGGTTCTTTCCTAGGGTAAAGAGGGAATCCAAAGTGGAGTAATTAATCAACCTTCGTCAAGGAGGTATGAGTGTATTTGAATACACTTAGAATTTAAGTTATGTGCCTTTTTTGGTTTCCAATCCTAGAGATGAAATTAGCCTCTTTATGACGGGAGTGTCGAGTGACTTGAAATAAGAATTTCATTTGGCTATGATACAAAAAAATATAAACATTTCTCATCCATGGTTCATGATCAACAAGTGGAAGAGAAAAGGGTTAAGAGAAAGAGTAGAGATGCCAAGAGGGAATGGTCTTTTGATGGTGGTTCTCCAAAGGGTAGACTTGATATCCAAGACAAGCGTAGGTTTAGGAAGAGGTATTATAATAAATTTCATACCAAATTTCCCAAGGGTCGTGATGCTAGGATGTATAACCCTAAGTGTCAAAAGGGAAGAGGTACTAGATCACCAAACAAGAAGCCGACCTGTGGAAAGTGTGGAAAGAAACATTATGGTGATTTCCTTATTATTTCAGAATTGCTTTGGGTGTGGAAAGAGTTGCCACAAGGTTAGGCATTGCCCAAATGTGACGGGGCAAGACAAAGGTAGCGGGCAAACTAGTGGTTTGTAATGTGGATTCTCCAAAGAAGAATCGCTTTTATTCACTTCGCTCAAGGGGTGAACAAGAGAGTTCTCCCGATGTGGTTACCGGTATTTTACATGTCTTCTATATTGATATGTATGATTTACTTGACTCGGGTGCTACAATATCTTTTGTTACTCCCTGGATAGCTAGAAAGTTTGATATTTTCCCTAATATTTTAAATGAACCTTTCATGTTAACTACTCTGGTAGGTGAGTCGGTTGTTGCGAAGGGGGCATATAGAAATTGTCTTATAATGTTGCCCAATAGAGTTACTCATGTTGAATTGGTAGAACTTGACATGGCTGATTTTGATGTCATTTTGGGGATGGATTGGTTGCATGATTGTTTTGCTTCCATTGATTGTAGAACTAGAATTGTCAAGTTCAACTTTCCAAATGAATCCATTTTAGAGTGGAAAGGAAGAAATTTTATTCCTAGAAGTAGTATAATCTCTTATCTCAAGGCTTGTAATAGAATCTCAAAGGGGTGTTTATATCACATTGTAAGAGTCAAAGATATAGACTCCGAAAATCCTCCCATTGAGTTAGTCCCCATAGTAAAGGATTTTAGGAGGTCTTTCCTAATGATCTTCCCGGAATCCGTCCCGAACGAGAAAATTGGTTTTGGTATGGACTTGCTATAGGATACCAATCCCATTACAATTCCTCCTTATTGGATGGCTCTGACCGAATTGAAAGAGTTGAAGGCTCAACTCAAAGATTTACTAGACAAAGGCTTCATTAGACCTAGTTTTTCTCGATGGGGTGCTCTGGTTTTGTTTGTGAAGAAGAAGGATGGGTCGCTTAGAACATGCATTGATTATCACTTACTCAATATATTCACTATTAAGAACAGGTATCCACTCCCTCGTATTGACGACTGGTTTGGTAAACTCCAAGGTTCAAACTACTTTTGTAAGGGTGACTTGAGATCGAGGTATCAGCAACATAGGTTCAGAGGTGATGGTATACCAAAAATGACATTACGAACTAGATATTGTCACTATGAGTTCTTAATAATGTCCTTTGGTCTCACTAAAACCCCGGTTGCATTTAAGGATCTCATGAATAGGGTGTTTCAAAGTTACCTAGATTTATTTGTCATAATCTTGATTGACGACATCTTGATATATTAAAAAATGAGGGTGAATACATAGACCATTTGAGGGTGGTGTTAGAAGTGCTTAAGGAAAACCATTTGCCAAGCATAGAAAATGTGAGTTTTCGTTCAGGTCTATGGAGTTTCTTGGTATCATCTCTAGTGAGGTAGTTGAGGTTGATCCAAGGAAAACCGAGGCGGTGAAAAATTTGCCTAGGACATTGACTTTAACCGACATTAGGAAGTTCTTGGATCTAGCGGGTTATTATATGAAGGTTGGGGATGTTTTGCGTCGATTTCATCTCCCTTGACTTCTTTGACCCAAAAGAGTACGAAATTTGAGTGGTCGGAGACATGTGAGAGAATCTTCCAAATCTTGAAAAATAGGCTTGCTTCCGCTCAAGTGTTGACTTTACCGAGGGTACAAGGGTTTTGTTGTAAATTTTGATGCATCCCGACTAGGTTTAGGGTGTGTGCTTATGCAACATGGGAAAGTAATACCCTATGCCTCTAGGAAACTTAAGGTGCATAAGAAAAATTAACAAACACATGATTTTGAGTTAGCGGTCGTGGTATTTGCCATGAAAATATGGAGACATTACTTGTGTGGTCTCCATGTTGATGTGTATACTGATCATAAGAGTCTTCAAATGTGTTTACTCAAAAGGAGTTAAATCTTCCATAAAGAAGTTGGTTGGAATTGTTGAAATATTACCACATGAGTGTTCTCTACCAACACAAAAAGGCCAATGTTGTTGCGGATGATCTAAGTCGTATGACCATGGGTAGTGTGTCTCATGTAGCAGAATCTTAAAAAAAAAACTAGTGAAAGATGTTAATAGGTTGGCTAGATTGGGTGTTAGATTGGAAGATTCTCCGAACGGTGGCATTATGGTCCATCATAACTTTGAGTCATCTTTGGTGGTTGAGGTGAAGTCTAAGAAACACCTTGATCAACCATTGATGTACTTGAAGAAATCGGTTCTTGCAAAGCTTAATGAGTCATTCTCCTTAGGGGAGATGGTGTGTTTAGGTATCAGGAAAGGTTGTGTGTTCTAATGTAGATGGCTTGAGCAACCGGATTCTTATGGAAGCTTATGGATCTCGGTACTCCATCCATCCGAGTTCAACAAACTTGTATCATGCCCTTCGGGAAGTGTTTTGGTGGGAATGCATGAAGAAGGACATAGAGGAATTTGTTGCAAAGTGTCTGAATTGTCAACAAGTGAAAGTCAAACACCAAAAGTCAGGTGGTTTACTTCAAGAAATCCAAGTCCCTACTTGGAAGTGGGAAGACATCAATATGGACTTTGTGGTAGGTTTGCCTCGGACACAAAAGCAATATCACTCCATATGGGTGGTTGTGAATATGTCGACCAAGACCGCTCCTTTTATTCTCGTCAAGTCTAGTTACTTACACATTGGAGTATTATGCAAGGATTTTCATAGATGAGATTGTGTGTCGCCATAGTATTCCGTTATCCATCACATCAGATAGGGGTGCAGAATTCACATCCAGGTTTTTGAGGTTATTGCAACAAGGGTTGGGTTCCAAGGTGAAGCTAAGCATAACTTTTCATCCTAAAATGGATGGACAAGCGGTGCGTACTATTTAAACCCTTGAGGATATTCTTAGATCTTGTATAATTGATTTCAAAGGAAATTGGGATAAGCGCTTGCCTTTGATGGAGTTTGCTTACAACAATAGTTACCATTCATCTGTATCTATGGCTCCTTATAAAGCCTTGTATGGTAGGAGATGTAGATCTCCAATTGGATGATTTGAAGTGGGTGCCTCTTCACTTTTGGATCACGATTTAATTTATATAACTTTAGACAAAGTTCATATCATAAGGAATCGCTTGAAAACAGTCTATAGCCGGCAAAAGTCTTATGCCGACCATAGGAGAAGGGAATTTGAGTTTGAAGAAGCTAATAAAGTGTGTCTGAAAATTTTTCCTATGAAAGGGGTGGTGATATATGACAATAAAGGGAAGTTGAGTCCTCGTTATGTACGTCCCAATGAAATCTTGCAAAAGATTTGTAAGGTTGCATATGAGTTGAGATTGCCTAATGAATTGGCTTCGGTTCATTCGAGTGTTCCATTTTTCCATGCTTAAGATGTATATCAGTGATCCTGAGTCCATTCTTCCTATTGAAGGTCTAGGTGTTCAAGAGAACCTTTCCTATGAGGAGGTTCAGGTTCAAATTCTTGATAGACAAGTAAAGGAGTTAAGGAACAAAGAGGTAGCTTCCGTAAAGGTGTTATGAAAGAATCACCTAGTTGAGGGTGCAACATGGGAGGTCACGTTACCCTCATCGATTTGATAACTAAACTTATTTATTCCTACTAATAATGAAAATAATGACTAAATTTGAGGTTGCTTTGACTTTTTGTGAAATTTTTCAAAAATGTTCATGTCACAGTGAATTACGGTAGAGTTATGCCTATAGACTTGAAAATTGTAAATCTTACTTGTTTTGAGTTATGTTGAACATGTTGATATAGTGAGTCTTTATGAAATGATATTGACCATGTTGATAGATTGAGTTTTGGAAAATTGACTCCTTAATGATATGTTTAGCTCATGTTGTTGTGAGAAGGAAATTCCTGATATTGTCATGATAGAGATTTATGTGTAGTAATTAAAGTTTTGAATTTCTACGTGTAAATTCCATGATTGATGTTGTAACTCATGTTGTCGTGTGTTTTTGGTTGGGCTGCTACTCTTGAGTCTACTCCTTCCTTTTTAGGAATTTTAGTGTTATTCGTGGACGAATGTTCATAAGGAGGGGATAATGTAATACTCCAAAAGTCTAAGACGTATTCTAGAGCCTAAAATCAATGTCTAAGGGTTGTATAACTGTTTTAACGTACAAAATAATGAATATAAGTCATTTAGCAATTGAAACGTCAATGAACGTCCATGACGTCCAGAAACTAGTTCAGTTAGGTGCTAGTGTGCCTTAGCCTATTTTACTCAGTTTTAGTATACGCAAAATGAGGAATTTCGGTGGAAGGATGTCAAAAATGTATTAGAGTTTGTTTATAGTTGAAATGTCCGGGTGCAACTCCCCAAAGACCAACCAAGGGCCCTTGAAGAGGACCCTTGCAAAAAGTGGCTAAAAGCTGTCAACAGACAGTTTCACCAACGAAGGCCATCGACGAGGCATGGTCCAATCGATGGGCCATCGATGTCACCCTCAATGGACACTTAGACAAATTTGCGAAGGGTCTGTTTTGGACAGTCTCTGAACAAAACGATGGACACACTGGATGATTGGTCCCTTGCCCATCATTTCACAAATTGGGAGTCGACCGTGGTCTCGTCTGTGAAAACAGTCTTTTGCTGCATGTTTTTAAGTTGAATATATTAATTAATTAGGTGGTTATTTAATTAGTTATGTGTTAATGGAGGTCTAATTAATTTTATTAATGACCTATATAAAGACCCTAACCTAAATAAACAAACCTAACCATCATAATTCTCAAATCTCAATTGTTACTCCTTCTCACTTCTTTCTCTCTCCCATGTAGAAGAACACCACAAAAGTAAATGTCAAGAGGTTTAAGGGTATAATAAAATATATTTTATCCATCAAAATTTATCAATCAACAAGGTATGTGATTCATTTCCCCTTTGGGATCTCTTTTTCCAAAGGGCTCCTCCAAATTGATTTCAAAAATATGAAATTCAAGTGAGCTTACTTCCAATATGAAATTGATCTTGTGAATTGCTTTGTTTATTATTTATTTTGGATATTATGAATACATTAAGATTTCTTATAACTGAGTTATTTAATTGTTGATGGATTGGTCTAGTTTGTAGAAGATGACCTATTCCCCTTAACCCTAGGTTGTGATCTTGAATTGAATTGTATAGTATTGTCTTAATTGGTTTGGTTAGTATGTGATTTACTATACTATGTTGTTATTATAATAATTATGAGTAGATTGTGATATATTTTAGTCCAATTATTCTAGTTCTTGCGTAATTGACCTAGGTTGTGAAGTATGTTATGAAGTTGACATAAGTCTCCAATTCTAGGCTATGAATTAGTGATGAATATTTGTATAGTGATTCAATTGGACTTGTTATTATGTTTGTTACTATTGTGTGATGATATTATACCATTGTTGTGTTGAATTAAAAGTTGATGGTAAGACCTTGATGATGGCATTGTGAAGTAGATTGATTAAGTATTGTGATCTCTATTAGTTACATCAATTATAGTTACTTATGATTAAGTGATGATGTTGTATTGAAGTATACCTTATATTAAGATTGGTAGGGTTGGTATGATGTTGAATTGAGTTGTCTTGAACTATGGAGTGTGAGTTGTTGGCTAAGATGTAAATGTTATAAGTATGGTGATAACTTACCAATGTGTCTTATTATGATGTGACTATCTAAATGTGTTAAACTCTCATGTATGAATTATAATGAAAGGAAAACACTAATGCAATTCATATAAAGCTATGATGAAGATTATTGTATAAGGGATAGAACCTATGACCTACATTATGTTATGATGATTAATAACGGCATTAAAGACATTTCAAAAAGGACTCTAGATTAGCACCAAGTGAACTAGATGAGGAGTGTCCCTTCCCACATAGGAAAGGTAGGATCACTAATGCACTTAGGATGTTGGAGATTACAATGTATGTATCATAAAAAGGGTCCCAACAATATGTCCTAGTTCTTGAACTATGTTTCCCCCATAGGAATACTACCTAATGAATCCACATAGTTGCTATGTTCATGTTCTGGTACTCCCTTGGAAAGTATTCCGTCTTCCTTCGATGTAGGGTTCAATGACATCGGGTTCAACATTTGCTCATGTTGTCTATGTTGGTTAAGGCAAGGTGTTACCAAAAGGTAAAATGAACTAAACGTATGAACTCTAACAAGGATGACCTAAGGGGTTTAACTTAGTCTAGGTAGGGGTATGTGACTCTACCTAAATATTGCACTAGAAAGCCTTGAGAGAAGTCTTAGGAGGATGTTCTTATATATGTATATTCTTATAATTGTATATGATATGTAAGTGATGCTTTGATTTTGATTGTAGTATATGATAATGGGTTTCACTTATGAATATATGTTTGGTCTCTATGGCCATTGTATGATTCTATGTACTCTTAATGATATGATATATGAAGTTGGACATCAGTTATGATTCTTGTTGGGCTTAGTTTATTGAGTAAGGTTACGGGGCTTTGCTTAGTCATTGCACTAGTCCACTTAATGAGGGTTCATGAATAATTATCTTACTTTGTTTATGTTGAAATGAACTCTTATACATGCTTGTTGATGTTATAACTTCATTATAGAGTTGTCTTGATTATATGTTCTAGTTTGTTGGTATGCATGATTGACTTTACTAGACTTAGTATGATGAACATGATCTAACATTGGTGTGATAAGGTATAAACATTGTTTTAAGACCTATCCTAATGGATATAGGTCATTTAGGAAGTTTAGGAACCAAAATGTCCAAGAACGTCCATGACGTTTGGAAATTTAGTTCAAGGAAGTAATAGTGTGTCTTAATCTATTTGACTAGCTTCTAGGAGTCGGAAATGCATGAGAGTTGGTTGAAGGGTATATAACATGTGTTTAATATGATTCTTGGTCGAAATATCTGGGTACGACTCCCTAAAGAACAACCAAGGGCCCTGGAGAAGGACCCTAACATGTAGGAGGCAACACTGCCTTGGCAGTGCGCAACCACAAGATGCAAATGCTGGCTCTTATATGGATCGACGGGGCGTCGATGCCAACCGTCGACCAAAACTTAGCAAAAATTCTTGATCCCTCTCCTGCATAAGTCTCTGACCAAAAATACGACTATGCAGCACGGAGGGAGGCCTGGCCGTCAATGGACCAAGGATCCGTCGATTTTGGTCTCGTCGATGGGCCTGTAATTTTCCTGCACGTTTTAAGTTCGACTCACTTAATTAGTCAAGGGAGTTTAAGGGATTATAATTAAGTTAATTAACCCCCCCCCCATATAAAGACCCCAACCCTCATTAGACTAAACATAATTCACCAAACAAATCCTCTTCCTTCTCTCTTCTTTCTCTCTCTATTAGAAGACACCATTAAGGACTAGGTAGGGGAGGAAATTAGGTGCTGTTAAGGGACGAATTCACCATCAAATTTTCATCAAACGTTGAGGTATGGGATTTAATTCACCTTAAAGACCTCTTTCCTCAAAGGGTTCCTTCAAAATATTTTCTAAAGTTGGGTTTTCATGTGGGTTCTTCTCAATCTCTAAAATTAGGTTATGAATTCATTTGTTTCTGTTTTCTATT
Organism: Solanum pennellii; assembly: GCF_001406875.1. Taxonomy (NCBI): domain Eukaryota; kingdom Viridiplantae; phylum Streptophyta; class Magnoliopsida; order Solanales; family Solanaceae; genus Solanum; species Solanum pennellii. The sequence goes on from NC_028643.1 coordinate 20,427,658, forward strand.
GGATAATATGAATAGATTAACATGTATTCTAACTTAATTATGATATATCTTGATGGTTTTGGTCTAGTTTGTAGATGATGACCCTTAACCCTTAACCCTAGGTTTTATACTGACATGAATTAAGTTGAAATTGGTTCAGTTGACTTGGTTATTGGTTGAATTGCTATTAATTGATGTTGTTACACTAATCATGGACACGGTTGAGTGATTTGTAGTCTTTCATACTTGTCCTTGAGATGATGAACTAGGTTAGGAAGTGAAGTGACCTAAGTATCTTATTTTATGATATAATCTAGTATTGAATTGTCATGTCGTGATCCTCCTAGCCTTGTTATCATTTTGAATATTGAATTATGATGTTGTATACCCAAAATTGGGATGATTTGAGGGTTATGGTAAGAACTTGATGATGAACTATGAAGGAGACTTGGTAACTCTTGTGATCTCTATCCGTTACTTTAAATTGTGGTTAGTTATGATTAAGTCATGATATTATATTGGAGTATGCCTTGTATTAGGATTGATAGGGTGGTATGATGTTGAATTGAAATTTCTTTATTATGATTATGAGGTGTTCTCTTAAGATGTAAATGTTATAAGTAGGGTGTATGATTTACCAATGTGCCTTATCATGATATGAAATACGAATATGCTAACCTCACTTATATGAATTGTAATGAAAGGATTTATACTCGTGCAATTATTATTGAGCTATTGATGATGATGATTCTACAAGAGGTAGACCATATTACCTAAACCAAACCATGATTGATAATAAAAGGCTTAATGACATTTCAATAAAGGGTCTTAGCTTAGCACCGAGAGAACTTGACAATGGGAGGTGATGACTACCCATAGAGGATGATTCACCATATAGTTTTAAACATGGTTTAGACTTCCCAAAGAGGGATACTCATCCAACGGATTCCTATGAGAGGAGTGGCATGTAGAGGCATTATACCTATCTCCTAGTTCTAAAACTATGTTGCCCCCATAGGAAGACTAGCTAGTGGATCCACCTAGATAGCTACGTTTATGTTTTGTTTTATTTTGGCCGGTAGACCATCTTCCATAGGTGTAACATTTTACAACACCGGATTCCACACTTAACTCTTGTGGTCTTTACCGGTTAAGTCAAGTGTTCCCTAAACTAAAATGAAGTAATAAAGTATAAACTAACTAAGGTGACTTTAGAGGTTTTACTTAGGTTAGTAAGGGGTATGGGACTCTACTTATGCCTTGCACTAGTTGGCCTTGATGGAAGCTTTAGGAAGTTGATATTATGTATGTATATGATAATGATGTATATGATAGTAATATGTTGATGCTACAATATAAATGGTATTATATGATGATGATTACCTTTATGAACATGTAATTGGATTTTATTATTAAAGTATGATGTTACATACCATTAAAGGTCATATTATGTGAAGTTGGACATTAGTTATGGTTTCTTGTTGGGGCTACTTGATAGAGTAAGTTTACGGGGCTATGCTTGGTCAATGCACTTGTTGACTTGAGGAGGATTCATGGGTACTTGTCTTGCTTATTATGATATTGTTGACTCTTTTTCATGCCTGTGAATATGGTTTCAAAATTAGTACAAGTGGCGTAATAACCCCATTTCATCCTTTTTCCCAAACATTTTAGGTTGCGGTCATTGAAGGCTTATTCGAGATGACTTGAAGAAGAATTGGATATACTCTACCATCCAAGTGTGTAGGTCCTCACATTCTGAGCTCGATGCCGATATCTAGCTTATGGAGTTGCTTTGTTTTGTACGACTATTATGTTCACTATATTTTCATTTGAGTACAATTTGTATAAGCCTGTATGTGGCTTCTATACATTGATGTAGGGCTATTCCAAATTTTCTATGATCGATTAGATGGTATGAGATTTGACAACCTCTAAGACTATGTTCTATCTTATATGTATATGTGCAATAAAAGTAGAAGTCTATGTAACCTTCCTGTACAAGGGGTCTATGTATACTCGATATATATATATATATTATGTGTATGTAGAGGTCTATGTAAACCTCCAAGTAGAAGTAATAAAAAGTTCTCAAATTTCCGCTGAATTAAACTAATGAATGTGATGATGTAGGCTAAGAGGATAGTCTTAGTCCTCAAAGAGGACGCCAACGCCGATACGTGTAGGGGGTAAACCTGGATGTGACAAACTTGTTATCAGAGCATGAGGTTAAATATCTTTGATTCTATGTCTCTCTCAACCACGTCAATGTAAGATCATGTGCATAATTATGAAGCATGACACACTTATGGATAAGAACCTACATGATGCCTAGGAAACTCTAATTTTTCTTGGAAATCTCATATTGTGCCATTAGAGTATACTTATGGAGTCCTTTTGCATCTAATCCTGTTGTTGTGATCATAGAAAGAATGAACACTTGAAGGAATGTGGCACGAAGACTTGAAGAGGAGAGTGCCAGTGCAGGAGCTCCTCCCCGTGATGATTAAGTTCCTCCACTTGAAGAAGATGCTAATATGGAACCAACTTCGATTAATCCTCCACCATTGATGGATCATTATATGAAGGCTTCCCTCATCCAATTGGCTCGAGCCGCCACTATTCAAGCCCAAGCTATGACAACCCATGAAAATCGAGAGGTTGTACCCCATCCACATCAACAAATTATACTATGGCTTCCCGTCTAAGGCACTTCAGTCCGATGAACCCTCCTACCTTCTACGGGTCTAAGGTTGAGGAAAACCCCCAAAAGTTCATTGATAAGGTCTATAAGATACTCTTGGCTATGGGGTTGTCCACAAGGGAGAAGGCCGAGTTGGACACCTATAAACTCAAGAACGTATCTCAAGTATGGTATGTACGATGGAGAGATAATATGCCATTGAGGGGTGGTTCGGTGACTTGGGAGTTCTTTAAGAAGGCTTTTCTAGATAGGTTCTTTCCTAGAGATATGAGGAAAGCTAAAGCGATGGAGTTCATCAGCCTTCGCGAAAGAGGTACGAGTGTTCATTAACAATCTTCGAAATTAACTAAGTTGTCGAACTATGCTCCTTCTTTGGTTCCGATCCTAGAGATGAAATGAGCCTCTTTTGACGGGGGTGTCGGATGAATTGCAAGAGGAGTGTCGTTTAGCTATGTTACATCACAACATGAACATTTCTCATCTTATGGTGCATGCCAAGCATATGGAAGAGGCAACGACAAAAAGAAAGAGTAAAGATGCTAAGAGGGCAATATCTTTTTATGGGGGTCCTTCAAAGAATAGGTTTGAGATACAAGAAAAGCCTAGATTTAATAAGCGGGTTTGTAATAAAGTTTCATTGAGGTTACCTAAGGCTCGTGATGATAAGGTAACCAAACCAAGATCTCAAAATGGAAGGAGTGGAAACTCACCTCATGAAAAGACTACATGTGCTAAATGCGGAAAGGGTTATTTTGGTGAGTGCTTGGTTGGAAATGGAAATTTTTTAGGTTTTCGTAAAAGTGGGGACAAGTTTAGGGATTTCCCTAATGTGAGGGGTCAAGACAAGGGTAATGGTCAATTTCAAGCAAGTGGTTCAAAGGAGGATCCAAAGAAGAATCGCTTTTATTCTCTCCGCTCTAGGGATGAGCAACAAATTTCTCCCAACGTGGTGACCGATATGTTGAAAGTTTTCTCTACTGATGTATATTCCTTACTTGATCCCGCTGCTACTTTATCATTTTTACTCAACTAGTAGACAAAAAGTTTGATATTTTACCTGATTTTTTGCATGAACCTTTTTAGTGTCTACTCCGGTGGGGGAGTCGGTTGTTGCAAAGAGGGTGTATAGAAATTGTCCTATAATGTTGCCCAATAGAGTTTCTTATATTGAGATAGTATAACTCTATATGTTTGATTTTGATATAATATTGGGTATGAATTGATTTCATGCTTGCTTTGCTTCTATTGATTGCAGGATAAGGGTGGTGAAGTTTAATTTTCCAAATGAACCCGTTATAGAGTGGTAGAGGGGAAACAATATTCCAAGAGGTCATATGATCTCTTGTGTAAAATCATGAAAAATGATCTCAAAAGGTTGTCTTTTCCATATTCCTCCAGAATGGGAAATTGATTTTTGTATTGATTTTCTACCAGATATAAATCCCATTTCAATTTCTCCATATCGGATCGCTCCGTACGAATTGAAAGAGCTGAAGGCTCAACTTACAGATTTACTAGACAAAGGCTTCATTAGACCTAGTATTTCTCCATGGACTGCTCCGGTTTTGTTTGTGAAGAAGAAGGATGGGTCCTTAAGAATGTGTATTTTTACCGCCAACTCAATAAAGTCACAATCAAGAACAAGTATCCTCTCACTCGGATTGTCGGCTTGTTTGATCAACTCCAAGGGGGAAGCTACTATTCTAAGATTGACTTGAGGTCGGGGTATCGCCAACTTAGGGTGAGAGGTGAGGAAAAACGAAAGACGGATTTTCGGACTAGATATGGTCATTATGAATTCTTAGTAATGTCCTTTGGACTCACTAATTCTCCGGTGGCATTTATGGACCTAATGAATAGGGTGTTTCAAAGTTACGTAGATTCATTTGTCATTGTATTTATTGATGACATCTTGGTATATTCAAAAAATGAGGGTGATAAAATAAACCATTTAAGGGTGGTGTTGCAAGTACATAAAGAACATCAATTGTTTTTCAAGTATAGCAAATGTGAGTTTTAGTTGAGTTCTGTGACATTTCTTGGTCATATCATCTCTAGTGAGGGAAGTGAGGTTGATCTAAAGAAAATGGAGGTGGTGAGAAATTGGCCTAGACTCCAACCGACATTAAGAGTTTTTTTGGGTTTAGCCTGTTTTTATCGAAGGTTCGTGGATGGTTTTGCGTCCATTGGATCTCCCTTGACTACTTTGACCCATAAGTGTAAGAAATTTTATTGGTCGGAGGCATGTGAGAGAATCTTCCAAATGTTGAAAGATAGGACTACTTCCGCTCCGCTGTTGACTTTACTCGAGGGTTCAATGGGGTTTGTTGTGTATTGTGATGCATCATGAGTGGGTTTGGGGTGTATGCTTATGCAACATGGGAAGGTGATATCCTATGCTTCTAGGCAACTTAAGGTGCATGAGCGAAACTATCAAACTCATGACCTTGAGTTAGCCGCCGTGGTGTTTTTCTTGAAAATATGGAGGCATTACTTGTATGGTGTCCATGTTGATGTCTATACCAATCATAAGAGTCTCCAATATGTGTTTACTCAAAAGGTTTTGAATCTCCGAAAAAGAAGGTGGTGAGAATTGTTGAAATATTACGACATGAGTGTCCTTTATCACCCCGACAAGGCTTATGTGGTTGCGAATGCTCTAAGTCGTATGACTATAGGTAGTGTGTCTCACATAGATGAATCCAAGAAAGACACAGTGAAAGATGTTCATAGGTTGGCTAGACTAGGTGTGAGGTTGGAAGATTCTCCGAATGGTGGTTTCATGGTTCATAATAGCACTGAGTCATCATTGGAAGTTGAGGTGAAGTCCGAAAAACAACTTGATAAATCATTGTTTTATTTGAAGTAATCGGTCCTTGGCAAGCTTAATGAGGCATTCTCCTTAAGGGGGGGATGGTGTTTTGAGGTACCAAGGAAGATTGTGTGTTCCCAAGGTAGATGAGTTGAAGAACTGGATCCTTGAGGAAGCCCATGGGTCCCGCTACTCCATTCATCTGGGTTCGACAAAAATGTACCATGGCCTTAGGGAAATACATTGGTGGAAAGGTTTGAAGAAGGACGTAGTGGAGTTTGTTGCTAAGTGTCTGAATCGTGAACAAATAAAAGCCGAACTTCAAAAGCCATGTGGCTTACTACAAGAAATCCAAGTTCCTACTTGGAACTGGGAAGACATCAATATGGATTTTGTAGTGGGTTTGCCTCGGGTCAAAGGCAATATGACTTTATATGGGTTATTGTGGATAGGTTGACCATGTCCGTTCACTTTATTCCTGTCAAGTCTGCTTATTCTGCGAAATATTATACTAGGATCTTCATAGATGAGATTGTGTGTCGCCATGGTATTCCATTATCCATCATATCAAATCGGGGTGCACAATTCACATCTAGGTTTTGGTGGTCATTCCAAGAAGGGTTGGGTACTAAGGTGAAGTTGAGTAGCAGTTTTCATCCCCAAATGGATGGTCAAGCGGAGTGTACTGTTCAAACCCTTGAGGATATACTTAGGAGTTGTATTATTTATTTCAAGGGAAATTGAGATAAGCACTTGCCTTTGGTGGAGTTTGCTTATGTTAATAGTTTTCATTCATCCATCTCCATGGCTTCTTATGAAACCTTGTATGGTAGGAGTTGTAGGTATCCTATTGGATGGTTTGAAGTGGGTGAGCCTTTTGGTCCAAATTTGATTTATAAGACTTTGGAGAAAGTTCATATCATAAGTAACCAATTGCAAACGGCCTATAATCGGCAAAAGTCTTATGCCGATCATAGGAGAAATGATTTGGAGTTTTAAGAAGGTGATAAGGTGTATTTGAAAATTTCACCTATGAAAGGGGTTGTTAGATTTGGCATGAAAGGAAAATTGACTCCTCGTTATGAGGGTCCCTATGAAATTTTGCAAAGGGTTCGTAAGGTTGCCTATGAATTGAAACTTCCAAGGGAATTGGCTTCGATTCATCCGGTTTTCCATGTTTCCATGCTTAAAAAGTGTATCGGTGATCCCGAGTGTATTTTTCCTATTGAGGGTCTTGGTGTGAAGGATAACCTGTCCTATGAGGAAGTTCCGGTTCAAATTTTTGATAGGCAAGTCAAGAAGTTAAGGAATAAAGAGGTGGATTCCGTAAAAGTGTTATGGAAAAATCACGAAGTTGAGGGTGCAACATGGGAGGCCATTGCCGACATGAAGTCCCGTTAACCTTATCTATTTGATAACTAAGTTTAGTTGTTCTTACTAATAATGAAAATAATGACTAAAAATTGAAGTTTCCTGATTTGTGGTGAAATCTTGCAAAATGTGCAATTTTAATAGCATTACAGTGACTTACAGTGAAGTTGTGCATTTGAACTTGAAGTTTTGCTCTTTGTCTTGTTTTGAGTTATGTCGTGCATTTTGATATGGTGAGTCTTTATGGAATAGTATATTATATGTTGATTAGTTGAACTTTTACATAATTGACTCATAAATGCTATGTCGAGCTCTTGTTGTTGTGAGAAGGATATTCCTCATAATGTTAATTTGAGCCTTATGTGTGGTAATTGAAGTTCTGAATTGCCTTATGTAAGTGATATGATTGATGTTGTTATGTGTTATTGTTGGTTGGGCCGCTAGTATTGAGTCTATTCCTTCTAATGATTTTTAGTGTCATTCGTGGCCGAATGTTCCTAAGGGAAAGGGGGGGGATAATGTAACACTTCAAAAATCCAAGACATGTCTTAAAGCCTAACATAAATGTCATGAAGTCTAGACACTTTTTAAGGCCTATTTTAATGTTTACAAGTCATTTAGGAAGTCTAGATATCAAAACGTCCAACAATGTCCATGACATCCGGAAACTAGTTCTAGGAGGTACTAATGTGCCTTAGCCTATTTGATTAGCTTTTAGGAGTTGGAAAATGATGAAAATTGGTTGAAGGGGGTCCAACATGTGTTTAAGTTGATTTATGGTCGAAACGTCCGGTACAACTCGCCAAGGACCAACCAAGGTCCCTTGAGGAGGACCGTTCCAAGTGAAGTCAACACTGCCTGGGCAGTGTGCACCAACGAAAGGGCACAGACGGGGCGTGTGTCGATCGACGGGGCGTCGATGCTAACCGTTTACCAACACTTAGCCAATTATTTGATGGGTCTAGTTTGCACACTCTCTGAAATAATCGATGGACGTGCAACATGGAAGGGGGGCTGGTGCGTCGATTGAGCCACGAGGCATCGACGGGGTTCCATCTGTGAGTGTCCTGTTTTTGCTGCACATTTTAACTTAGTTTAAAACAATTAATTAAGGGGTTTTGTGGCTATTTAGGTATTAAGGGAAGACTAATTAACTTAATTAAACCCCCATATAAAGACCCCAACACCATTAGTCTAATTACAACTCTCAAAACAAAACTTTCTTCCTTCTCTCTTCTTTCTCTCTCTATTGGAAGACACCTTTGAAGACAAGCTAGGGGAGGGATTTGGGGGCTGTAAAGGGAATATTTCACCATAAATTATTTATTAAACGTTGAGGTATGAGATCTAATTCACCTTCGAGACCTCTTTCCTCAAAAGGTTCCTTCAAAGTATTTTAAAAAGATGGGTTTTCATGTGGGTTAATCTCCTTCTCGAAAATTATGTTATGAATTGATTTGTTTATGTTTTACATTGGATAATATGAGTATATTAACATGAATTCAAACATAATTATGATATATCTTGATGGGTTTGGTGTAGTTTGTAGAAAATGACCCTTAGCCCTTAACCCTAGGATCGATATTGATATGAATTTGGTTGTATTTGATTCAATTGACTTTGTTATTGATTGAATTACTATTAAATGATGTTGTTACTTTAATAATTAACAATTTAGAGTGAGTTTTAGTCTTTCATGCTAGTTCTTGAGAAGATGATCTAGGTTAGAAAGTGAATTAACCTAAGTATATTGTCTTAAGCTATGATCTAGTATTGAATTGTGATGTAGTCATTCTTATATCCTTATTATCATGTTGATTATTGACTTATGATGATTTTTACCCAAATTGGGTTGAATTGAGGGGTTATGGTAAGACCTTGATGATGAACTATGAATGAGACTTGGTAAGTCTTATGATCTCTATCCTTTACTTCAAGTTGTAGTTAATTCTGATTGAGTCATGATGTTGTATTAAAGTATGCCTTGTATTAGGAATGATAGGGTGGTATGATATTGAATTGAAATGCCTTGATTATGATTGTGAGGTGTTTGCTTAAGATGTAAATGTTATAATAAGGGTGAATGATTTACCTATGTGCCTTATCATTATATGAAGATGTTATTGTGCTAAGCTTACCTATATGAATAGTAATGAAAGGATTTATACTCATGCAATTCTTATTGAGATATTGATGATGATGATTATACAATGGGTAGCTCCTATGACCTAAAGTAAGCTATGATTGATATTGAAGTCTTAAAGACATTTCAAAAAGGGACTATAACTTAGCACCGAGTGAACCAGATTGAGAAGTGTCCCTTCCAATATTGGGAAGGTAGGATAACTAATGTACTTTTGAGATCGGAGACTACAATTGATATAGCATAAAGAGGGTCCAAATTATATCTCCCAGTTCTTGAGCTACATTTCTCCCATAAAAATACAAGCTAGTGGATCCACGTAGTTGCTAAGTTTCATGTTTTAGTTACTACCTTGGTAAGTAGTCCGCCTTCCTTCGGTGTAAGGTTTGATGACACCAGATTCCACATTAGCTTATGTAGTGTATGTCGGTTAGGGAAAGATGTTCCCAAAAGGTAAAATGAACTAATGTTTTTGAACTCTAACTATTTTAACCTAAGGGGTCTAGCTTAGTCTAGGAAGGGGCATGTGACTCTACCTAAGCATTGCACTAGTTATACATCATGGGAGTCTTAGGAGGATGCTCTTATGTATGAATATGCTTATAATGCTATATGACATGTATATGATGAAGTTGCATACTGTTGATACTGTATGTTGATTAGTTCACTTATGAATATGTGTGTTTATATTTTAGAGCAAGATGATATGTACACCTAAATGCCATGTTATGTGAAGTAGGATGTTAGTCATGATTCTTGTTGGGTTACTTGATTGAGTAAGGTTATGGGGCTTTACTTGGTTATTGCACTTGTTGACTTGATAGGGTTTCATGGGTAATTGCTTTATTTATAATGAAATATACTCTTTTTCATGCTTATTGTTAAGATGACTTGATGATAGAGTTACTTGAATATGTATCTAATTTTAGGCTATGCATGTTGACTTGTCTAGACTTGATGATGTTGGTTTGGTAATGTACATTCTTATGGCTTAATGAACATGTTGTATGGATTGGTATGGTCTTGTTGAATATGCATATGTATTTTCAATGTGAATTGCATACTTAAAATGTCCTTTTTCTTAGCATTTTTTCAAAGTATGTTTGCATATGGTCTCATACTTAGTACAAGTGACGTACTAACCACATTTCTTCCTTTTACCCAACATTTTAGGTTCCGATCGTTGAAGTGCTTTGAAGGCGACTTGAAGAAGTCTTGCTCTTATTCATCCAAGTACGGTAGGATGTCATTTTCCGAGGGCGATGCCACTATCTAGCTTATGGAGTTTTCTTTTTAGTTAATGACTAATATGGTTGTTTCTTTCAGTTTAGTATGAAACGTTGTATAGACCATGTGAGGCATTTTTACTTAATGTATGGGTTATGCCCAAGTTTTTACAATCTTATTAGATGGTTATGAGATGAAACGACTATTATGACTATCATGTCTATGTTATACTTTATATACTTATATACAATAAAAGTAGAAGACTAAGAAATCTTCCTATATGAAGGGTCTATGTATACTTGATATATATATATATATAGCTTATGGTGTTTGCTTTTTAGTTAAAGACTAATATGGTTGTTTCTTTCAGTTTAGTATGAAACGTTGTATAGACCATGTGAGGCATTTTTACTTAATGTATGGGTTATGCCCAAGTTTTTACAATCTTATTAGATGGTTATGAGATGAAACAACTATTATGACTATCATGTCTATGTTATACTTTATATACTTATATACAATAAAAGTAGAAGACTAAGTAATCTTCCTATATGAAGGGTCTATGTATACTTGATATATATATATATATATATATATATATATATGTATATATATATATATATGTACGTATGTATATATATATGTTATGTGTATGAAGAGGTATATGTAAACATTCAAGTAGAAGTAATAAGAAATTCTAAATTTTCCGCTAAATTTTACCTATGAATGCAATGATGTAAGCTAAGAGGCTAGTCTTAGTCCTCAAAGAGGATGATGACACCTGTTATGTCTAGGGGGTAAACCCGGATGTGACAAACATCATGCATATTCAAGCTGAGACCTCATCATATAGACACAATAGGACTCATACTATCCATATTAACATACAATTAGGTCAATACAAAAATGTAATGCTTATAAGACGTATACATAGATAAATACATATAGAACACCTTCATAGAACTCCCTTCAAGGGCAACTTGTGCAATGCATAGGTAAAGTCCCATACCCTCACCTACACTAAGAAATTTTCTCAAAATTTAGGTTATCCTAGTTAGGGTCCATTACTTTACTTCCATTATCCATTTAACATTAGGGAAATCCTAGACTTAACCGACATTAACACCATGTAAGCCAAACATGTAATTTGGTTTCATCTCCTCACAACAAGAGAGGGTATCTTTCTTGCCATGGAAATACATGAATATCATGCTAGCATCTTAGGTGATATCACTTGCTAGGTCCTATGGGGCAATATAGTTATGGAAACTTGGAGGCATATATGGAAACCCTCGTTATGCCTATTGAGGCATTGTAGTTATCCACCTCGTGAGGATAATGGTGAGAAAGCTTTGCCACATTAGGAAAGGCCCTCATCTTCAACTTCACTAGGTGCTAAGCTAAGTTCCCTTTATTGAATGTCTTTATTAACTTTACTTCATAAAAATGACTGTAGGAGGTTTAACTCCTCATATTCTTAGCTCATAGGTTATAGATGAGAATGTCATTTCATCAGCCTAAATAAGTGAGAATATCTTTCACATGTACATAACATATTTAAGCATAATCTAGTTCAGAGTACAACTTAGAATACCTTTCAAGAGACTTCCTCTTTACTAGATTATCATACATGCATCATAGATATGCTTTCATGTGTGTGTATGTGTACATATATGTGAGAAAACCTTTCACCTACACTCTTTACCCACACATGTTCATACTTCACTTCATGCATCCATAAGTATATAAGTGTACCTATTTGAGAAACCGTTTCACATATACACATTTAGACACTACACATATTCATACTTAATCATATTATATACTTTTATGTTCATAGCTTAATCATGCATACATATTCATTTACTTAGAGTAATCACCCTAGGAACTTTTCTATCCAGGTAAACATCTGCAATGTATAGACAAAGGCTCATACCATTGCCTACACAAGTACACCAATCAAGTCATCCTAAATAAAATACATAACATATTTCATGGACATATACTTTACTTGCATAGTAATAGACATGAGTGCATATGAGAATTATCCTTTTATTAGACACCATGAACCTATACTACCTATAAACATACATGAGGTGTGAATGTGTGTACATTGTTCAACATGATCACATAATGGATAAAACCATTACATTGAGGCTGCCACCCTCTTCATACCACAATGCACATTCAAGCATAGACCACACACCACATCATAGCATAGGAGACAAAACAACTTCAACATTTGCATTCTAGATCTAACATTTGCTAAGATCACACATTCATATAGAGGTACATAGGTAGGGGACATTAACCATTAGGACTTCATCAATGGAAGCACCTAAACCAAACCAAACCCTAACAACTTCATTCTATTGACATCACATCATCAATCTAACTTACATCATGAATTAGTATTGGAGAATAGGCATATAACTTTACATAATATGATCATCATAACCAAACATTCATAACAAAATTGCCTTCAAGTCCATGAACACATCACATATTGAATGACAAGGAAGTATTAACATCAAACATAATTGGACCATACCACACAATGCCATACAAGGCCAATTCAACTAGCAATTCTATAGAGAAATAGAGGAAATAGGGCAAACTTACAATATCTCCAAGATTTGATTATTATTGATCAATACTCATAATTCATCAATAATTCATATTTAGGGCAGTATGTAAAAGTACAGCGGCATAAATGAAATCATGCTTCAACCATCATAGGATCAAAATCACATTATGTACGATACATCATGAATTATATCGAAGATGGAAGTATATATGTCTACCTAACCAAATCTCCAAACCTTGATCCACATTAACAATTACCAATAATTCATAAGCAATTCTCAAGGTAAACAATAGCCATATATATACATTAACATGATCGAATTCACAATCTAACAACATCTCACCAAGATCACACCACCCACATTATAACTTAATTGAGAAATTGTGAGGAACATGGGTTCATCGTGAAATTGGATTGAAAACATCAGTATAAACAGTAGATAATCCCTAATTCATCATAAGCATGCTTTTTAAATTGGTTTGAGAAGGAACCCATGGCTAGATTGAAAGATTGAAGGTTGATCATGAAATCTCATATAAAAGCTTTGAAGGAACTCTTTAAATGAGAGGTTATATAAAGATGAAGTATAACCATAACTCATTATACGAGAAGACCACGAAATCATGATGAATAATTCATGGAAATCCAATCTACAAGATGTTCTTGCGCTTTATCTCCAATGAAGGTTTCTAGAGAGGTTTTGTTTAGGAAGGGAAGTCTAATTTTTGAAGAATGAATCGGGAATGGGGTTTCATGTTATTAAATAACTTAATATACCAAAAATACATAAAAATAACCGTCCATAGTAATTTAGGAACGTGAGTGAATTTCTCATTCACCCCTTTAATGAAACAGCGAGTGCATACAGATTGTAGGCTGCATTGACTAACAACTTTCGATGGGGCGTTGAATGGATGACGACTCGTCCTTCTGCTCTATCGTTCATGACTGCAGCTCCTTATTTAGGAATTGATGCTCACCAAGCAAAGTGTTGAGATATTTACTAATCGACGGGCCATATCCTAGAATACGGGGTATCGATTGCTAGCCCATCGATTGACACTGCCAAGATAGTTTCTAGGCAGTCTTTTGGGTCCTCCTAAAAGATCCCTTGGATGGTACTTGGGGAGTCGTGCCTGGACGTTTTGCAATATAAACACACTCTTATAGAAGTTAGGGACCTTCCATATCAACTTTAACAAAAACGAACATGTAGAACATGCCACGGCACACCGAGACACACATGCACGTCTCAAGGCTAACTTTCGAACATCATCGGAGTTCTTGGACGTTTGATCTCCAAATAACTTCAAATAAAGTATGCATACTGCAAAAAACATATTTAACATTTTAATAACCCTTTTATGCACATGTGAGGCTTTAGGTACCTTAATTCATTTTGAGGGACCTTACATTATTTCCCACATGGGAACATTCATCCTCTAATAACACTTGAGACATTTAAAACACTTTAAGGACTCAATGAACCATAAAGAGTATCTCAAAATATTCAACAAATAATCACATAAAAGTCAATCTACCAAACATACCAGGAACACCAACTTTCATACCATATTTACACTCAATGCACACAATCAAGCCAAACCTCTATTCACTCACTCTTCAATGCACCAAACACATAGGCTCTTGTCATGTTCATAGGAGGAACATCCTTCTCCTAATTATAACATGGTATTTCCATTTCAATTAATTACGCAACTACCTTTAAGTCATACAAAGGCCAGTTCAACATCACTCAAGAAGCAAATAAGCACTCATACTTCAATACATATAGACTTGAGTCAAGTGGATCAACAAGGATCCTTATCATTAAGACATAATTCCATGAAGTACATACTCAACCTTACCATGTTTACTTATGTTTAAGGAGGAATGTCCTTCTCCTCAACACACTTACATGTCTTCATGAGTTCATGCATAACCAATAAACAAAGGTCAATTCAAAGCTTCTCAACTTTTTAACCAAAGCATGCTCATACTTCCTTCCTAGTTAAGTCAAAACGGTAAGTCACACCACACACATCACAATAATAGGAAGTCATTTCACAAAATTTTAGTTTCTAGCATTTCAATAGTTTTCATATGCATGCATCAATTAGAGAAATTCATGTAATTTATAGGCACATGTAAAGAGCATTTAGCTAAACACACTATTACTTCTTAAGAGTGGATTAACACTTCCCAAGTCAAAAAAGTTACACATTTTTAAGCAACTCATCATTTTTGATTTTTAAGATACTCAATTTCTCATTGATGGCTTAGAACACCACACATTAAGAGTGACTCCAAACATGCTCCTTATCTTATCTTATAAAGTTAAATACACAACTAACATATCAAGATGTACAATCAACATGAGAAAACATGAATTAAATCAAAAATCATTTTTCATGAAATTTAGAATCTTCAAAACATGTTTAACATATTGTCAATCAATACATACATAACATATGGAGAACATACAACTTATACTTGTATGAAAGACTCCTATCATGAACAAGATACTAGAAACTGTTTAGTTTCAAGCTCAAGTAAAAATAGAAGGACAAGATAGGGATATCTACAACCTTACTACTCACATTATCATCCCCATTTAGGGTAAACCCATCTAAAAGAAAATTAAGTCAACCTTAAGAGAACCTTAGCTTGCAAATGCTAGAAACTAAGAACATCATCCCTCTCATGGGATAAAAGATTATGCACATCCATCATCAACATCACCTAAAAGAGATTCTCAACATAGGGAAGTTCAAAGGAAATCAACATAGGAACATCAAGGCACTGCATATGTTACCATCTAGTCACATCATCCCCCACTTGGGGTAAGCCTAACCAAATCATGCCCTTAAATACCAAGGTCAAGGAAAATCATAACCGACCTATATAGTCCTCACACAAGAAGGTTTGTCATCATAGAGGGTTTTGACTCTTATCCTTATATCAAGAAGCCTAATAACTTAATCATCAAGGGTTAATACCTCAAGCGTCATCATTCCTCTAAGGTAAACATTTAAAGAAAACTAATAACAACCAAGTTAGGTCATACTACCCAACCAGATAAGGACTTAACTACACCATGGATACAAAGGGTCATGAAAACCTTAGGGGAAACAATAGAGGAGACTTAGTCATAAGGCCTCTTTCTTTTCTTCCAACACTAGACAAGGTATCTTCAAGATCATTTTAACCCACATTATCACCTTTTGTGGAACCTTCAAACCAACCATGCCCAAGTACAATCTAAGCACCCTTTTCAAATGGCCAAACTTATGATCAAACTTAAAAGACAACCTTAGGCAAAACATATATCATACCTGTGGAACAAAAAATTTTTCTTCCCCTTCCCCATTCTTAGAATAGGTGGGTAAGGGAAACTAGCCACCTAGTCATAAGGGTTCCCACATTAAATAGCATTTTCCACAATCACCTCACCAGGTAAGCACACTACCTTTACTTATAGGATCAAGCCTACCAAAGACTCCAATCCATGTAAGGCAACTATGAAGAAGCACACATATACAAAGGCAACATTGATCTATTACACATATACAAAGGCGACATGTATCTTTAGCTATTTATCACACTTATTCAAAGCATTTCAAGTCTAAACCATATTATTATACTAGAATCATCCAAAACCATATAGCAACTTATCATCCCAAAAAGGGAACTCATTTCAACTATAAAACAATTAGCAAGTTATAACCATGTCATGACATAAATTCTCACATATATAGCAATAAATGGCATTACATCATCACATGTCTAGTGTATCTTCACATATACTCATCAAATCATTAAACCAACATAAGAATCAAATTCACCTTTTTCTCCATCAAGCATTGAGATACCATCTAATATAAGTAATAACATCTAAAAGACCATCGGACAAGAAAACATAAGAGAGAGATCATATAGAGTTAAGTTCTATGGCATGACATGAGAATAGTGAAAAAGGAAAACTCTATCATCCTATAGCCTCTCGCTCATAGATGTGTCGGAAGTCATCACCGATAAACAAGACTATCACGACCGAGGTCTAGACCCTAGTCGAAACCGACATCGTTGACCTCTCAGAGGTTGCAGACAAGCCTACATACGTCATCATTACACCATATAGGTTAATTTTAGCGGAAAATTTGAAACTTTTGTTTTCTTTGAAGTATACATAGACTTCATAGTAAAAATTGCATTATATCACATTAGTCCACAACAACCATCTAATAATAAGATATTCAAATGAAGGATATAGTTCATTACTATATGAATATAATGTTGCCAAAATGGCACCAATACGACGTCATGAAAATAAGTTAGAAAGAAACGCTAGTGGAACACCCTCCGCTAACTCATGCCTACGTCTAAGCTTGAATATAACAGACAAGCATCCTCGAAAGCATGAGGTCCTAACAAGGCCGGATGAATGATCCACATCCGGATAGCTTCAGCGTAGTCTCATAAGCTCTAGCGTCCACCTACACCTGCACCTAAAAGTAAAGGGTTTTATGGGATTAGTGCACACTTGTACGAAGTATGGGTGTATGAAAGTACACACCAAGGACATGCATTATTAAGACGAGATCTCTCCAAACGATATGAATTCTTGAAAGCCAAGTCAGGTCGACTTGCCAAATCAAATTAGGAAAGTTATGATATGAGAGTAACATGCATCACTATTCTTTTCATATTGCACACAACAAATAACACACCACATTTAGCACATACATGTGTCATATATCATTCGTTCGTATGTGAAACCTTTGAATCATGAACTTAACATTAGGAATTCCCAAATGAGGGTTCAACATATGACCTCAATTATGGACCCTTCTGTAGCAAACATAGAGTCTACTTTATTTATTCATATGTACTACATTTTTTTCATTCATTTATATACCTAGGATGTTGTTTAGGACTCTTTTTAGGTTCAGTGTGCAATGACAAAGAATGACCTAGTGTCATTAGTTGATTCTAGTTCCCCTCTTGATTATCCTATCCAAACACCTTTGGTATCATTCATTTCATAGTGTGCATTACATGAAGCTAGCCTCAGTCTTTCTTTGGAACTTTAACTTTAACCGACGTAGATCAAGTGAGGTCCATGAAATCCAGTGTCTACCCTACACCTTAAAGAGGTGGAATCACCGGCCAAAGTGAAACCAAAACATGCTAGCATATATAGGGAATTGAGCCCTGTTAGATCCCTACGTTAGCTGCATAGGTTCAAAGACTAGGAGATATAAGGAGACCCATACCCTCATAAATGGACAGTCTCATATCATGAGATTTACATGAAATTCTGCCTTTCAAAAAGTAGGAATCACGACTCATAGCTAGCTTACTGGTGCTCCGTATAAAGTTCAATTACATTCATCTCACACATCATATAAGCTGGCTTCTAGCATGAGGGCATCATTTCTCATTAGATGATTGCTCATCTCATCATTAGTATTAAGTGTATATTAATCTCAATACATTCATTAGAGTGTTTCTTAGAGACTGGTCTCTTTATTATTTTTACGCTCTCATAGGTGAGTACGTTTTTTGGTAAAATTTATTAGGCTCATTTGAGATTGATCTCGTCTTTCATATTAGCCTCTTATCTTGATGTTAACACATTCATTAACTTTACCATATTATCTCTTTGTATTACTCACCACATTACGTGAATGTTCATCTCATCATATGTCAATGTACTTGATTTAGTGTATTTCACACTCTTACTTAACCCTCTTGGGATTACATCATTTCATCATATACATCTTAGGTTCACTTACTTTTAAACGTATGCTGGACTTATGAGCCCATACATACAAGCCATGAGGTAACATTCATAATTCGTCTAAGTGACTTATACTTATCCAAGATTATATGGTACAAGACTTATGTATCTTGTAAATATGCCAAGGTCTCAATTTCGATTCCCATAGGATGCATTCATTAAATATTAAATCACGTAAGACTTATGTATCAATAAAGAATTTGACAAGAAAACACAATTTCAAATCCCTTGAGCAACACTTAGTATCATATTTAATTTGTTTTGGCTTACATTTTTGGCTTGGGGACCCGATGTCGATCCCCAATGCCCACACTTCTTTGTTTTTCTTTTCTTTCCTCTCTATTTTCGTTTGAGATCAAGAGGATGTGGGGTCTATCCCCCACAACCTCCTTTTATTTTCTTTAATTTATATAACTTCTCTCACCTATGTGAGGGGTTGTGGGTTCGATCCCCACACTCCCTATTTAATTTTGATTTCCCTTTTTCTTTAGTTTCTTCACCCAGCGTTACCCCATTTCTAATCCCCCTCACCTCACATTAAATATTAATTTTTTCAACAGCCTACATATAGTAAGGTCTCTGGTTCAATCCTTAATGACCTCACATATTTTAAAATGATTTTTAAATCTCCAATTCCTCAATTTACATAACCGAACCAAATTTCCAGCAATTTGAAAATTTGATTATGTTTTCCAGTCCAATTTCTCCACATTTTATATGTTATATTGTAGGACAATTTGAAGAGCATTTCGTACATTTTTAGGTGCATTTTTGTGGTTACATTTAGTCAAGAGTTTTCACTCAATTAAACAACATCACACCTCATATGAACATCACGATTTTTTACAAGCATTTGCACATAAAATACAAGGATTCAACATGCCTTTTTAACACTTCAATTTGTGATTCGAGTTACGGTCTACACAATGCACACACATACTTTAGCAAATAACTTCGAAAAGACATAATTATCTGTCACATAAATCCGAACATGCATACATGAACATAATCATCATGAAAACATGTTACATCCCTAATTTCTACCAGCAAACATACCCAACCTACTAAAATCGATGGGAGTTAGTGACAAGGACATGCAACGGGGAAACATTCCTAATTTTCGAATCAGAATTAACTGAAATGATAGGGGTCTCTTGGGAAAGGTACCAAGAGGAAGAAAACCCATACATTTTGTCGATCAAGACCCTCCAAACCTTCTCCAATGGACAGAAAACTCCCACGACACCAAAGACTCACAATCAAACTTAAAGCATCACTCGTCAAGAACAATGTTTTTACATTTCGTTTTTTGTTTAGTTTTTCTTTTGAGTTTTAGCGTTAAAGTTTTTCAAGAGTGATGAACTTTTGATTTTTCTCTGTTACTGATAATGAATCATGCGAATGAGAGTGGAGTATCATGAGAATGAGAGTGGAGAGATGTTATAGTAAGCTTAGGAGTAGGAGTTTTAGGTAAGGACTTAGTCTAACTAGGACTCTTGCTTATTTTAAATAAAAATATGATTTTCTAAGGCTTAAGTTACAAGAGTAAAATTCCCTTACTTAAATCATATAATTAAATACAAATTAATTCAAATTAAATATTGCTTCCACCAAGGATCGAACCTAGGTGAAGCCCTTCTCCCAAAAATGAGTCAATTTGGGTCAACCCTACATGAATTGTCCACTCCTTATATTAATTAATTAATTAAATATTTAGGGTAATATCAATACTACCTTAGCCTGGAAAATACCATTTTACCTCTAGACCCTCAAAACCTAAGAATACCCCTTTTAAGTCTTGTTAAAATTCATCTGGGTGAATCTCTTCGATTCGGGTGCCCTACATGGATGAACCCAACCTTGCCTAGCTCAACTAACTCACCAAGGTGGTTGACTTTGATGGTGCATAATTTCTGAGGTCTGGTTACACGCAGATCAAGCCGTGTGAACCCGGTCTAATCTAGCCATTCTAGGTACCCTTATGCATTACTTAGCATAGTGATTTTACGGTTGTTACAAAGACTCTACTAGACGTGGAAATATGAGACTTTGGACCCTAAAACCACTTTTATAAACTCATGCTTTGATACTACGTTTGTCACGACCTCGGTGCACCCCCTAGAAGTAACATGGCGTACTTGACCTCTCAGAGGTCTTATCCAAGCCCATAGTAATCATTCAATGCATTTTCATAGGTAAATTTAGCGGAAAATTTAAAACTTTCATAGCACATCATATGCTAAAATCATCACTTCCATTAATTTAAAAATAACATGAGTACATCGTTAGACTCTAAGTCTCTTTTTCCATCTTCGACTCAAAATCATTAGAGTATAATAGGGACACGACTCTTACAACATAAAATAATAACTAAGTTGTTACATAACTTTGGATAAAACATAACATAGGAAATCTTTGAAGTTAAGGATCCTTTTTTCCTTGATTTTGGGAAACACATATCAAGCCCTTCCCTTTAGAGATATCCTTTTAGCATCCATAACCTACACTTTGTGTAAAAAGGTGAAGAAGAATAGTGTTAGTAGAAGAATGCACTAAGTATGGTTACCATGCAATAACATACCTTTATAGAGGACATTTGCTTAGAAAATCATGCATCATAAGTTTTAGTCAAAACTTCATAAAACTTGACACAATAATCATCATACAACTCACACACTTCATATAAACATGTACTATGGTCATAACATCACATAAAGCCATATATTGTATTTAAGGCACACTTAGAATTTCATTCACAGTAACCTTCTTATACTTGAACTCCTTAAATTCCCAAGTAACCATCTAGTGATACTAGGTGCAATGTATGAATAGTATCCCATTCCACTACCCACACTAAAGCATCACCTTAAGGTCACCAAGGTAAACATTCACATAACCATCATTTACTTAAAAACATAGGCATTCATAGGAACATAGCATATCCTAAGACACCTACTCCTCATATGAACCAACATGTTCCGTGAACCACATATAAGACTCACTTCAAGGCCACATGCAAGTCAACACTACCAACTACATAATAATAGGTAATAGACAACAATTAAATACTTTGACTTCATTTCATATAGACATCACAAGACCTTACTCATAATCCCAATCTAAGCCTACTAGTGAAATGTACATGTGAGGTCCCATAACCTCACACATACTTACAAAACTCACAAAGAGACTACAAGCCTATCAGTTAGTTCATACATTAATTATTACAAGTATAGTCAACTACATACATATGTAGGACCTTCATCATATGACAAGTAAGACAAACATAATGCATATTCAAGGTGAGACCATCATCATATAGACTAAATAGGATCATACTATGCATATTAACATACAATTTGGTAAATAACATAATACCCTGCATAAAAGACATATACATAGTGATATACATGTGGAACACCTTCCCAGAATTCCCTTCAAGAGTTACTTGTGCAATGCATACGTAAAGTCTCATATCCTCACCTACACTAAGAAACTTCCCTTAGATTATTCTAGTTAGGGATACTTAATTTTATTCTATTGTCCATTTTAAGTTAGAGAAATCCTAAACTTAACCGACAATAATACCATGTAAGCCAAGCATGGAATTTCGGTGTGATACACTCACACCAAGAGAGGCTATCTTACTTGCCAAGGTAAGACATGAATATCATGCTAGCATATTAGGTGATATCACTTGTTAGGTCCTATGGGGCAACATAGTTATGGAAACTTTGAGACATATACGAAAGCCCTCTTTATGCCAATTGAGGCATTGTAGTTATCCACCTCGTGAGGACTATGGTGAACAAGCTTTCCCACATTGGGAAAGGGCATCCCTTATATTCAAGTTCACTCTGTGCTAAGCTAAGTTCCCTTTATTGAAAGTCTTTGTTAACTTTACTTCATGAAAAAGAGTTTAGGAGGTTTAACTCCTCATATGCTTACCTCATATGTTATAGATGATAATGCCCTTTCATCAACCAAAATCATGTGAGAAAACCTTTCACATGGACACAACATCTTCAAGCATAATCTAGTTTAGAGTACAATCGAGAATACCATTTAAGAGACTCTTTCTTTACTAGATTATCATACCTGTATCATAGATATGCTTCATGAGTGTGTATGCGTACATATATATGAGAATACCTTTCATATAAATAGTCTTGACCAACACATGTTCATACTTCACTTTATTCATGCATAAGTATATAAGTGTACCTATATGAGCAACCCTTTCATATATAACCATTTAGACACTACACATATTAATACTGCATCATATCATATACTTTCATGTTCATAGATTAATCATGCATTCATATTCATGTACATGGAGTAATCACCCTAGGAACTATTCTACCAAGGTAGACATGTGCAATGTATAGGCAAAATCCCATACCATTGTCTACAATGGTGTACCTATGAAGTTATCCTATTAAAGATACATAACATATTTAATGGACATATACTTTACATGCATAGTAGTAGACAGTGCATATGAGAATTATCCTTTTATTTGACAACATGAACGTATACTACCTATAAGCTTGCATCAAGTATGGTGTGTGTACATTAGTCAACACATCACATTGATGTATCAACTCTCTTAAGACCACTATTCCTATTCAAGCATAGACCACACACCACATAATATCATAGGACACAAGACAACTTCAACATTTGCATTCAAGACTCCTAACATTTGCTAAGATCATACATTCATATAGGGGTACATAGGTAGGGGTCATTTACCATTAAGACTTCATTAATGGATTAACCTAAACCACACCTAACCCTAACAACTTCAATCAATGGACATCACATCATTAATGTAACATAGATCATGAATTAGCTTTGGAGACTAGACATTTAACTCTATATTGAATGATCATCATAAACACACATTCATAATACAATTTCCTTCAAGGACATGATCAGAGCACATAGATAATCACAATGAAGTAAACACCTCCACCATAATTGAAACATACCACACAATGCTAGACAAGGCCAATTCAACTAGCAATTCTATAGAGAAGTAGAATAAATATGGAAACTTACAATTTTTCAAGCTTTGATCATCATTTATCAATACTCATAATTCATCAATAATTCATATTTTGGAAAGTATCTAAAATTACATAGACATAATCAAAATCATGCTTCAACCATCATAGGATCAAGATCACATTATGTACACGACATCATCAATTCTATAAAAAGTGGAAGAATATATGTCTAACTTACCAAATCTCAAAACTTTGATTCACATTGATCAATTACCAATAATTCATAAGCAATTAGCACGGAAAACATTAGCCATAGATACATTAACATGATCGAATTCACAATCTAACAACATTTAAACAGGATGACATCACCCATAATATAGGCTAAACTAAGAAGTTGGGAGGAACACGGATTCATAATGAAATTGGATTTAAAACATCATTGTAAACAGTAGCTAATCCATAATTCATGATAAGCATGATTTTTAAATAGTTTTGAGAAGGAACCCATGGCTAGACTGAAAGATTGAAGATTTGATCATGAAATCTCATTGAAAATCTTAAAAGAAACTCTGGATATGAGATTTATCTAAAGATGAAGGATCACCATACCTCATTATACGATAAAACTACAAAAATTTGATGAAGATTCCATGGAAATCCTATCTACAAGTTGTTCTTGAGCTTCATCTATAATGGATGTTCTAGAAAGATTTTGTTTTGAGAGGGAAGTCTAATATGAATTGGAATGGGGTTTTCATGTTATTAAATAACTTAATATACCTAAAATACATAAAATAACCATCCATAGTAATTTAGGAACGTGGGGTGAATTTATCATTCACTCTTTTAATGAAACAATGCGTGTAGGCAGAGGGTAGGCTGCATAGATTGAAGACACTTGATGGGGTGTAGAATGGACGATGGCTCGTCCTGCTGCGCTGTCGTTTGTAACTGCAGCTCCTTATTTCGAAGTTGAGCTACGCAATCAATCGGACGTACCCTAGCGCACGGGGCGTCAATTTCTATCCCATCAATTTACACTGCTAAGACAATGTCTAAGCAATATTTTGGGTCCCAGCATGGACCCCTTGGGGAGTCATGTCCTAACGTTTCCAATGTAAATACACACGTATAAAATTTACGGACCTTCTCTATCAATTTCAGCTAAAATGAACACGTAACACATGCCAAGGTACACAAAGACAAACATGCACGTCTCAAGGATAAGTTTCAAATGTCATCGGACGTTCTTGGACTCTTTGACCTCCAAATAACTTCAAGTCAAATATGCATACTATAAAACACTTCTTTAAGATTTTAATAACTTTTTGAGGAACATGAGAGGCTTTAGGTACCTTAATTCATTTTGAGGGAGCCTACATTTAGATTAGCAAATCAGAATTAATAAAAGGGGAAAATGAAAGAAAAGAACTACATAAGTCCATAAAACCTACTTTGTCTTCTTATAAAACTGAATCCCCTCAGGCACCAAAGGTTGCATATTAGTTCCTCCCAAAATAAAATGGATTAACTATTAAGTAAGTATTGGTACCTCAAAATTTAATAATTTCAAGGAACTCTAACTACAACAACAAATCACACATACATACATAATCGATCATTTTTTTTTTTGTGAAAAATATGTGCAGAAGAAGGGAAGAATTTGATAAAGAAGAATGAGAGATGGCTCTCTATTAATATCAACAAAGAGTAAAGGTCAAAACCCATTAGAAACAAGACAACCTTTAAGAAAGGTCACAACAATTTCGAAAAGGCACAACCCTTTGAATGGTCAAAACCATTTAGAAAGGACACAACCTTTCAAAAAAGTCACAACACTTTAAGAGAGTAACAGGACTTTCTTTCCTGTTCACACCTTTAAAAGCACTACTAGAAACCAACAAAAGCAAGAAATCTTAAAATAAAGGTTTTTACGTTACGAAAGCAAGTTAAACAACTAAAGACAAGGTTTAATTACTAAATAAGGATTAAATAACTAAGTAACAATGTGCAAAAAAACCTATTTTAAAAATTTCAATGTATTAGAAAAATAATAATATCCAACCAACATAATCTCTAATGAAATAAATAGTAACTAAAACAATATCTAACTCCAAAATAGTGGACATAGACCAAGGGGAGTTCCTTGGCAGCCAAAACAATCTGGCTCAACATTGAACTCGGAAAAATCATTGATCTACTATGCGAGCGTTGTGAAGAGTTGCGTGAAGATGCCCTGTACAAAACAAAAATAAGAGCAAGTACAAAATCAGTACACAACCACATTGTACTAGTAGGATCACACGACTATCACACTAGTGCAACATAAACAAGTCAATTAAACCTTATAATCACATGAATATATATATATATATATATATATATATATATATATATATATAGAGAGAGAGAGAGAGAGAGAGAACAATAACACATTTCACATGTTTTCACGTAGTTGGTGCTCTTACTGAACCCAATGTTAACTTGTTAGTTTGCTGGAACATGGCAATCTGATCCTATTTTATAGCAGAACGTGGAAATTCAATTTAATTTTATGCTGGAAAGTGGAAATTTGATCCAAGTTAGCTTGCAAAAACGTGGCAAGCTGATCCCCAATCAGACACCACAATCAAAATTACAAGTACAATATCAATGATCATACATTAGTTCATGATTCCATTGTAATGACAATTACACATCGCATTTTCAATGTCTATGATCAACATTGCAACATGCATATATAAGCAAGTGTCACAATGAAGCAAGACAAGAATATAGCAGACATCATAGAATCACAACCATCACCTATCTCAAAATTTGCTTCATACTCTTGATAACTTGATCCTCCCTTTCCAAATTCATTCCGCTTGTTCTTGGTCTACAATCTACAATTTACATACGAAAATTAAGAAGGAAACACTAAATTCCCAGAAAACTCATAATCTAAGAACCCTAGTTCAAAACCTATGATACTAACTAGTCAATTAAGGTGAATTACACCATAGCATTCTTCAGTAAATCTTTCCCCATCAATATTGACTCATTCTAGAACATTGTTCAGATCGCAAAAATGAGTTTGGGGAGTAAAAGATTGTAAGACCTCAAAAGTGACTTAGGTGAAGCTAGATCCTAAAGGGACATCGTAGTGGTATAAGGTCCTAAAATGGTGTAAAATGTTGGTTTGAGGCAGTGTCTGAGAGTTAAGGTGCATTAGAATTCAAAAGTCAAAGGACGACCAAGACGTGCAACGATTAAGTGACCTATGTTCCTCATATGTGGTTTTATGTTTTTATGTGTGATTCATGAGGCTATAAGGTTATTAAATTATTTATTATCGTGTATATAGGAAGTGTTTCCAGTTTCATGATGTTTGGAGGTCAAACGTCCAAGAAAGTCTATGACATTCAAAAGGTTTGCCTTGAGATTACCTTGTGTGTCTATGTATGTTTCCTCGAGTTTTACGTGTTTTTTATGAAACTCATGTGGTAGGTCCTAAACTGGTATACGAGAATATTTGGGGTGGAAATATCTGGGTACGACTCTATGTAGGACCCGCAAGGGGCCGTAAAGGAGGACCCCAACATTAGATTTCAACACTGCTAGGTAGTGGCCAAACGATGGCCCTATCGACGCCCAGTCGACCAGGAAATGGCCTGTAGATGGGTTTCGTCGATGGATCAAAGTTTCATGCAGGTTGAGGAGTCTATGAAGCAACCCACGAGATCCCCATCGACGGTACGTGGGTGAGACCACGAACCGTCGATGTCCGTCGATGTGTCTTTGTGTTTTCTCCAAGCTTTATATTAACTTGAGGGGTGAAGTTGTAAATTCAACCCAAGTATTATTAAATGTGAGGACGGTTGTTTTGAGTGTTTATGGGTTCTGAGAGTATATAAGTCATTAAACTCTCATTATAACCCTAGCATCTAATTCAAAACATATTCCCTCCAAAAGTTTCTCCGAAAATCTCCATGTGAGTTCAAAGTGAGGATGGAGCTTGAAGATCCGTCTTCAATGGAGTTTATTATTCAATTATCTTTGGATTTTTTAAATAAGGTAAGAGAGTTCTTCATATGAGGCTTTCTATCACCTTAGAGCCAATTTAAAAGATGATTTTCAAAGATTTCAAAAAGATGAAAAAGTCCAATTTCTTCTCTAAGTCTTGGGTTCTTGCATAAATGGGTTTCAAACGTTTATATATGAATAAATTGATGTATAATTGATGTTTTCCAATGAAATTATCCATGAAACCTTGATCTTGTTAAATCTCTAAATTTCACTAAAATATGGGTGAATTGATTATGCTTCGATATTCATGAATTCATGTGTAGATTGTTATGGGATTTTGATTCATGTATATATTATGTATGTTTGGTCTATAGGCTGTTTCAATTTGATTAATTGAATAATTGATACTCTTAGATCTATTGCATGATAAGCTTATTGAATTGATATTGACTTAATACTTATAGATTGTAGTGTAGATTTCTATGGGCTTTCTAATGATGTAAGAATTGTAGTCAATTGATATCTAATTAGTTTTAGATTGATAAATATATATTTAATTGACTTAGATTTTATTGAGTATTATATTTTATGTATTGAATTGATGTTCATGGCCATGGTTAAGTGCCTTATGGTATCGAATTGGATAATTTAGCTTTGGAATCGAAGTGGTAAGATTGAGTGGGGGTATGATGCCCTAATTCCATTTATTTTATGTTAATTAGACTTTAATTGTGTTGTGATTTTTATGGTCCACTTATGGTGGCAGTGCTATGTGAATTGGTGTGACCTTGTCGGCGTTACATTTTGCAATATGATGATCATGTCCTTGTCAGCACTACTTAAAGTACTATGATGTTTTGTATATTTTTTTATGTTAAATATGAATATATATTTCTAGATGTGAAGTAATGTGAAAGTATATGTTCTTTCTATGATGTTAGGAAATCATGTAAACTATGACTATGTGCTTCTATGTGTAGTCTTAGGGTTGATACATGGTTGTTTCTATTTAATTATAAGAGTCTATAATAGTTATATTGATGATGATATGATAGTGTGTAGGATGACTTAAAAATTATAATGGTTATTCCTATGTGCTTGTAGGATAACTAGTAACATGCGGTAAGGTAAAGTATGTGGTGTCGTGTCTTAGTTGACTTGTGTCCCTTACTTGATGCTTGTATGAATATGAATATGTGATGTCTTTACTTAGGATGCTAAAGTATCTTAGTATTGAATGCATGAATGATATGTGACCTTGAATGATATTAAGAGGGTCTTTTATGTGAAACCTTGAACATAGTGGTAAGGTTATAAATTTTGAAGTCGAAAGTCGTAATGGTATTCTTAAAGTAAAAGAATGATGGAATTAAGGTTAATTGTCTTGAATGACATCATATTAATCCTTAGGTAAGTCATAATGAGCTTCTTGTCAGCATCGGAAGGTATCCCTACGAGGACCGCTTTGGTAGGGTAAATGAGATTGGGTTTATGAAATTGTTATGAACCCTCTTATATGTACCTTTAATGTGAATTACTCTATGAGAACGAAGTCTAGCACTGAATGAGTATGCTAAGGTAAGTAGTTCTAGATAAGTTTGAGACTACAATACAAAGCACACCCTTCATATTTCTTAACCATGTGCCTACATGGGATGGGTCCTAGTTTTACCCTTGGCAAGTATAACACCCTCATCGGAGTAGGTTAGAACTCTGGATTCCATGAGTTGCTACCATGGTCTATGTCTTTTATTTCCTATTCTCATCTTGTGGGATACTTACAAGCCTCAGAGAAGTTCTATGAAGTTTACGTAGTTGTATGGGACGCTATCTAGACATTGCACAATACACTTTGAAGGTGTTAGTTAGAGTCCATAGGTCTTGTCTAAGATCATTAATTAAATGTCCTTTATGTTATGAATGAGTCTTAAATGAACTAATGAATGTAACGGCTTAAGTAAAGAAAGTATGTTAAATGAAGTAGTACTTACTAAGAGTAACTAAGGGTTCTCTAGTTAAGGTGTTAAAGGGGCATAGGAATGGTCACTTCCTATCATACCTAGATAAGTTTTAAGAATGACTCTAGTGAGGGAAGTTGGTTGATTATGTAGACATTGCCTAAGCCTTATGTAGTCTTAAGGATTACTTAAAATTTTTTGAAGAGGTTAAAATAGACCTTATCTTCTTCATTTACTTAAGTAAGTCTTTACGATAGCCTTTGGAAGGAGAATGTCATATCATCTATATGTTAATGTGTTAAGTGAGAATGATACTATATGAGGAAGTCTATAGGATCTCTTAAGTGTGTGTATAAGGGATTATATGGGTGGTCGCTTCACAACTCACTCAAGTGAACCTTAGAGTCACCTTGGTAGGAAAATCTTATGTTCTTATGTTAATGTCTCTTACGTGTGTATGTGACTCATTATAAGTAATCTTGAGGGTCGTTTAGGCACATATAGAGAGGGTGCTTGGCCGGTCTCTCTTTGTGTGACTTAAGTGAATCTTAGGATGGATTTGAGTGGGAAGATTACATTCTAAAGGGTGTCTAAAGTGAAGAGAAGGAACTTCACTGTAATAGTGAATTGAGTTCACTGTACAGTGAAGTGAATTCACTGTAAGGTTTTAAAAAATGTGATTATTTGCTTACATGATTTCTTATGTATTTCTAAGTTGTTAAATGTTGTTCTTATGCTTATAGTATGATGTTTTAACCGAAATTCATGAATTTTTTTACATTGCTTCCATACTTAGTACATCTAATGTGCTAACCCCTTATTTTCCCTTTTTGACTAAAAAGTAGGGAATTGTAAGTCTTGATGTGCCATGGAGGATGGATAGGTTTCTAAGGTTTGAAGATGAAGTATTGGTGAGTCCTCATCGATTCGAGGAAAATATCCATATGTCCCTTATGTCATAGACTTTATTTTATTGTCTTGTATGGGATTAGTCCCAAGTGTTGTAAACTCTTAAGTTTAGATGGTTCAAGTAGGCTGTTGTAAAGGTTGAACGTTTTTAACAGAAAGTCCTCCTCTTATGTAATGTTTATGAAAGAGTTTTCGTATGTGAAGAAAGAATGATACGACAGGCTTAGATAAGAGTTCTTGAAGTCTCATTTGCCGTGTGACGACACAAGGATGCCTTAACTTCTAGGGTTTACTTGCGGGTGATGACAAAGACTTACCTCTAGCTTTAGAATGGTGGAAAGTGAGTTGGAATAGCCCAGGGGTCGTCTCTTAGCTGAAAAAGTAAAAAGAAATATAAAATGAAGTCGTCTATGTGTTTTATTTAAGAAATTTAAGACCGTTATTCCACTACAACAACACCCATCCTGCCGCAGCAGCACTAATCCCATTGCAGCGACACAAAGAAAATCAGTAAGCTTCCATTGAAAAATCCCAAAATCCATTGATTCCATCTCCGCCTTACTTGCTACAACGACACCCCTCCTGCTATTGTGGTGTTGCCGCAGCTGTAAGAATCTCGCTGCAGCAACCCGAAGCGAGGCAGTGATCTCCTTGAGGGAATTTCACTTCTCCCTTTTTACAAACCCTTCTTGGCTCACTATGCTCATAAAATGCCCATACTGCCAAAATCAATTCACGCTGATCTAAATATCTCAATTCAATTACGTAATGTCGTACGAATTTCTTAACGATTTTTGTAACCGATTATCAAATCAACATTTAATCGTTTCGATTGCTATCCGATTTCCGTACACCGTGATAACTCTAAATTCCTCAAATTCTAAAAAAGGATGGGAAATTCCTAGTACTACGAAAAAGTTTTTCCATCGCTGATTTTCCCTGTTGGCATTTCTATAACGAAAAAATCAGCGGTTACAAGATTACACAATGTACCCTTCTTATTATTTATCTAAGGAGGAATATAGTTTCTAAAGTTTAACAATTTTGATATTTATCAAATGTGTCTTTGGAATAAGTTTTGCAAATCGTATGTTCTTTCAACATTCCTTGGCAAATAGTGTTGCCTTTAAAATTCACTAGTTCGCAGAACAAGATATTCATATTTTTGTTTGATAAAATGGTATGTCTAAATGTTATAGTAGGAGGACTATTTGAAATAAAAACATTTCTATGTGATAATCTAAGACTATGTTTTATTCTATTTGGAGAATTTTTTTACTGTAGTTTTATACTCCTTGTGAATTTGATATTGTCTGATTGTTGTAGACTAAAACAACATTTGTAATTTTCATCTCAAATAGATTGGACTATGCAATTAGTTTAAAGAATTTGAAAACTTCAACAAATAAGTTAGTGTTGTACATTTGATTTTCTATAAACATCATTGTTACATAGAAACTAATTGTACAATTTTTTTTAATTATTGTTAGTATTCTAACTACTAAGTGGTATGTCTACATGTGATAGGGAAAAAAATACCAATGACTTAAAAGTGCGTAGTTTTTTGCTTGTAATAGGTCCCTCTAGGAATGAACTTTGACACTATCCAAAGATTGTTAAAGAGAATTGAAGCACTGTAATTCTTTCATATAAATGAATATGCTCAAAAGTGGTTTCATGCTGTCAATAACATTTTGATAGTTTAGAAAAACGTGCAAAAATTATTCTCACATACTTAAAAATATTTTTGAGATCATACTCTTACTGTCAAATTTAATTTGCAGCACATTATATGAAATTTGATGATACTTTTGTATTATGTTAGATCAAAAAAATTCTTTGGATATATTTTATATTGTGGTTGTTGAATTTCCCATATACTAGTATATGATATGACTAATATGCAACTACCAAATTACATGTATATTTGTTCAAAATTATTGTATTTTTTATGAAAAAATATGACTTGAAATGTTGTGATTTTTTATGAAAAGATATGTCTATTAAATAAAATTTTTTATTTAAACATGAATATTGGTGAATAGTCATTTGATACGTTTAGTAAAAGAAACATTTTAATTAAATGGCCTTTATTGTACCCATGAAACTTTGTTCATGGGTAGTTCTAGAACAATCAAATTACAAGTTATATAGAGGTCCTTCTACAAAGCACATTTGAAAAGGTCATGACTCAAAACAATGTTTCTATCACACAAATTGCTAGAAATAGGATCAAATATTTGTTAGAAAAAACTATATCACATAGTCAAACTATATGTGACATATATACTTGGAACATGTCAAACAATGTTTCTATCACACAAATAGCTACAAATAAGATCAAATATTTGTTAGAAAAAGCTATCTCACAGAGTCAAACTATTTATGACATGAATACTTGGAACATGTCAATTACAAAACCTTGTAAGGATAACTGATAAACTTAAAAGTTTCATCTAATTTTTAATGCAATAAATAAGAATATCTAATTTGTATGGAATTTGAGTATGCTAAGCATATTTTATGAATTTGTTGAAAGGAATTCTAATCCTTTAGAATTGATGTACGTCGACATTTGTGATATGTGTTGAAGGAATTTGATGGAACAGGTCAAAGGAATAAGTTCGGTGAAGCTATCTGACGAGTTAGAGTTTGAGTTACTCTTGGACTAGACTCCTCAATCCTTATATATGTACAAGTCTATACTTTGTATGACTTAAACGTATGTAGTTAACGAGGATAAGGTGTACATAAAATATTTGTGTTGTATTAGGATTCCTAGTGTAGCTAGCATAGGACTCTTCTCTTATATAAGGAGAATATAACTAAATCATTCAATTACAAAAACAAACGTTGATTCTTCTCATATCTGTGAGAATTCTACATGGTATCATAGCAATAAAGTTTTTTCTCTCTTTAAGATATTATATCTAACAAAAAAAACCCAAATTATAAAACTATAATGGCCCCTTCTATCATAACTCTGTCGACCTCTTCACTTCATCACCTTATTTTGTTCTGCTCTATTAATCTTAAGCCGACAAACTATTTTCTGTGGAGGACACTAATGGCTCAATTGATTTAAGTGATGAGATTAACCTATCTCAACACTATTCAACGTGAAGAGACATGTTCCGCTTGACAGACTACAGTAAAAATTGTATCTGGCGAGAAGTGTCACGACAAAATCTAGACCCCAGACAAGACCGACGCGGTTGACCTATAAGAGGTCGCGAACAAGCCTACTTACGTCATTATTACTTTACATAGGTTAATTTTGGCGGAAAATTTTTAACTTTTTGTTTCTTAACATACTTATAAAAACATTCTTATTAATATGTAATGTTCACCATCAACCATCTAACATTAAGAGATAAACAATTGAATGAAATAGTTCAATTCTTATTAAGTGTATAATTGCCAAAATGGCACCCATACGTAGTCTGAATAAAAACAGGAAAGAAATGCTTCTGGAACATGATCCACTAGCTCAACTCTAAAACTAAGATAGAATATAAAATAATAGCATCCTCAAAAGAATGAGGACCTACCAAAACCGGATGAATGTTGAATGTCCGGATAACTGCAACGATGATCCTTTAGATCTATCGTCTAGCTGTGCCTGCACCTAAAATAGTAGAGTTTGTATAGGGTTAGTGATATACCGTGGTTTCACGGCATAATTAATACTTTTCCCTTAAGTTTAGTGTGTCCGAAAAGCCTTTTTGTGCTAATTTTTATATAAGTTTCTCTTTGTTTTGCAGGAAATATGTCCAAAGCTGAATGCGGAGATTTTGAGCGAAGAAATGCAGAAGAGACCACCTACGGAGCTTATGACGGTCCGTAGGTGGCAGCGTAGTGCAGCTGCTGAAGGAAGATGGGGAAGTCTGACCAAGTGTGAAATTACGAAGCTTGTGACGGTCCGTCGTGGCTATGACGGTCCGTCCTGCAGGTTTGTCGTGAAGATAAGAGAAGTGACCCCAGTACCCAGATTCCGAGAGTTGAAGTGTTTTGGAACGAAGACCCTCGACGGACCGTTGTGCCTATGACGGTCCGTCATACTTGCCGTCGAGGGGAATGAAGAGAGCAGCAGAAGAAATTGCACAAGTATGGGGCGACGGAGTCCACGACGGTCCGTCGCAAGGTCCGTCGACCCAGCCGCGTTTTGGCCGATTTCCAGCAATTAGAATTCTTGTTTAATTAGGTTTTTGTTTTTTTATAAATAGTTCGAAAAACCTCGTTTTTGAGGTTGGACGGCGTATTGTTAGAATCCTGATAGTTAGACTCTTAGATTGTTAAAACTCCGTATTGATAAACATTGTATTGGGAGATTCTTGATAATCATTAGACATTTCGTGAGATTATTGATTACTTTGAGAATTCTTGCAAGTGATTTTTGGTGATTAATCAAGCAAACTTTTGGATTTTATTCTTTCTCATTGAAGTAAGTACATGAATTCTTATTTAATATATTTGAATATTGTGTTTATGGCTATGAGTAACTAAACGCCATAACTAGGGTTGTGGGAACCATAGGTAAATAATGAAATAAACCCTAGCTAAAATAACAATTCTAGAATAGTGTCTTGCATGTATTAATAATTCTTTCGCTTAGAAGTCTTTTTAACGGATGATCAACGTTAGAACTCGCCTTAATGCTACTTGCCGGACCAAGGAGGTAGATAATAGGAAAAGAATTATTAACATAGATTTAGTGTATACTATCTAATAGGCTAGTATTGATTGGTACGAGGTAATAACTTAGTCAAATATCGAATACGATGCTTAATATGAGGTAAAGATAAGGGTTAGGAAAGCAACACACGTAGCCGGACCAAGGTGCGGAGTGAGATTTTCTAGATGCCGGACCAAGGATTTAGAAATACATAACTTATCACTTTGCATGCAAGATACTAGGAAAGAATTGTTATAGTTAGAATTATCAAGTTATGAACCTGTGGGGAACACGTAAACCCTAGTTACTTTGATTAATTGATTAAAATCCAACATTCAAAACTGTTAAGTGTTTCTTTCAATTGCGTTATTTATTTTCACTCATTTAGAATTAGAAACCCCCCTTTTTATTGTTTTTACTTTCCAAGGAAGTCATTGACCAAACAATAGTAATAACAAGTTGAAGTTAAGTCTAGACTATTTTCCTAGTGGGAACGATCCCAACCTCACTAGTTGGGTTATTTACTTGATACGACCGCTTTACTTCTTATTTGAGAAGTAAGTTTGAGCGTTATCAGTTAGAACACACTTGTACTAAGTATGGGTATATGCATTACCACACTAAGGACATGCATGAGAAAGAATAGCTCTTTCCTAACAACATGATTTTTGGAGTCAAGTCAGTGGACTTGCCAAATTGAGATTAGGAAATTTTCCAAATTTGGATTAGTAAAGTCAATGAGCTTTCCAAATTTTGATTAGGAAAGTCAATGAGCTTTCCTGATTTGGAATAGGAAAGTTATGCCATGAGAATACATCATCATACATTTCACATTTGCACACATTACATGACATTTACACATAGAATATATCATATAGCATACACACATTTTTGCATGTAGCACATAACTTCTTTAATATAAATTCATTCATATGCCATGCGACCTTGGAATCATGGACTTAACATTCAGCCATCTCTGAAATGAGGGCTCACCAGATGGGACCTCAACTAGGGAGTCTTCATTTGCAAACACAGAATCTGCTTCATTCATTCCTATGTACTCCATTTCAATTCATTCAATAGTCAGTGTAAACACCAGCTATACCTAGGATGTAGTTTAAGACTTTCATTAGGTTCGTTGTGCAATGACCAAGAATGACCTAATGTCATTACTTGAATCTAACTCAACTTTTGATTATCCTATCCTAACACCATTGGTATCATACATTTCATTATGTGCATCATTTGAGGCTGACCTCAGTCATTAATTGGGAACTTTAACTTTAACCGACATAGATCATGTGAGCATCATGAAATCTAGCGTCTCCCCCACACCGAAAAGAGGTGGAATCAACAGCCAAAGTTACCCAAAATATGCTAGCGTACATGGGAATTTAACCCCTCCAGATCCCTATATTAACTGTATAGCTTCGAAGACTAGGAGATATAAGGAGACTCATACCCAGCAAGCCAGACAGTCTCATCTCATGAGAGTTACGCGAACCTCCGCCGTTCCTGAAAGAAGGCATCACCGCTTATACCTATCCTATCAGTGCTCAGTATAAAGTTCCATTTCATTCATCTCATTCGTCATGTAAGCTGACTTCTAGTATGAGGACATCATAGCTCCTTAGATGATTTCTCACCTCATCATAAGTATTAAGTTTGTTAAGCTCAATACCATCATTAGAGTGTTCATAGTGATTGGTCTCTTCATTATCTTACACTCTCATAGGTGACTACGTTTTGGTAACATTTACTTAGGGTCATTTGAGATTGTTCTCATCATTTACATTTCGCCTCATCTCATGTTGTCACTCCATTCATTAATATTAACACCTTTGCTTTTCTTAGTTACTCACCTCTTATTATGTGAATGTTCATTTCATCATATGTCAATGCACTTGGCCATTTAGTATGTTTCACACCCTTACTTAACACTTCTAGGTTTTCATCATTTTATTGTTTATTTCATCATTTCATTTTTCATATCATCATATGCCAATGCACTTGGCCATTTAGTGTACCTTACACTCATACTTAGTCCTTCTAGGATTCATCATTTCTTTACATACATCTTAGATTCACTTACTTTTGAAGGTATGCTAGGCTTATGGGTCTATACACACAAGCCACGGGGCTTCATTCATAGTTCGTTAAGTGATTCATACCATCCTAAGATTATGTAGCACAATATTTATGTATCTTGTACATATATTCCAAGATCTTGATTTCGATCTAATTAGGTGGCATTATTCTTTGATATTTTGTTCACGTATGACTTATGTATAAATACGGATGTTTGGGTAACCCAAGTTCGAATCACTTGGATAGCATTTACAATTTTTATTGATTTTATTTTTAATCTCCATGACATTGGGACTCAAGATTGAACCCCAATATTAACATTATACCTTTATTTTTCTACTAGGTTTCCCTCTTAACTCGGCCTAAGGGTTGTGAGTTCGAACACCCACAACCTCTTCCATTTTATTATATTTTTCTCTAGGGCATTGGGAGGTTGTGGGTTCGAACCCCCACAACCTCCTTATTTTGTTTTTAATTTCTCTAGAGCATTGGGAGGTTGTGCGTTCGAACCTCCACAACCTCCTTTTAAAAAAAAAATTAAGTTCATTAGGCTAGGCGTTTTTGCAGTGAGGTTGTGGGATCAATCCACCACAGTCTCACTTTGTTTTCTTATTTAATTTTTTCATTCTCCTTTCCAATCTTGAGGTCATGGGTTAGCTTCCCATGCCTCACATTTTCTATTTTTTACTTTCTCTTCCTTCACTCGCTACCGGCAGGTTGTGGGTTCGATTCCCACGCCTCCCATTTATTTATTTTAATTCTTATTCTCTTCCTACTAACCCAACAGACTCAATATCGATTCCCCCAGCCCCCTTTTTTCTTTTCCTTTCACGCGAAATCCAGTAGACAAAGGGTGAGGTCACAGGTTCGAATCCTAGTGACCCTCACCTCTTTTAAATGTATTAAATTTCCAGATTTCAACTCCCTTTTTGAAAGAAATTTAAAGTACACTACGCTGGAAATTTATTCATAATTTTTAGCTTCCTTTCATCAACCTTTTCATGTAGTTTCTTAGGGCATTTCACCAAGCATTTAGTGCATTGTTAGGTATAGTTTTAGTAGTTACATTAGTCAAGCATTTTCACTCAAAATTTATAACTTCACACACCATATGAACATCAGATTGTGCACAACTTTAGCACATAAAATTCAAGAATTAACATGCCTTTACACGTCCCAAAACAATGACTACTTTACTGTCACACGTTGCACACACACATCACCTTTTTCACATGATTTCGAACAACATATTCATTATTCACTCAATTTCTAAAATGCAAAATTAAACATAAACATCACAAAAACACATTCATCCCTACTCTGTACCAGCAAACATACTCAGCTTAAAATTCAATGGGATCTAGTGACAGAGAATGCAAAAAAGGGAACAATCCTAGTTTACGAAATGAATATCTTGAATCTTAAGGGGTCTCTTGGGAAAGGGACAAAGAGGAAAGAAACCCATACCTTAGTTGATGTTCAAACAATGAATTTTCTGCCACAAACCGTCTCCAAAATCAGTCAAAGCTTCCTCAACATCCACACCACTCGACGGACAACTTCTCTTTGCCTTAACGTTCTTGGTTACTATGTTTTTCTTAAAATTTCATGTGAGTTCTTCAAGTGTGAAGAACTCTTAATATTACTTCTGTTCTTTGTTGTTTTTGGCAGAAACCAACGTGAGAGAGAATAATGAAACGTGAGAGAGAGATCGTGAGAGAGTATAATAATAGGAGTTTTAGTTTGGGAATTAGTCAAACTAGGACTCCTTATTAATTTAAATAAAAACCTGATTTAATTATCTTAGTGAAAGGACCACTATACCATTAAAAAATAAGATTATAAACATTAATTAAATCACCAACTTGTTGCTTCCAATGGGGCTCGAACTCGGGTAGAGTGGCCCTTGCGAAATGGACCATTTCGGGTCAAGCTGAGCCTAATTGGTTCTTTAATTAAAAAAATTAATTAAGTAATTAATTTCTTAGGTTAATTCCGATATTGCCTGTTTGCCTGGACAAGACCATTTTATCCGTGGGCCCTCACAACTTAAGATTTCTTCTTTTTAAGTATGGTAAAGACTCCTTCGATTAAATCTTCATTTTCGAGAATCTTACCTCGTTGTTTCCAACTTTCCAAGCTCAACTAACTCCCCAAGTTACTTGGCTTGGTTGTAGTAAGGGTTCTGAGGTTTGGTTCTACGCATATCAATCCGTGTGAACCTTGGTCTAATCGCAAGCATTCTTGACACCTTAAGTTTATATTATTCATTTTTTGGGTTGTTACATTATCCCCCCCTTAGGAACATTCGTCCCCGAATGACACTATCACTATATATCGTAATGCCAATCGGATATGAACATAATCACTATGCACAGTCAAGTAATAGCAACATAATACGGAGAGATAAGGAAACTTAGACTTAAAAGTAGGAATTTTAACCTCAAGAGCTGAAAAGATGAGGGTATCGGGATCTCATGTCGGCATCAGCCTCCCACGTACCACCCTCAACTACATGATTTCTCCACAATACCTTTACTGTGGCAAACTCCTTGTTCCAAAGACGCTTAACCTTTCTGTCTACGATCGCAACAGGCACCTATTCATAAGACAAGTCTTCATCGACCACTAAGCCTTCCACAAGTAGAATCGATGCTGGATCACCTAGGCACTTGTTCAACATAGAGACATGAAATACTGGATGGACAGAAGCTAGATCCGCAGGCAATGCTAATTCATAGGCCACCTCACCCACACGCTGTAGGATCTCATATGGTCCAACATACCTCAGACTCAGCTTCCCTTTTCTACCAAAACTCATCACCTCTTTCATAGGTGATATCTTCAAGTAATCCTGGTCACCAACATCAAATTCTAAGGGCCACTTTCTGTTGTCTGCATATGACTTTTGTCAGTTATAAAGAGTAGGCAACCTGTCCCTAATCATTCTAACCTTCTCTAAGGCCTCATGAGTGATCTCTGTACCCAAAATGGATGACTCTCCAACTCGAACCACCCAATTGGAGATCTACACCTCCTACCATACAGTGCCTCAAACGGTCCATCCCAATCCTGGAGTAATAGCTATTATTATACGAGAACTCTATCAAAGGAATATGGTCATCCCAAAAACCTCTAAAGTCAATCACACACACTATCGACATGTCGTCCAATGTCTGAATGGTGCGCTCTGCCTGCCCATCAGTTTGAGGATGAAAGGCAGTACTAAGCTTCACCTGCGTGCCCAAGATTTTCTGGAAAGATCTCCAGAAATGTAAACTAAACTGAGCTCTTCTATCTGACATGATAGACAAAGGAATCCCATTCCACCTCACAATCTCATCAATATAAAGTGTCGCATAATCCTCGGCTCTGTAGGTAGACTTCATAAGTATAAAGTAAGCAGACTTAGTCAATCTGTCCACAATAACCCATATGCAGTCATGCTGCCTCCTAGTCCTCGGAACACCAATCACGAAGTCCATATTAATGGCCTCCCACTTCCAAATCGGAACCTCAATAATTTGAGTCAGACCACAAGGCTTAACATGTTCTACCTTAACTTGCTTACAATTAAGACACCCAGCAACATATTCTACAATGTCCTTCTTCATGCCATCCCACTAATATATCCGCTTAAAATCATGATACATTTTGGTGGAACCAGGATTTATGGAATATCTGGAACCATGGGCCTCTGCCACAATCCCGGTCCGCAAATAATCCACACTGGTACACCCAGCCTGTCCTAGTATCTATGTTTGCCATCACCTCCAAAAGCGAAAGACTCATTTATTTTTAACAACACTGAGCCCTTCATCTCCATCAACACAGGATCAAGATGCTGACCCATTTTGACTTCAACTACCAAGGATGTTTCAGATCTAGGATGAACTGAAACACCCCCACTAGTAGAGTAAACCAATCGCACACCCAGTCTGGCCAGTCTCTATACCTCTTTTGCCAACTACTTCTTCTCTTCCTCTACGTGGGCTGTACTCCCCATCCTCATTCTGCTCAAAGCATCAGCCACAACATTAGCCTTACCTGGATGGTAGTGCACATTCATGTCATAATCCTTCAACAGCTCCAACCATTTCTACTGACGTAGATTCAACTCCCTCTGTGTGAACACGTACTGGAGACTCTTATGGTCTGTGAACACATCCAGATGCACTCCATACAGACAATGCCTCCACAACTTCAGTGCTAGCACCACAGCTGCCCACTCCGGGTCATAAGTGGGATAACTCTTCTTATGAACCTTGAGCTGTCTGGAAGCATAAGATATAAACTTACCAGCCTGCATAAGAACAAAACCCAAACCAACCCTAGATGCATCACAATAAACATTGTAATTCTCACCACACTTAGGAAGAGTTAGCACCAGGGTTAAAGTGAGTTGGTCCTTGCGCTCATGGAAACTCTTCTCACAAGTCTGCATACATTCAAAGTTGGATTTCTTCTTCGTCAAAGCTGTAAGTGGGGCAGTAATTGAAGAAAATCCCTCCACAAACCTGCAGTAGTAACCAGCCAATCCTAGAAAAGCTATGGATGTTAGTGTGAGTAAGGAGCTTTGGACAATTCTTAACACCTTCAGTCTTCCTGGGGTCCACCTCTATACCTTGATCGGACACAACATGACCTACGAAGGTCATTGATCTCAGCCAGAATCACACTTGCTGAATTTGGTATACAACTGATGCTGTCTCAGAACCTGCAAGGTTAGTCTCAAATGTTGTTCATGCTCTTCCTTGGCCCTGTTCATGAGATACATAAATGCTGCAGGTGCATTCGTGAGACCAAATGACATGACTAGAAACTGATAGTGACAATAGCGGGTACAAAAGGCTGTCTTTGGAACATCTCCATCCCTAACCCTAAGCTTATGGTACCTTGAACGAAGATCAATTTTTTAAAAGAAACTAGACCCTTGGAGTTGGTCGAACAAGTCATATAATCTGGGAAGTGGATACTTGTTCTTGATAGTGACTTTGTTTGAGCTGCCGATAATCGATACACATTCTAACGGTCCCATCTTTCTTATTTACAAACAATACTGGAGCGCCCCAAGGGGATATGCTCGACAGAATGAACCCCTTATCAGTGAGATATTTTAACTGTAGCTTCAACTCTTTGAGTTCTGCTGGAGCCATTCTATAAGGAGGAACTGAGATTGGTTTAGTATCGGGTTCTAA
Organism: Solanum pennellii; assembly: GCF_001406875.1. Lineage (NCBI taxonomy): Eukaryota > Viridiplantae > Streptophyta > Magnoliopsida > Solanales > Solanaceae > Solanum > Solanum pennellii. The sequence goes on from NC_028643.1 coordinate 20,470,138, forward strand.
GTCAATACAAAAGTCAATCTCTTGAAGGGGAGGGACTCCAGGCAAATCTTTAGGAAATACATCTAGGAACTCATTCACTATAGACACTAAGTCTATGGAAGGAATGTCATGATCTAAATCATTAACACTCACAAGATGACATAGTAACCCGTTTGACATCATTTTATTGTCCTTAAGATTTGAAATCAAAGGATTAGGACGACTTGAATTGTACCCCTCTCAGACTAACTCTTTTTCATTGGGGAAGCGAAATCTCACAACTCTACTACGACAGTCCAAGCAAGCATAAAAACTGTGAAGCCAGTCCATGCCAAGAATAACACTAAAATCATGCATGGGTAGTCAACCAAGTCCACACACATAGTCCTACCACATACAACTTTTTGGCAATCCTTGTATACTCTATCAGTTTTTACACTTTCTCCTAAATGTGTACTAACAACTATAGGATCATGCAGAACTTCAGGTAGTATTTCAAAACTAAGAGCAAGTAGAGGAGTAACAAAGGAAAGCATACACCCTGGATCAAGTAAAGCATAATCAGAAGATTAGAATACTTGCAGCATACTTGTGACCACATTAGCAGACTTCTCCTGCTCCTCCCTTCCTTTCAGGCATAGAATCTGTTCCTCTTTGGTGGCTCGGCTGCTGCTGCACTCTATGGGTTAGGCCTAGGCTGAGCATTACCTCCAGCCTGACCTCTATTCTATGGATAGTCTCTGCCCATGTGTCCACTCTTACCACAATTGAAGCCGACATTAGTGCCCTGTCTACACTGTCCACTGTGAGTTAGGCCACACTTAGCACAGTTCTTCTTAGGACGTTGCATCTCTCCTCCATTGCCCCTTTTGGTCTCAGGTATGCCTCCTCTAGGTGATGTACTCCTCTTAGAGTTAGAATTTCCAGAACTCTGTTGCCCCTTCTTGAACCTGGGCTGCTCATGGACACCAGTATTGTTTTTGTGGCCTCCATTGCTGGACCTGCCTGATCTTGAGGCCTAGGCCTCCTAACATCATGAACACCTCTCTTCTTGCGGCTTTCCTCTACCTGTTTGAAATGCACCATCAACCTTGAAATGTCCATATTATCATGGAGCATCGTAGAGTGACACTCCACCTCAAGGTCTCCATTGATTCCAGTGAGGAACCTGCTCATCTCATCCCTTTTGTTCGAATCAAGGGATGTAGCATACCTGGATAATTTCAACAAAGCTCAGTACTCTCCTTTTTCTTGCTATAAAATACCAAGGAAAGTAACATACCTTGATAGCGTAACAAACTTCAGGGAATACTCCTTGACCGTCATATAGCCTTGTTTAATGTTGATGAACTCCTCAACTTTGGCTTCCCTCATCTCTCTAGGGAAAAAGCTCTCCAGAAATGGTGTCTTGAACAGCTCCCAAGTGACTGGCACTCCACCAAAAACATGGCTATCTTACCACATCTTGCACCAAGTCTCTGAAACATCCTTGAGCTGATAGGAAGCCAGCTCAGCCTTCTCAGTATCTGTGGCCCCATAGCGATACGAATCTTATGCACTTCATCCACAAACTCCTGAGGATCCTCTGATATCTTAGACCCTGTGAATATAGGAGGGTTCATCCTCGTGAAGTCTCGTAGCATGTTAGCCATGTTGCGAACTGGTGGGTTCTCTTTCTGAACATCCTTCCGGTTGACTTGGGCAGTCATAGCCTAAGCCTACATCATAATGGCCTGTTCCATCTTAGCCAGAGATGCCCTCACCTCAGCATCAGTTAACCAGCTGGGTTAACTGGCATGACAACTCCTTCAACTGGAGCCTGGGGTGGATTCTGATTACCCCCAGCAACTTCTCTTCCTCTCCTCTGACCATTATCTCTCCTAGTGTTCATTCTCTGAAAAACAACAAGGATTGATTTTAGACACTCTCATAACACCAAGAACTCAGAAATAAGGAAAAGCGCGATAAGATCAGAAGAAGGGAAATTTTCCTACGCATCACAGTCTCTAATCAAGAATAGTGGTGTACTTCACTACCATGACTGAGAAACTACTCAATGTATTTGATTTGAACTTATATTCCTCGTAATTCAACCTAGTGTTCTGATACAAACTTTTTCATGACTGGCTTCTATACTCCAGACGAGATCGGCATCGTTGACCTCTCAGAGGTCGTAGACAAGCCTACTTACGTCATTATTCCTTTTAATAGGTTAATTTTGGCAAAAAATTTGAAACTTTTTGTTTCTTAACATACTTATAAAAACATTCTCATTAATACGTAATTGTTCACCATCAACCATCTATCATTAAGAGATAAAAACCTTAAAGAAATAGTTCAATTCTTATTAAGTGTATAATTGCCAAAATGGCACCAATACATAGTCTGAATAAAAACACGAAAAAACGCTAGTTTAACATGCTCCACTAGATTAACTCTAAAAATAAGCTAGAATACAAAATAACAACATCCTCGAAAGATGAAGGACCTACCAAAACCGGATGAATGTTGAACGTCCGAATAACTGCAACGATGATCCTATAGCTCTAGTCCACCTGTGCCTGCACCTAAAATAGTAGAGTTTGTATAGGGTTAGCACACACTTTTACTAAGTATGGGTATATGCAAGCACAGACGAAGGAAATGCATGAGAAAAAACAGCTCTTTCGTAACGACATGATTTTTGGAAGTCAAGTTAGTGGACTTGCCAAATTGAGATTAGGAAAGTTTCCATATTTGGATTAGGAAAGTCAATGAGCTTTCAAAATTTGGATTAGGAAAGTCAGTGAGCTTTCCAGATTTGGAATAGGAATGTTATGCCATGAGAATAACATACATCATTATACGTTTCACATTTGGACACATCACATGACATTTACACATAGCACATATCATTAAGCATACAACACATTTTTTCATGTAGCACATAACTTCTTTAATATCATTCATTCATATGCCATGAGACTTTGGAATCATTGACTTAACATTAAGACATCCTAGAAATGAGGACTTAACAAATGGGACCTCAACTAGTGAGTCTTCATTAGAAAACACAGAGTCTGCTTCGTTCATTCCTTCGTACTCATAGCTAGAAGGCATCACCGCTCATAGCTAGCCTATCGGTGGTCAGTATAAAGTTCCATTTCATTCATCTCATACGTCATGTAAGCTGACTTCTAGTATGAGGACATCATAGATCATTAGATAATTTCTCATCTCATCATTAGTATTAAGTGTTGTAAGCTCAATACCTCTATTAGAGTGTTGATAGAGACCGGTCTCTTGATTATATTACACTCTCATAGGTGAGTACGTTTTGGTAACATTTGATTAGGCTCATTTGAGATTGTTCTCATCATTTACATTTCTCCTCATCTCATGTTGTCACCGCATTCATTAATATTAACACCTTTGCTTGTCATAGTTACTCTCCTCTTATTACGTGAATGTTTATTTCATCATATGCCAATTCACTTGGACATTTAGTGTATTTCACACCCTTACTTAACCCTTCTAGGGTTTTATCATATTATTGTTCATTTCATCATTTCATTATTCATCTCATCATATGCCAATGCACTTGGCCATTTAGTGTGTCTTACACTCTTACTTAACCCTTCTAGGATTCATCATTTCTTTACATACATCTTAGATTCACTTACTTTTGAACGCATGCTAGACTTATGAGTCTCTACACACAAGTCATGGGGCCTCATTCGTAGTTTGTTAAGTGATTCATACATTCCTAAGATTATGTAGTACAAGACTTATGTATCTTGTATGTATGCCAAGATATAGATTTTGATCTAAGTAGGTGGCATTATTCTTGGATATTTTGTTCACGTATGACTTATGTATCAATACGGATGTTTGGGCAAGGAAACCAAAGTTCGAATCAGTTCGATAGCATTTACATTTTTCGTTGATTTTATTTTCAATCTCCATGACATTGGTACTCAAGATTGAACCTCAACATCAACATTAGACCTTTAATTTTCTACTTGGTTTCTCTCTTAAATTGGCCGAAGGGTTGTGGGTTCGAACACCCACAACCTCTTCCATTTTATTCTTTAATTTTCGCTAGGGCATTGGGAGGTTGTTGGTTCGAACCCCCACAACCTCATTGTTTTTGTTTTTAATTTCTGTAGAGCATTAGGAGGTTTGTGGGTTCGAACCCCCACAACCTCCTTATTTTATTTTTTTAAAAATTAAGTTCATTAGGCTAGGAGTTTTTGCAGTGAGGTTGTGGGATCGAGCCCCGAAAGCCTCAATTTGTTTTCTTATTTAAATTTGTCATTCTTCTTTCCAATCTTGAGGTCGTGGCTTCGATTCACATGCCTCACATTATCTACTCTTTACTTTCTCTTCCTTCACTCTCTACATGGAGGTCGCGGATTCGATTTACACGCCTCCCATTTATTTATTTTAATTCTTATTTTCTTCCTTCTAACACAGCAGACCCAATTTCGATTCCCCCAGCCCGCTTTTTACTTTTCTTTCCTCGTGAAATCCAGTAGCCAAAGGGTGAGGTCACATGTTCGAATCCTTGTGACCTCACCTCTTTTAAATGCATTAAATTTTAAGATTTCAACCCCCTTTTTTAACGAAATTTAAAGTACACTAATCTGGAAATTATTCATATTTTTAGATTCCTTTCATAAACCTTTTCATGCTAGTTTCTTAGGGTATTTCACCAATCATTTAGTGCATTGTTAGGTGTAGTTTAGTAGTTACATTAGTCAAGCATTTTCACTCAAAATGTGGAACTTCACACACCATATGAACATCACATTGTGCACAAATTTAGCACATAAAATACAAGAATTAACATGCCTTTACACCTCCCAAAACAGTGACTACTTCACTGCCACACGTTGCACACACACATCACCTTTTTCAAATGATTTCGAACAACATAATCATTGTTCACACAATTTCAAACATGAATACTTAAACATAAACATCACAAGAACACATTTTATCTCTACTTTGTACCAGCAAACATACCCAACCTAAAGTTCAATGGGAGCTAGTGACAGGGACATGCAAAAAGGGGGAACAATCCTAGTTATCTGAATGAATATCTTGAATCTTAAGGGGTATCTTTGGAAAGGGACCAAGAGTAAGAAACCCATACCTTAGTTGATGTTCAAACAATGAATTTTCTGCCCCAAACCGTCTCCAAAATCAGCCAAAGCTTCCTCAACGTCCACACCACTCGACGTACAACTTCTCTTTGCCTTAACGTTCTTGGTTACTTTGTTTTTCTTAAAATTTCATGTGAGTTCTTCAAGTGTGAAGAACTCTTAATATTACTTCTGTTCTTTGTTGTTTCTGGCAGAAATCACTGTGAGAGAGAATGATGAAACGTGAGAGAGAGATCGTGAGAGAGTAGTCTAATAATAGGAGTTTTAGTTTGGGAATTAGTCAAACTAGGAGTCCTTATTATTTTAAATAAAAAATTGATTCAATTAGATTAGTTAAATAACCATTATTCCCTTAAAAACAGATTATAAACATTAATTAAATCACCAACTTGTTGCTTCCAATGGGTCTTGAACTCGGGTAGAGTGGCCTTTGTGAAATGGATCATTTCCGGTCAACATGAGCCTAATTGGTTCTTTAATTAAATTTACTAAATAACTAATTAATTCGTTAGGGTAATTACGATATTACCCATGGCCTGGAAAAGACCATTTTACCCCTAGGCCCTCAAAATTTAAGATCTCTTTTTTTTTAAATCCGGTAAAGCCTTCTTCGATTAATTCTTCGTTTTTTAGAGCCTTACTTGGTTGGTTCCAACGTTTTCAAGCTCAACTAACTCCCCAAGTTAGTTGTCTTTGTCGTAGTAAGGGTTCTGAGGTTTGGTACTACGTGTATCAATCCGCATGAACCTTGGTCTAATCGCAAGCATTCTTGACACTTTAAGTATTTATCTTATTCATTTTTTTGGGTTGTTACAAGTAGGGTGCAAAAGAAAACAATATTGTCGATGACTTGGAGGGGAAGGATGTGTTACTAAGGAGTTGGATATTAGGCACCTTGACATTAGAAAGCATGTACATGATCGTAGGATGCTCAACTTCCAATTAGATGTGGGAATGCTATGCTTCAAGCAACAAAAGATAAGGAGTTCCAGCTCTAATATAACTACAAAGTGTGAATCAAGGAACCAAATCAATTGATGAATACATTAATGAATTCAAATGCATATGTGATGACCTTGCAGCCATTCACAAGCCTATAAATGAGGATATCAAAGTGATAAATTTTTCTAGAGGTCTAGGGCATAAGTACAAGACCTCTAACTTTCATGTTAGGTAAGGCACCTTATCCTACTTTTAATCAATTTATTAAAGCTCTTAGGGGTTTCGATATGAGGGAGGATGAAGAAAAAGTGCCTCAAAAAAATGATAACCTTGACATTCTCTTCGTAAAGTGGCAGTGGAAGAGGAAATTAATGTCAAAGAAGAGAACACAATAACTTTAATTCTAGAGGAAGAGACTTTGAGCCTTCTGGACGGGAACATGTTCTTAGAACAACAGAAACACAACTGGTCCTTATAACGATCCTTCAAGTGGGAGTTATGAGATGAATAATTTTGATGCGTTTCAAATTTTTGATAGGAACAACCACACTACTCTAAAGTGTTTTTACAGGTTGGATTAATCTTGCCAAGCCGTAGATGACCTACCACAAGTATTGGCTGCTACTAATCTTCAAGACACTGATGACAACTTGTATGCTGACTGATGAGCAAATAGCCATATGACACATAACTCAGGTATCCTAACTGATCTTAAATGCTATAATGGAATAGATAAAATTGTTATTGGGAATGGATCAAAGTTAGACTAAACACATGTTGAGAACAAATCCTAATAAGGTCTAAAATGAAAGGAAGTTCTTGTAGTCCCTTAGATTAATAAGAATTTACTCTCAGTTAGTAAGCTTGCAAAGGATAATTGTTGCACTTTTGAATTTGATGAAACTAACATTGTTGTAAGAAATAATAAGAAAATGACACTATTAGCCAAGGGAGCTAAAAGGAATGGACTCTATGCTTTGGAAGATAAAAGTCTCTATGCTTTAACAACTGCAGATGATTGGAACACGTCTGACAACATTTGGCATACTAGATTAGGACATCCTAGTTTCAAGTCTTTAAGGTTTTTGAATAGTAATAGCTGCATCAATATTAGTAGTTGGAATAAAATGCCTATAGTTTGTTCTAGTTGTCAGATGGGAAAGAGTTGTAAATTTCATTTTGGTTTCGAGAAATAAAATTGAGAAAGAACCTTTATTGAAAATACATTCGGACTTATAGGGACCTGCTTCTATCAAATATTCCCAAAATATGAAATATTATGTCATTTTTTTATGATTAAAAAACATTTACAAGGATTTATCTACTAACCAAGAAGTATGAATTTTTTGAGGTATTTCAAAAGTTTCAAAAAATTATGGAAAAGCAAATTTCTAAAGAGATAAGATTTTCCAGTGTGATGGTGGTGGTGAGTTTATCAAAATAAACTTAATCAAGCATTTGGAAGATCATGGCATTGTGAGATATATTTCATGTAATAACACACCTGAAAAAAATGGAGTTGCACAGAGAAAACATAGGCATATTCTGGATACTAGCTTAACTCTAATACTTCATGCTAATCTACCTTTGTTTTTATGGGTTGAAACATTGCTCACTGCAATATTTCTCATCAATATATGACCTTCATCAGTCCTAAAAATGATGACTCCATTTGATAAGTTGTATTGGGAACAATCTGATTACAACAATCTAAAAGTATTTGGGTGTAGATGGTTTCAATATATCTAGGGTAACAATAAGTTCCATCCAAAGACCTATCCTTGTGTGTTCATTGGGTACAACATCTTACACAAAGGATATAGATGCTATCATCCCTCCACAAGGAGGGTTTACATGTCCAGACATGTTGTGTATCATGAAAACACATGACCCTATGTGTCTCCAAAGCAATCTCCGACTAACATTGATGTTTCACCTCACCTTGCTACTTTTGTTGAATCTTTCTCTAAACTGAATGTATTTGATAATTATGATTCAGGGGAAGTACACGCTGCTATACCACACATTAGTAGTGATAATGTTGCTATACCTCATGTACTCATTGATGATGAGATTATTATTGACCTCTTAGGCGCATGATCAGATGTTGAGGAACATGTTGCGGTTGATGATCCATATAGTCGTATTGAAAGTCCAGCTGCAAATTTTGAATCTGCCAGCAACAGTGAGGAATATGTTGCTCTTACACTTCCAGCCAATGATCATCAAACAACCACTTTAGATGATGTACCAGTTGACCATCAACTTGACAATGATACACTCCAGTCCACTACCTTTATTGATGTAGCACTTGAGGTACATCCTGCACCACAAGGGCATCAAATGATCACTAGGAACAAGACGAAGGAACAACACTTGTCATTTGCTGTTCGCAGCAGCACAAAAATTGTGACAGAACCAGATAATACAAAAGAAGCACTAAAATCACCTCATTGTTTTGCAGCAATGCATGAAGAGATTGATGCTTTACATACTGACAAATCATGGATATTGGTGCACAATCTCCTGGCATTAATTTTTTTGGATCAAAATAGGTGTTCAAGACAAATAAAGATTTTATGGGGCAATAGATAGATATAAGGCCAGAATTGTGGCAAGGGGATTCTCGCAACTTGAAGTGATGATATATTTTGAAGAAACGTTATCATGTGGTTAAATCAAGAACTATTAGGTTTGTTCTATCCATTGCTATCAGCTTAAAGTTGGAAGTTAGACAACTCGATGTTAAAAAGTCCTTTCTCCATGGCTTCTTACAAGAGGAGGTGTACATGAGTCAACTCCTGGTTTTATTGATCCACAATATTCTCAGCATGTATGTCTACATAAAAGGAATTGTATGGTCTTAAACAAGCACCAAGAACCTGGTTTCATTGGTTTAGCATACATCTTTTACACCTTAGTTTTATTTGTAGTAAGGCTAACCCTTCCTTATATACTTTGAGAACTCACAACGGCAATATATATCTTTTGTTATATGCGGATGATATTATTTCCACAGGAAGTAATCCATATTAGGTCTCAGAGTTGGTTCTACAACTTGGGAGTAGTTCGCCATGAATTATCTTGGCCATTTACACTTCTTTAGTGGAGTTGAGGTTAAGTATTTTTATAGGGACATCCATTTAATCCAGGGTAAGTACGTTGCTGAACTACTAGACAAGACTGAAATGACTTTGTCAAAGGCTATAGCCACTCCTTTGGATCAAAAGTATGGTCTACATGAAGTTGTGAGGAGCATGGTTTAAACATCTTCTTACAAAATGATAGTAGGAATTCTTCAATACTTCAATCGAACAAGACCAGATATTACTCATGTTGTGAATTTATCAATACAATTTATGCAAAATCCGAACAGTGCACATCTTCAAGTTGTGAATAGAATTCTCATGTATATGAAAGACACTCTGCAATCTGGACTTAGACTTATTTCACAATCACCATGTAAGTTTTATGGGTACACCGATGCTGATTGGGGAGGTTGTACCACTACTAGGTGATCAAATACAAGCTATAGCATCTACCTAGGAGCAAATTGTATTTTTTGGACCTCCGCGAAATAGTCAACAGTTGCTCGTTCAAGTGTTGAACCTGAGTATAATAAACTTGCCTCCACTGCATTAGCGATGACATGGATCATGTATCTACTTAAAGATCATGGGTTGTTTCTTTGATATGTAACTATATTATATTGTGACAACATGAGTGCTTTGTTCATTCTAGTTTATCCAGTTATGCATCCTAGAACTAAACATGTTGAAGTGGACTACACTTTTTTTTGTGACAAGGTATCTAGAGGGCAACTTGTCACTGAATTTGTGAGTTCAAATGATCATCTAGTAGAAATTCATACATAAGAATTAACCAAACAGGTTTTTGATGAGTTTCGTCGCAACCTAGGAGTTACAGTTCCTCCACTCGCTACCTTGAGGGGAAGTGCTGAAGGAAGCTGATGGAACAAGTCAAAGTAACAGGTTTGGTGAAGTTTTATGACGAGTTAGAGTTTTAGTAGCACTAAGACTAGACACTCAATCATAATTTATGTACAACTCTATACTTTGTACTATTTTAGATGATGTAGTTTACTATGATAAGGTGTACATAATATATTTGTGTTGTATTAGGATTCCTAGTTCCAATATAAGGAGTACGTAATTCAATCATTCAATTATCAATACAATCATTGATTCTTCACATATTTATGAGAATTCTACAATATGAATTCAACACCACCCGTGGTGGTGGAAAAAATAATCTCATAACTTTAATTGACAATTTCATTGGAAAAGACTATGTCTATTGCTGAATGGTAAGGATGAAACAATAGAAATATTGAAACAATAAAAAGTGAAGTTGAAAATCAGTTAAAATATATAAAAAGCGATAAAAAAGGAGAGTATAAGTCTCATTTTTCAAAAATATGTTTGGAAAGTTGAATTATCCATCAAACATTTGCCTTATTCAGTTCAATATAATAAAAAACAAACTTTGAATGAAACGATGGTTGAATTAATGATAAGTTACGGCTTACCACAAAATATGCGTGGAGGACTATCCTTACTACAAAAGAAAACAACCAAAAGTTTTGTCTTTTCATGAAGAAAACAATAAAAAGTTCTTTTTTCAGGACACAATCTATTCCATATGATAAATGGAAAGGAAGGAAATCCAACATGAAATACTTCAAAGTGTGTAGGTGTCTAGACAAATTCCAAGTTCCTATTCCTAAAAAGATTTAAATAGCACCTAAGACTGTGGACTGTAAATTTAAACTTGAGTTGTCTAGTGAAGATTTAAATGTCCTCAGAAAGAACAGAGGAGGATGTACATTGGAAAGAGTTTCAAAGGCATAACAAATGTCAAAGGACATCTACTTCCTTCGGATATGATTTTGTAACATTTTTGTTTCTTCTGTAGACTAATCCTTTTGGACTCCTGTGTCAATAGTGAGATCGACTCGATCTTGAACAATCCTATTAGAAGCTGGTTGATCTTCTTGAATGAAATAAACTTTTGAGTTCAAAGTGAATTCTCAAAAAGAAAATGAAATTCGATGGAACTGTTGAATCTAAAAACAACTCCACTAAATGGAGAATAGGCGGAATAAATTTATATGGAACAGCTCGAGGGTTTTGTGGTACCTGGCAAAGAAAAGGAAGTGCGCGAACTTGTCACATTATGGACTAAAGAAAGCAACCAAACAATAATATAAGAAATATGACCAATCCATATTGGCAAATGGATTCATGAATTATGAATATGATAAATGAGTGCACATTTAAATCACAAGGTCATTCCCTGTTTGTATATTGGTGATATCTTAATCATCAATAGAGACACTAATGATATAATGCTTCTTAATATATACTACAAAACAAGTTCGATATGTAAAATGTTTGAGTTGTTGATTGGATATTAGGTATTAGAATCCTAGAACTATACAATCTCTATCAATGTCACTATATTATTGCATTGAAAAGGTACTTAACTAGTTCAAATGTTTGGATTTCAATATTGTCTAGTCTCCAATTAATGTGATTTTTTCCTTTCAAAAGAGTGATGGCAAAAGTGACTCACAATTGGATTGTGCTAGAGTATTGGGACGTATGATGTATATCACAAAGTGTGTGAGATCAGATATAACATGTGCTATAAATGAACTGAGTTTTTTCACGAGTGATCCCAATCAAAATCATTGGATGACAATGAAAAGAGTTTCGGATTACTTAATAAATACTCATAATTAGATCTTGTATTTTAACAATATCTAACAGTATTGAAAAGCTGTAGTGATACAAATTGGTTCACTAGACAAATAAAGTAAAATACATGAGTGTACATGTATTTACTCTTGTAAAGGAGTTGTCTCTTTGAAATCTTCGATAAAAGACATGTATCACTAGTTCTACAATGATCATTGATCTAGGTGCTCTAGATTAGGTCTGTAAATAAGTTGAAACACACCGTAATTTCATGATAGATATTCCTTTTTAGCCTAAACAATTGGCATCTGTATGCATACACTTTAATAGTCAAGATGAAATATGTAGGTCATGTAGCATAATATATAACATAAAGTCTTCTAATATAAGATATAGACATGATACTGTTAGGAAACTACTCTCTAGTGGAATTATCACAATTGACCATGTAAAGTCAAACGATTATGTGTTGGATCCACTTATAAAAAATGCCTAACAAGAGAGAAAGTTCAAAGATCATCTAAGGGAATGGGTTTACAGATTAGGACAAGTCATCATGGTGGTAACTCTATCTAGAAGACAGGAGATCCCAAGAGCTAGACTAAAAGAGAAAAACAAAGATGTGACTGACGGTTCGACATTGTCAACAAACTTAATTGATTCCCATAAGGAAGACTATGTTTAGGAACAAGGATAAAACAATAAGACATGTTAGTTAGTTAATAAAGCTTAATGTTTTTATGATTTGCTAATTTTAGCATATGTGACCAAATAGTGTAACTATGCAATAATACGTTTAGAAGTCACCTATGAGAGTTTGACGTGTAAGCCGCTCCAAAGAGGGTGATTGTCAAAAATGTGTCTCTCTATACATTGATGAAACCAGGAGGTGTCCATTGCTGAAAAAAACACAACCGTAAGAACATTAAAAGGTAAACAATAAATTTTGTGACATACGATTGTATGTATACACCTGTCATGACCCGAGAGCACTCCCTACTCATAATTGGCATATTCGCCCTCTCAGAGGTCCCATACAAGCCACATGGATCTTTTATTACATACGATACTAAAACATAAGTAAGAATTTAAAACATTTTTCACATACGAAGAAGACTTTCATTAATAAGCAAGTGGAAGACTTCATAAAACATCTAACCTTACAATACACATGTTTCATAAACCATCTAATACTCTATAGTAGCACATTGGGACTAAGCCTATACACAAAGTAATCAAAGACTAAATGACATAAGGAAACATGTACGGCATTGTGCTCTAATCAGTGAGGACTCACCTATAACGACCCGGGAGTACCGCCTAGAAGTTAGGCTGTTCTTGAATCGTCACACGGCGTACTTGACCTCTCGGGGGTCTTGTACAAGAACATAGTCATAGTCTAACATGATTACCTGCATAACATCAGTAGAACACATATACTTTCTCATTGCCTAACATGTAGTTATATATCATCATACTTCACATAATTAACTACACAAATAGCCACATTACTTCAAGTAGTGCCGACAAGATCACGATCATCATATTGCATAAAGTAACGCCCACAAGGCTACGATAATTGCAAGTAAGGCACATAACAACGACACCATAAGTTTACCATACCAATCACTACATAATTGAAGTATACATAAAATCTACATAAGGGAAATATGGCAGCTTACCACAACATCCTCATCACCTCAATCCATGCGAAATCATCCAATTCAATAACATAAGGTACTTACTAATGACCATGAACAATAATTCAATGCAGAAACTATGATAATCAATGAAACTAGGTCAATTCAATAGAGATTCATCCACATAAGTTAACCTAGATATCAATTTAATACAATTCTTACATCATTAGAATGCCCATAGAAATCTACATCATAATTTATCAACATTAGATCAATATCAAGTAACCCAAACTTTGTAAAAAATGTAGGGTTCATCCAATTCACGGGTTCATAGGTAATTTAAGTTAAAATCATCAATAAAACATCAAATAAATCATTTTTGAATCATTAATGCAAGAACCCATGGTAGACTCATTAAAATAGGATAATTCAACTTGAGAACTTTAGAAAACATCTTTAGAATTGGGGTTTCTTGATGAAGAAAGTTTCAAGTATCAATATCCATACCTTGATGAATCTAATTATTCACTTTGATGAAGAATCCCCACTCAATTCGTCAATCAAAGCACTTCCTTAAATTTAGACTTCAAAGGAGTCTGTGGGAGTTCTTAAGGGATTTATGGCTTTTGCTATTGAAGAATGAAATATTCTAAGTGTTAAAAACATACATACATGTTTAAAATACCCAAAAGAACCCTAATAAACCGCCAATACTCTTGTTTGGAAATGGGGTGAAATTACACTTTCACCCCTCATTTAAATATGAAGCTGCGCACTAAAAATAGCTTCACAGACGGAAGGTGACCAACGGACCGTCCCTTGACCAACGGACTGTACACCTGGTCCGTGGTCTGGGACAGAGAGTTGTGCTTTGTGCCTCCTTCCCCCAGTATAAGTCACTAACCATGGAACTCATCAAAGGGGCGTCGATAGGCCCACGAGCTGTTGATGCCTCCGCCGTTTGGGGGCTGCTTCGGACATTCTTGTCTCCAAGTTTGGATCCTTCCTCAAGGACCCTTGGTTGGTCCTTGGGGATGTTTTCCCAGACGTTTACAACGAAAAAATGATCTTCAATAGTTTATGCCCTCTCACATGAATTTCATCCAAAAGTAACACATATAACTCGCGGAAACATGCTTAGACACACAAGGTCATTTGAAAGCACATCTTTCGAACGTCATGGACGTTCTTGGACGTTTGACCTTCAAACTCCACGAAGCATGAAATACTGCCTATATATGATATAATAAATCATTTAAGGACCTTAAAACCTCATGAATCACACCTAAACACATAACACAACATCTGAGACACATATGTGACTTAGTCATCGAACGTCTTGATCATCCCTGACGTTTGACATCCAATGAACCTAAACTCTTAATATCTTTCTCAATACCATATAATTGACCTAGTTAGGACCTTAGACCATCATGAACAACATGTTAGGCTCTAATTCGCATAAGTCATTTTCGGGGTCTTACATGCACCTACCACAGATGGGTCCATTAGGGCCGCCACTCAATGGTCTATAAGGGTAGCTCATTATTAATCTACTTTCTATATTGAAGGTTCCACTTATTAGTCATGCTTAGAAGGGCAACACTTAGGTCTACCGATGCTAGACTTCAATTCTACATTTAACCATACACAAACAAGACAAAGGTGAATAAGCCTATTAAGTTAAAATGTCATATTCATATACATAGAATGCATCAAGTAGAGGAACATAGTCTACCTAAAAAGACACACACACCCTTTACATTATCACATATATCATTTCATTCAAGAAGCCCATAGGGTAAACTAAGTATACTTGCTACTCACCCTACAAGCATCTATAGCATTATCAACATAACTCATCATAATGTTCATATAGTCAAATAGGAAGATTCACACTTCAACGTCAAGAATAAACATATATGGCATCACTATAGACTCTCATGATTAGATCCAATTAAAAGAACTCATACTTGACATCATGGATGGACATAACTCATATATACCTTCACAATAATAATATATCAAATATATATAACATGAAAATATCATAATACATAAAGTAATGCTGAAGAGCCCACATTGTATCATAATTCATAAAGTAATGACGACAATGACACATGATTCACAAGTATAGCACATAAGCACCACAATCATAAGTGTACCATTGCAATAATAATCACAATTCAAGGCCTATATTACATAATATAAGAGATTTAGGGCAGCATACCACTAATCCACTCTCACAACTTCAATCCATAGCTAATGCAACCTACACAATACCCAAAGGCCCTTACCAATGTCAATAATAACCAATTCAATCCAATAATCATAATGTATAATGAATTCAAGGTAATTAAATATGAATTTATCAATCTAAGATAGCCTACACAATAACTCGAACATAATTCTTCCATAACTCAATAGCCCAAATAAACTACACAAGAATTCAATAGTATAGATACATGATTACTACACCCATGAAATAGTCAAAACTAGGATTGCATGGTTTACATGGTTCATAGAGTTTTTATTTTAAAATAATCAAATTAACATCATTGAAATCATAATACAATGATTCAACATGATTTATGTAAGAACCCATGTCTAGATATTGAATTAGAAGGATTCATGTTTTGATCATAATTGAAAAATCATTTGAATTGACTCCTTGTATAAAAGATATTAAAGGATTAAAAACCATACCCTAATTGTAATGACAAGCCCATGATATCGATGGAAAAAAAACATGAGACAACAGTATTCTTCCTTGGAGCACCTAAGCTTCAATAATGGACGTTTTGGAGAGAAGAATGGAGAGGTTCTGCTTTCAGTTGAGCATTTCGCTTTTATTGGTTAGTTTAGAGATTTAAAAAGACTCAATAAACATTAATAATTCATCCCCAAATTACAAAAAATACCCCTGCACTTATTGGATAACATTACCAATTAAGTTTGAAATAAAAACGACGCGACCAAATCATATAGTTTACTGCGCGTCACAGAGACATTTTCAAATCTTGGCTCTGGAAAATTTCAAGAAAGAATGGTTCGTGACATACCCGCTCTGCATGGCAAATTTTTTTACCATTCAATGGGTCCTACGCATCGTGTATCACCTTGCAGATCTTATCTGCTTGGCAGCTTCGATGGCCCATATTTGGGTCCTCCTCGGGACCCTTAGACTTGTCTCAGAGCATTGTTCTTTGATGTTTCCACCCTTTACATGTTATGCTATGCGTAGGAACCTTCGTTACTCAATTTCACCGTCAAACCATCTCCTAAAACTTCATTACAAAACACTACGACATACTAAATCTACTTCGACTAGTTTCCGGACATTATGGACGTTTTTCGACGTTTGACCTTCAAACACTCCCAAACATTATATAGTACATATGAACACTATTGTTAACCATTTTAGGACTTTAAAACATCATGAAACAAGATTTGGGCTCTAGATCAACCTTGCTCACTTTTAGGGACGTTACAATCTCCCCTACTCGGACAAAATTCCTCCTCGAATGACACTTGCCACACTTTCAACATTTTTATGAGTTAAGACTCAAAGACTAGAAGCTCATAACCATACCACACAGTAGAAGATACACATATATAGGAGGAAAATCAACTCCACATAACAAAGATACTCAAACCACAACAAGAAGGTAGGAACTACATGTACAATTCATCATGCAATAATACTCACATTTTACATTTCATATAGGAGGAACATCCCTCTCACATATTGTCATTCTCATACACATCAGATCTATAAACATTATAACCATTTTCATGAAAGAAAAACTTAGTAAGTTTTTCAAAATGTTTACGGTGAACATCAACACAGTATAATGAATCACGTTCAATTATTCCTTATTACAACTCTTATGCAATTTATGACGAAAGCATCACAACATGAGAGGCAAAACCGTATAAAATCATTTTACAGCATAATCATAAATTGATAAAATGCACAATGCAAGTATTCAATGAAATTCAATTTCAACTTGACTCCTAAGAAAAATGCAACATGCGACATGCTACTTATGACATTCTACCTCTAGAGCTTGAATGAAATAGAAAAGAAGAGACAACAATCAACAACCCAACTACTCGCCATACTCCTCTTCTTGGAAGGAACTCATCACAACTAAAAAGAGATACTAAAATTTATGGGCATCATAACCCGAATTCGCTCCCTTAGCTTGGAGAGCGTAGAAACGATTCCTCTTTGGTGCACCACCATCCGGAGCATTAGGAGGAACTTACTTAGCCTCCCTTCTTTGAGCGGCAATAGTAGGAAAATCTCTCACCTTGTGATCATCTTTTTCCACAACCAAAGCACTAATTAGTACTTGCTAGACATTTCCCAAAGTGTTGTTCCCACAAGTAGCACAAGTAGGCTTAATCACTTTGGAACCATCACATTTCTCATAGTAAGATTTAGGAGCACTAGAATTACCTTGATTTTGATCCCTCTTCTTAAACTTAGGTTGAACTTGCTCCTCGATTGTTCCCCTATTATCATCCCTACTACTCCTCCCAAGTTTGGACTCTTCATTGAGTATACACCATAAGCCTAGATAGAATCATGTAACCGTGGAGCATGGTTGTACGACACTCTTCCTTCACAATATGCGAAACACTGGTCAAGAACCTACTCATGTCATCCGTAGGGTTACACACCACGGACACATCTCAGGGTCAGGTGCCGATGAGCACATTGAACTCCTCAATACTCATGTTACCTTACCTAAAGTTAATAAATTCCTCAATCTTAACCTCCCTCTTCTGTAGGGGAAAGTACCTTTCTAAAAATGCTTCCTTAAGGTGTTCTCATTCTAAGGAACCCGATTCAACCGGTCTATTATCCGTCCATTGAGTAAACCATACTTGAGCAACATCTTTTAATTGATACAAAGATAACTCCGATTTCTCCCTAGAAGCCACTCCCATTGCATGCACTATCTTATACACCTCATCTAAGTGGGCTTTGGGATCTTCTCCTACCTTATAACAAAAAAATATAGGAGGATTCATCCTCACAAATTCTCTCAATCTAGAGGTCGTAGTACTCTACGTAGCATTCACCCTAGGACCAATGTCTCTATTTGCTTGAGTTGTCATAGCTTGGGCTAGGGTAAGGAGAGCCTCTCTAATATACCCATTAGCCATAACCGGGGGAACCACTGGAACCTTATTACCTCCACCCACATTAGGGACTTGATCACCCAGGGGAGAAACTTCAGTGCCTTGATGAACTTCTTCCACTTGCTCAACTTGCTAACGTAGGGTAGGAACTCCTCCAATTACCCCTCCTCATCAACTCTCCTAGTCGGTGTTCTTCTCGTATTAATCTCTTATAAACATAAGAGAAAGAATTATGAAAGAACACTTATAACTTTTAACTCTACGACACAAAACAAGAGTAGAAAAGAAGGGAAACTCTATCGTATTATAGCCTCTCGCTCATGGTTGTGTCGCGACTACCTGATACGCTCAAACTTACTTCTCAAATAAGAAGTAAAGCGGTCGTATCAAGTAAAGAACCCAACTAATGAGGTTGGGATTGTTCCCACGAGGAAAGTAGTTCAGACTTAACTTCAATCTATTATTACTACTATTTAGTTAATTATTTCTTTGGAAAGCAAAGACAATAAAAGGGGGGTTTTTACTTCTAATGAATGAAAATAATTATCTAAATTAAAGGAGACAACTAACAGTTTCAAATGTTGGAGTTTAATCAATTAATAAAAGTAACTAGGGTTTACGTGTTCCCCACAGGTTTCTCACTTAATAATTCTAACTATAACAATTCTTTCCTAGTATCTTGCATGCAATGTTATAAGTTATGTATTTCTAAATCCTTGGTCCGCCATCTAGAAAGTTTCACTCCGCAACTTAGTTCGGCTACGTGTGTTGCGATACTAACCCTTACCTTTACCTCATATTAAGCATCATATTCGATATTTGACTAAGTTATTACCTCGTACCAATCAATACTAGCATATTAGATAGTATACACTAAATCTATGATGATAATTCTTTTCCTATTATCTACCTCCTTGGTCCGGCAAGTAGCATTAAGGCGAGTTCTAACGATGGCCATCCGTTAAAAAGACTTCTAAGCGAAAGAATTACCAATATATGCAAGACACTATTCTAGAATTGTTATTTTGGTTAAGTTTTACCTCATTATTCGGCTATGGTTCCCACAATCCTAGTTATGGAGTTTAATTACCCATAGTCATAGTCACAATATTCAAATATGTAATATAAGAATTCATTCACTTACTTCAATGAGAATGATAAAATCCAGAAGTTCACTTGATTAATCAACAAAAATCACCAACAATCAATTACTGAAATTAATTGAAGACTAAAGATTCTCCAAAAGTGTAATAATAATCACAAAGTCTAATCCACAAAAGAAGCTCAAATAATCAAGAGTCTAACTATATGAAAATCTAACTATCAAAGAGCCTTACCCCAAAAATGAGGTTTTTCGAACTATTTATAAAAAATAAAAATCTAAATAAATAAGGACTCTATTTGCTTGAAATATGTCAAAATGCGGCTGGGTCGACGGACCTCGCGACGGATCATCGTGGTCACGACGGGCCGTCATGGACTCTGTCGTCCCATACTTGTGCAATTTCTTCTGTTGCTGTCTTCATTACCCTCGACGGCAGGTATGACGGACCGTCATAGGCACAACGGTCCTTTGAGGGTCTCCGCTCTAAAACACTTGAACTCTTGGAATTTGGGTACTGGGACTACTTCTCTGATCATCATGACGAACCAGCAGGACGGACCGTCATGGGTACAACGGTCCGTCACTCGCTCCATAACCCTACACTTGGTCAGAATTCCCCATCTTCCTTCAGCAGCTGCACTACGATTCCACCTATGGACCGTCACAAGCACGACGAACCATCAACAGCTCCGTACGTGGTACTTTTCTACATTTCTTGCTCAAAAAACCTCCGCATTCATCTTTTAGACAGATTTCCTGCAAATAAAGAAAAACTTACATAAAAATTAATACAAGAAGGCTTTTGGACACACTAAAAAGAAAAAAGCATTAAAAATACCGTGAAACCACGGTATATCACTACCACCAATGAACAAGACTCTACTAGACCTGGCTTTTTGAGAATTTTCAGTTCCTTAAGTGCTACTACATAACCTTATGCTCTAGTACCATTTTATAACGACCCGATAGTATCCGCTAGAAGTTAGGACTTCCTCAAATCGTTACACGAAGTACTTGACATCTGAAAGATCTTGTACAATCCATTAGACATCATACAATGGATATAGTACGGAAATTAGTGTGGAATGATAAATTCACACAAAATCATAATACTTCAAATATATATTTTAAAGAAAAACATAATGAAAGGCTAAGTCTAAATGTCGCCATCTTCGACAAAAGAATATATTGGGACACGTCCCATACTTCATCATGTAGGAGAATAGCTAAGTCTATTACATCTCTTTCAATAAGGAAATTTAAACATTAAGATGTCCTAAAATCCAGTGCGGACATAACAACTCTTACTTAAATGAACCCTAATCCAAGCATCCACTTCAAGACTCCTCTTATATTCCACCGACACCTTTAGAGATTGAAAAAGTATGGAATTAGTAGAAACAATTTTACTAAATATGGCATAATACATAAAATCATCATAAACTGACTTTTTTATGTTGCATGCTCTTTTTGAGAAAACCATTTTAAGACAAGTATAATAGTCACTTAAAACTCAACATATATGCATGTAAGTCGTGTTTCAAAAATATAGCACCAACATCACTTGAACTCATATAAACGTATACACCTCCCACCTAGGTTATCCTAAGACTTACTTATATAAGACAAGAATACCATCCGTACACCCTCTTTAAGCTACCAAAATAATTCCGAAGACTGCGAAAGATAAAGTTGTTCCATTTTACTTTTATTTACTAACCACCTAAGGTCACTCCAAGATTCACCAATGTAGGACAAGAAGAGACCGCCCATACACCCTCTTAAAGCTTACCTAAGCACCCTCAAATCTACCCTAGATAGAGCACATTCCTGTCAACATACATTAGCTAAAGTCATAATCATTCATTAAGTCAATTATAAGATATTTCATTCATTAAGGACTCCACAATGGTCTAAGAATGACCTAGGGAACATACACTCTCGATCAATTAAAGCCTACTAGTGCCATGTCTAGATAGAGTCTCATTCCACTACCTAAACGTTGTAGAACTTATCAAATACAAGAATGTATCCCGCATGATGAGAATAGGCAATAAACGACATAAACCATACTAGTTAGGCATGAAATTTTGAGTCATAAACCTACTCTGATGTAGAGTTTTCTACTTAGCAAGGGTAGAACTAGGAAACATTCCCGTGTAGGCACATGGTTAAGGAATGTCAAGGTCTTTTATGCACTCTAGTATCCTTCTCAAGTAGAGATACATTTCAATCTAGAATACTTCTCAAGTAGAGCTACGACCGGTAACATATTCACTCGGTAATAACCTTTTTCTTCATAAAGTAAGTTCAATAAAAAATTCATATGAAAATGTACCAACTCTTAGTAATTACCTAGTCATTATTCACCTACCATAGATTGTTCCACGAGGATTGCCACTCAATGGTCTATAAGGATCGCTCATTCTTAACCTTCTTATAACGCTTTTAAAATCTAAAACGTGTTCTAGATCAAAAGATAGGTTTCATAAGGTCTAGAAATTTTTAAGGTCTATTATAATGAATATAAGTCATATAGGAAGTCTAGGAACCAAACTTCCAATAACGACCTTGACGTTTGGAAACTAGTTCAAGAAAGTACTAGCGTACCTTAACGTATTTTACTAGATTTTCGGAGTCAGAAAATGATTAAAATTGGTGGAAGGGTGTGTAACATGTGTTTTAAGAATATTCATGGTCGAACTGCAAGGGTACGACTCCCCAAGGACCAAGCAAGGGCCTTTGAGTAAGACCCTTGCAAGTCGAGTCAAACCCAGCTTTGAAAGAATGCACCCACGAGAGGGAATCAATGAGTCGTGTGTGGATCGATGGGGAATTGATGCCATATCTCGACAAAAACTTATCCAAGTAGTTGGGGGGGGGGCTTGTGCGCACAGTGTCTGACCAAAAATTGGATGTGCTGCACGGAAGGGGGGTTGGTCCGTCGACTGACCCATGATCCGTCGATTGTGGTGTCGTCTATGACACTATGAATTGCTGCATGTTTTCACATAGTTTATTTAATTAGTTGTCTTGGTTATGAGTTTAATTAGGAATTAGAAAGTTATTTAAGTGGATAAACACCTTATATAAATCTCTAACATAATTAAGACTAACACAAAAACTCACACAACTCACAAAACAAATTCTCTTCCTTCTCTCTTCTTTCTCTCTCTATTGGAAGACACAATTGTATGACCAAGATAAGGGAGGGTTTTGGTGGATTTAAAAGGACTATTTAACCATCAATTCTTCATCAAACATTAATGTATAGGATCTAATTCACCTTTGAGACCTTTCTTCTTAAAGGGTTCCTTCAAAGTATTTTCAAAAGTTGAGTTTGCATGTTGGTCTTTCTCAACCTCGAAAATTATTTTATGAGTTGATTTTTTATGATTTATTTTCGATATAATGAGTAAATAACATGTATTATAACTTAATTATGATACATCTTGATGGTGTAGTGTAGTTTGTAGAAGATGACCCTTATCCCTTAACCTTAGGTTATTGGTTGAATTACTAATATATGATGTTGTTACAATGATAATGAACAAATTAGAGTTATTTGTAGTCTTTCATTCTAGTTCTTGAGAAGATGATCTAGGTTAGGAAGTGAATTGACCTAAGTATCTTGTCTAAAGCTATGATCTAGTAATGAATTGAGATGTAAAGGTTTTTTTGCCTTGTTATCATGTTGATTATTGACTTATGATTATGTTACCCAAATTGGGTTTAATTGAGGGTTTATGGTAATAACTTGATGATGACCTATGAAGGAGACTTGGTAAGTCTTATGATCTCCATCCTTTACTTCAAATTGTTGTTAATTGTGATTAAGGCATGATGTTGTATTGGAGTATTCCTTGTATTATGATTGATAGGGTGGTTGATGTTTAATTGAAATGTCTTTATTATGATTGTGAGGGGTTGGCTTAAGATGTAAATGTTATAAGGAGGGTGAATGATTTACCAATGTGCCCTATCATGATATGAAGATGTTAATGTGCTAACTTCAGTTAAGTGAATTGTAATGAAAGGATTTATACTCATTCAATTATTATTGAGCAATTGATGATAATGATTAACAAGGGGTACACCCTATGACCTAAAGTAAACTATGATTGATAATAAAGGCTTAAAGACATTTCAAAAATGGACTCTAGCTTAGCACCGAGTGAACTAGAGTGAGGACTGTCCTTTCCCACATAGGGAAGATAGGATAACTTATGTACTCTTGATATTTGAGACTACAATGCATGTAGCATAAAGAGGGTCCCAAATATATCTCCTAGTTGTTGAACTATGTTTTCCCTATAGGAATACAAGGTAGTGGATCCACGTAGTTTCTATGTTTCATGTTTTAATACTACCTTGGCAAGTAGTCCGCCTTCCTTCGGGGTAGGGTTTTATGACACGGATTCCACCTTAGCTGATGTGGTATATGTCGGTTAGGGCAAGATGTTCCCAAAAGATAAAATAAAAAAAGGATTGAAATCTAAATAAGATGATCTAAGGGGTCGAGCTTAGTCTAGGTAGGGGTACGTGACTCTACCTAAGCATTGCACTGGTTAGCCTTGAGGGGAGTCTTAGGATGATGTTCTTATGTATGATTATGCTTATAATGCTAGATGACATGCATATGATGAGGTTTCACGTTGTTGATACTATATGTTGAGTAGTTCACTTATGAATATGTGTTGGCATATATTGTTAAAGTAAGATGATATGTACACCTAAATACCATGTTATGTGAAATAAGATGTTAGTCATGATTCTTTTTGGGTTACTTCATTTAGTAAGGTTATGGACTTTACTTGGTCAATGCACTTGTTACTTGAGAGGTTCATGGGTAATTAACTTGATCTGTTTATAATGAATTGTACTCTTATTCGTGCTTATTATTAATGTGACTTGATAACAGAGTTACTCGGATATGTATCTAATTATATGATATTCATGGTTCACTTGACTAGACTTGATATTATTATTGTTGTGATGTACATGCGTAAGACTTAATGAACATGTAATATTTTTTTGTAGAGTCTTTTTGAATGTGCATAATGGTTTTAAATGAAAAATGCATAATTTATTAAATGTCCCCTTTTCAAAGAATGGTTTCACATATGTGTGCATATGCTCTCATGCTTAATATAAGTGGCGTACTAACCCCATTTCTTCCTTTTCCCCAAATGTTTAGGTTTTGGTCGTTGAAGTGCTTTGAAGATGACACGAAGAAGGCTTGGATCTCTTATTCCTCCAAGTAGGGTAGGTCCTCACTCTCCGAGGGTAATGACACTATCTAGATTATGGTGTTTCCTTTTAGTTAAAGACTTCTATGGTTCTTTCTTTCCATTCTGTATGACAAAATTGTATAGCCCATGTGGGATAATTTTACTTTGAGTTATGGGTTATACCCAAGTGCTTACACTCTTATTAGATGGTTATGAGATGAGACGACTATTATGACTATTATATTTTATATACTTATGTGCAAAAATTAGAAGACTATGTAATCTTCCAAGTATATATGTATGTAGAGCTCTAAGTAAACCTCCAAGTAGAAGTAGTGAAAACTTTTAAATTTAACGCTAAATTTGACCTATGAATTTAATTATGTAAACTAATTGGCTAGTATTAGTCATCAAAGAGGACGACGATGCCGGTTTCGTCTAAGGGGTAAACCCGAATGTGACAAACTTGGTATCAGAGCATGAGGTTGAATTATCTTCAAATATATGTCTCTCTCAACCATGTCTATGAGAGTTCATATTCATAATTGTGAAGCGCGCCTCACTTATGGATAGAAGCCTACTTGATTTCTAGAAAACTCTCAATTTCTTAGAAATCCAATATAGTTCCATTAGAGTATACTTATTGTGTGCTTTTGCATCTAATCCTATTATTGTGATTATAGGAAATGAAAATCCAAAGGAATGCGAGACGAATACTTGAAGAGGAGATTGCGTATGTGGGAGCTTCGCCCTGTGGTGATCATGTTCCTTATCTTGAGAAAGATTAGAATGAAGACCAAGCCCGGTGAATCCTCCACCTTTGACGGATGAGAATATAAAGTCCACCCATCAAATGGTCTAAGCAATCACTACCCAAGCACAAGCCGCCACTGCTCAATCCTAAGCAATGACGACCCAAGCTAATCGGGAGGTTGTACCCCGAGCTCATCAAAAAAGTTTATACCATGGCCCACGTCTAAAGGATTTTACTCGGATGAATCCTCCTACAAAGGTTGAAGAAGACCCCTAGAGTTCATTGATGAAGTATACAAGATACTCTTTGTTATGGGGTTGTCTAGTAGTGATAAGGCCGAGTTAGCCCTTATCAACTCAAGGATGTGGCTCAATCATGGTATGTCCAATGGAGGGATAATAGGCCATTAAGGGGTTGTCCAGTGACTTGGGAGATCTTCAAGTTCTTTCCTAGGGATATGAGGGAATAGAAAGTGGTTGAGTTCATCAACCTTGTCCGAGGAGGTATGAATGTTCATGAATACTCCTTGAAATTCACTAAATTGTCAAAATATGCTCCTTCGTTGGTTTCCGATCCTAGAGATGAAATGAGCCACTTTGTGATGGGGGTGTTGGATTATTTGCAAGACGAGTGTCATTTGTATATGTTAGATGACAACATGAACATTTCTCGTCTTACTGTACATGCCCAACATGTGGAGGAGGAAAGGTCTAAGAGGAAGTGTAAAGATACTAAGAGGACAAGATCTTTTGATGGAGGTTCTTCAAAGAATAGGCTTGGGATACAAGACAAACCTAGATTTCAGAAGCAGGTTTCAAATAAAGTTCCTTCCAAGTTCCCTAAGGCTAGTGGTTATAGGGTGTATAACCCTAAGCCTATGAAGGTAAAGTGTACTAGTCACCAATCAAAAAGCCAACTTGTCGAAAGTGTGGCAAGAAGCACTATGGTGATCTTCTTAAGGGGACACACAATTGTTTTGGTTGTTGTAAATGTGGGCACAAGGTTAGGGATTTCCCTAATATGAGGGGCCAAGACAACGGTAGTGATCATGCTCAATCTAGTGGTTCAAATGAGGCTCAAAATAAGAACCGCTTCTATGATCTATGCTCTAGGGGTGAGCAAGATACTTCTCCCGACGTGGTGACCGATATGTTTAAAGTATTCTCTAATTATTTTTATCCCTTACTTGATCCTGGTGCCACTTTATCTTTTGTTACCCCAATAGTAGCTAAAAAATTTACATTTTGCTCGATATTTTGCATTAACCTTTTAAAATGTCTACACAGGTGAGTGAGTTGGTTGTTGCAAAAAGGGTGTATAGAAATTCTCCTATAATATAGCCAAAAAGAGTTTCTTATGTTAAACTAATAAAACCTGATATGCTTGATTTTGATGTCATATTGGGTATTGATTGGTTGCATGTTTGCTTTTCCTCTATTGATTGTAGAACCAGGGTGGTGAAGTTTAACTTTCCAAATGAGCCCGTTGTAGAGTGAAAGGGGGGAAACTCTATTCCTAGTGGGCGTATCATCTCTTTCTTGAAAGCATACAAAATGATCTCCAAAGGGTGTTTATACCATATAGTAAGGGTTAACATTTATACTCTAAAATTCCTCCCATTGAGCTGGTCACCGTAGTGAGTGAATTTTTTGAGGTATTTCCTAACGATCTTTCTAATTTTCCTCCCGAATGGGAAATTGATTTTGGTATCGACTTGTTACCGGATACAAATCCCATTCTAATTCCTCCTTATCGGATGGCTCCGGTAGAATTGAAAGAGTTGAAGGCTCAACTCAAAGATTTATTAGACAAAGGCTTCATTAGACCTAGTATTTCTCTATGGGGTGCTCCGATTTTGTTTGCGAAGAAGAAGTATGCGTCTTTAAGAATGTGTATTGATTAATTACTTATTCAATAAAGTCAAAACAAAAAAAGTATACTCTCCCTTGGATTGATGACTTGTTTTATGAAATCCAAGGGGCAAGCTAATTTTCTAAGATTGACTTGCGATTGGGGTATCACGAACATACGGTGAGTGGTGAGGATATACAAAAGATGTCCTTTTGGACTAGATATGGTCACTTTGAGTTCTTAGTAATGTCCTTTGGTCTCACAAATGCCGCAGCGTAGTTTATGGATCTCATTAATAGAGTGTTTCGAAATTACCTAGACTTATTTGTCATTGTCCTCATTGATGATATCTTGGTATATTAGAAAATTGAGGGTGATCACATGAACCATTTGAGGGTGGTGTTACAAGTTCATAAGATGAATAAATTATTTTTCATGTATAGAAAATGTGAGTTTTGGTTGAGGTTGGTGATATTTGTTGGTCATATCATCTCTTGTGAGGAAGTTGAGGTTGATCCAAGGAAAAAGGAGGCGGCGAAAAATTGGCCTAGACCATTGGCTCCAACTGACATTAGGAGTTTCTTGGGTTTAGCGGGTTATTATAGGAGGTTTGTGAATGATTTTGCATCCATTGCATCTCCCTTAACTTTCTTGACCAAAAGTATAACAAATTCGAGTGGTCGGAGGAATGTGAGAGAAGTTTTCAAATGTTGAAATATAGGCTTACTTTCGCTCTGGTGTTGACTTTACCGGAAGGTACAAATGGTTTTGTTTTGTATTGTGATGCATACCGAGTGGGTTTCGGGTGTGTTCTTATTGAACATTGGAAGGTGATAGCATATGATTCTAGGAAACTTAATGTGCATGAGAGAAACTATCCAACTCATGACCTTGAGTTAGCGACTGTGGTATTTGCCTTTAAAATATGGAGGCATTACTTGTATAGTTTCCATGTTGATGTGTATAATGACCACAAGAGTCTCCAATATGTGTTTACCCAAAACGAGTTGAATCTCCGAAAAAGAAGGTTGTTTGAATTGTTGGAAGATTACAACATGATTTGTCCTCTGTAACCCCGGCATGGCCAATGTAGTTGCGGACACTCTAAGTCGTATGACTATGGGTAGTGTCTCTCACATAGTTGAAGCTAAGAAAACCTAGTGAAGGTTGTTCATAGTTTTTATAGGTTGGGTGTGAGGTTTGAAGATTCTCCGAATGGTGGTTTTATAGTCCATCATAACTCCAATTCATCATAGTAGTTGAGGTGAAGTCCAATCAATACCTTGATAAATCATTTATGGAGTGGAATGAATCGGTCCCTTGCAAGCTTAATGAGACATTCTCCTTAGAGGGGGGATGGTTTTTAGGTACCAAGGAAGATTGTGTGTTCCCCAGGAAGATGAGTTGAGGAACCGGATCCTTGAGGAAGCCCATGGGTCCTGCTACTCCATTCATCCTGGTTCGACCAAAATGTACCATGACCTTAGGGAAATATTTTAGTAGGAAGATTTGAAGAAGGACATAACAGAGATTGTTGCTAAGTGTCCAAATTGGCAAAAAGTGAAAGCTGAACATCAAAAACCGAGTGACTTACTACAAGAAATTCAAGTTCCTACATGGAAGTGGGAAGACATCAATATGGATTTTGAAGTGGGTTTACCTCGGACTCAAAGGCAATATGACTCTATATGGGTGGTTGTGGATAGGTTTGATATATCGTGGTTTCACGGTATTATTAATACTTTTTCCTTAAGTTTAGTGTTTCCAAAAGCCTTTTTGTGCTAATTTATATATAAGTTTTTCCTTATTTGCAGCAAATCTATCCAAAGATGAATGCGGAGGTTTTTGAGCGAAGAAATGCAGAAGAGACCACCTACGGAGCTTGTGACGGTCCGTAGGTGGCAGTGTAGTGTAGCTGCTGAAGGAAGATGGGGAAGTCTGACCAAGTGTGGGGTTACGGAGTGCGTGACAGACCGTCGTATCCATAACGGTCCGTCTGGCTGGTTCGTCATGAAGTTCAGAGAAGTAGTCCCAATACCTAAATTCCCAGAGTTTAAGTGTTTTGGAACGGAGACCCTCGATGGACCGTTGTGCCTGTGACGATCCGTCATATCTACCGTCGAGGATAATGAAGAGAGCAGCAGAAGAAATTGAACAAGTATGGGACGACGGAGTCCATGACGGTCCGTCGTGACCACGATGATCCGTCGCGAGTTCCGTCGACCCAGTCGCGTTTTGACAGATTTCAAGCAAATAGAGTCCTTATGTAATTAGGTTTTTAATTTTTATAAATAGTTCGAAAAACCTCATTTTTGAGGTTAGACTCTTGATTATTTATTAGACCTTTTGTGAGATTCTTTATTATTATGAGATTCTTGTAATTAATTGTTGGTGATTTTTGTTGATTAATCAATCGAACTTTCGGATTTTATTTTTTCTCATTGAAGTAATTTCATGAATTCTTATACCATATATTTGAATATCATGATTATGACTATTGGTAACTAAACTCCATAACTAGGGTTATGGGAACCATAGGAAAATAACGAGGTAAAACCTATCTAAAATAACAATTCTAGAATGGTGTCTTGCATGTATTGATAATTCTTTCACTTAGAAGTCTTTTTAACGGATGGCCAACGTTAGAACTAGCCTTAATGCTACTTGGCGGACCAAGGAGGTAGATAATAGGAAAATAATCATCAACATAGATTAAGTGTAAACTATCTAATAGGCTAGTATTGATTGGTACGAGGTAATAACTTAGTCAAATATCGAATACGATGCTTAATATGAGGTAAAGATAAGGGTTAGTATAGCAACACACGTAGCCTGTCCAAGGTTCGGACTGAAATTTTCTACATGCCGGACCAAGGATTTAGAAATACATAACTTATCACTTTGCATGCAATATACTAGGAAAGAATTGTTATAGTTAGACTTATTAAGTTAGGAACCTGTGGGGAACACGTAAACCCTAGTTACTTTCATTAATTGATTAAACTCCAACATTTGAAGCTGTTAAGTGCCTCTTTCAATTTCGCCAGTTATTTTCATTATCTTCGAAATAGAAAACCCCCCTTTTATCATTTTTGCTCTCCAAGGAAGTAATTGACTGAACGATAGTATTAATAGATTGAAGTTAAGTCTAAACTATTTTTCTCGTGGGAACTATCTCAACCTCATTAGTTAGGTTATTTACTTTACACGACCGCTTTACTTCTTATTTGAGAAGTAAGTTTGAGCGTATCAAATTTTGGCGCCGCTGCCAGGGAGAGTAGCTATTACATTAATTTAAACTTATTACTATAGTTTAGTTTATATTTTCTTGATTTTACTTTGTTT
Source organism: Solanum pennellii (assembly GCF_001406875.1). Taxonomy (NCBI): domain Eukaryota; kingdom Viridiplantae; phylum Streptophyta; class Magnoliopsida; order Solanales; family Solanaceae; genus Solanum; species Solanum pennellii. The sequence continues at coordinate 20,501,006 of NC_028643.1, forward strand.
TATTGTTTTTGATTCTTGCAGAACCATGTTCCTTGTATGCCAAATACACGGAGAGGAATAGAACCCTTGTTTCCCTAAGATCACAAATTAGAGCGTACACTACGCAACATGAATCGAAACTTGGGAATCAATGATGATGATCCAAACCAGAACATCCTAGCTCCGGTTGATGTTCATGGTCAGTTCTTACCCAATGCTCCGGGTGAACACCAACAGAGGGGACAAAATCCCGCTCCACGGCCCCAAAAATACTATAGAGGCTATGACAATATAGCAGACTCAGATGGGCCACTTGTCTTTCCCCCTCTACCACCAGGCCACACCTTTGTGGTAACTAGTAGCCTGATTCAAATGCTCACAACCAGAGGCTTGTTTTCAGGGCTACCTTCTGAAGATTTACATGCCCATATAGCTAAGGTTAGGGCAGTGTGTAAAATGTTGTGTAGGGAGGCCTGACTTGGACTTGGATGTAATAGGGCTCATAGTGTTTCCTCTCTCACTAACGGGAGAGGCTGCTATATGGTTCACTGAGCTCTCGTACAACTAAATTTTCACTTGGAACCAACTAAGGGATGTTTTCTTTGCACACTACTATCCTGTCTCCAAGAAACTAAACCACAAAGACAGAGTGAACAGCTTTGTGGCATTACCAGGAGAGTTAGTTAGTAATTCTTGGGATAGATTCAACTCGTTCTTGAAAATTGACTTAAATCACGGTATAGATGATGATTCACTGAAGGAATATTTCTATCCGGGACAGGATGATAATAATAAAGCGGTGTTGGACACTATAGCAGGTGGATCTTATGGGGAGTGTCCTTATGTTGAGATTGCTGAAAAATTAGAGAAAATCTCCCGGAATAATAAAGCTTGGAGTACTAGGAAGTTAGATATCGGGAGAAATACCTTCGCAGTGCAGTCCACTCACAACCCAGCCACAGATGAGATTCGTGAAGAAATGGCTCAGATGAGAACTGAGCTTGGGTTGGTACTAAAACATGTCACTGGGGGTGCAGAAAAGATAAATGCAGTCAACTACTTGTCGAAACCACCACCACAAAATGATGAGTGCTATTATGAGGAGGATTCCTATACGGTAAATGAGAAGACGGGGGGTTCCGACCAAGTGCCCAAGGCTCTAATCAGGAGAATTGGCGCCAAGGTCAAGGGAACCAAGGTTGGAACTATGGTAACTACAACCGTGAGGGTCATCATGTCCGAGATGTAAACTACAACCGCGACAACAACTTCAACAGGGGTAACTATGGTAATAGAAATAACAGGAATGGGCCCTATGTTCCCCCTCAAAATCGTGAAGTTACTCCTAGGGATGGTGGAGGTCGTATGGCGCAAGTTGAGGATATGTTGCATAAAATGATGAGGAGGTTCGATGCTAGTGATGAGCACAATAAAGAGCTGAGGAATGATTTAGCGGGTATAGGGCAAAAAATCATACACATGCAATATCGATTAAGCAACTTGAGTTACAATCGGCCCAATTATCTGTGACTGTGAACATACGGCAACCGGGCACTCTTCCTAGCAACACTATCAAAAATCCGAAAAATGATGGACATTGTATGGCAATCACTACTCGCGGTGGAAAGCAAACCATTGACCCACCTATGCCGACTAATGAGAAAAAGGTGACAAAAGATATTGATAATGTGGTAGACATCAATGGTGAAGTAGAGGATAACACTGTAAGAGATGCTGAAGTGCCTAAAAAGATAACTCCCATGCCTAGGCCACCACCCCCATTTCCTCAAAGATTATTGAAAAAGACCGAGGATGGTAAATATCGGCGTTTTATAACAATGTTGAAGCAACTTTCTATCAATGTCCCTTTGGTAGAAGCTTTAGAACAAATTCCCGGTTACGCCAAGTTTATGAAAGATCTGGTTACAAAGAAAAGATCGGTCACTTTTGAGGATGATGATAGAATGCAGCATTGTAGTGCTATTGCTACAAGATCTATTGTACAAAAGAAAGAAGATCCGGGTGAATTTACTAGTCCTTGTACAATCAGGCTATTACATTTTGCGAAAGCATTATGTGATCTGGGGGCAAGCATAAATCTCCTGCTCCTATATTTACAAGAAGTTGTGTTTGGGTGATCCAAAGCCCACTGCGATGCGGCTACTGATGACTGATCGAACAGTGAAAAGGCCTATAGGGATACCCCATGATGTGCTAGTAAAAGTGGATTCGTTCATATTTCCGCCATTTTTTGTTATTCTTGATTGTGAAGTCGATTTCGAAGTGCCCATTATTCTTGGGAGGCCATTCCTAGCTATGGGAAGAGCCTTAGTAGATAAGGAAAAGGGGCAGATGAAATTTTGATTGAACAACGAGGAAGTGACCTTTAACATTTGTAGGTCTATGAGGTATAGTGGTGAGCTTCAATCGGTATCTACTATATCCTACAACATTGGTGAGACATTTGAGACACGAATAGAAGAACGTCTAGGTGTAGAAGCATTAGCGGCAGTGATAATAAATTTTGATAACGATTGCATTGAATAGTATGAGTCATTAGTCACGACTCTTCATTGAGGTGATGTTTGGTTTAAACTGAAGAAATATGAGTTAGATGTGAAGAATCGCGAGTCCCCACCCGCGAAACCATCTATAGAGGAGGCTCCAAAGTAAGAACTAAAAGCTCTCCCACCTCATCTCAGGTATGAATTCTTAGGAAATGATGACACTTTGCCGGTAATCATTGCATCAGACCTGAATGAACAACAAGTTGAGAGTTTGGTGAAATTGCTAAAAAGGTTCAAAAGAGCTATTTGGTGGACTATTGCGGACATTATTGGGATCCCTCCAGGTATTTGCTCTCATAAAATCCAACTCATGCCTGATCATAAGTGAAGTATTGAGCACTAGAGACACTTAAATCCTACTATGCAAGAGGTCGTGAAGAAGGAAATCATTGAGTGGTTGGATGCCGGAGTAATCTATCCGATCGCCGATAGTAGTGGGGTATGCCCTATTAAGTGTGTACCTAAGAAAGGGGGAATGACTGTGGTCCCCAACGAAAAAAATGAACTTGTTCCAATGAGACCGGTTACTGGATGGAGGGTGTGTATGGATTACCGCAAATTAAATGCATGGACTGAAAAAGAACACTTTCCTATGCCCTTCATGGATAAGATGGTTGATAGAGTTGTCGGAAAAGGGTGGTACTATTTTCTTGATGGATATTGGGGGTATAATAAGATTTTTATTGAACCAAAAGATCAAGAGAAAACCACTTTTACTTGTCAATAGTGGGACCTTTCCGTTCAAAAGAATGCCGTTTGGGTTGTGCAATGCACCCGCCACATTTCAGAGATGTATGATGTCGATATTTTCCGACATTGTGGAAGATACTATAGAAGTTTTTATGGATGATTTTTCTGTGGTTTGTCATTAATTCGAGCGGTGTTTGAACAATTTATCTGAGGTCCTTAAGAGATGTGAAGACTGCAATTTAGTACTAAATTTGGAAAAATGTCATTTCATTGTGAAAGAAGGTATTGTTTTGGGTCATCGCATTTTAGAAAATGGAATAGAGGTTGATCGAGCTAAAGTCGAGGTAATAGAGAGACTTCCTCCACCGATCTCTGTGAAAGGTGTGAGAAGCTTTCTTGGGCATGCAGGTTTTTACCGGAGATTCATCAAAGACTTTTCAAAGAATGCACATCCATTGTGCAAACTGCTGGAGAAAAATTGTTGTCTGCACCTATCATTATTTCTCCGGATTGGAACAGTCCATTTGAGGTGATGTGCGATGCAAGTGGGGTTGCTCTTGGTGTAGTATTGGGACATAGAAAGAACAAAATCCTTCACCCTATTTACTATGCTAGTAAAGCCCTAAATGAAGCTCAGAAGAACTACACAGTGACTGAGCAAGAACTCCTTGCAGTAGTCTTTGCTTTTGAAAAATTTCTCTCCTATTTGCTAAGTACTAGAGTTATGTGCATACTGACCACTCAACATTGAGGTATTTGATGGCAAAGAAGGATGCGAAACCTAGGTTTATTCGTTGGGTATTACTGCTACAAAAATTTAACATTGAAGTGATGGATAGAAAAGGAACTGAAAATCAAGTTGCTGATCATTTGTCCCGTCTAGAGGCTGAAGCTATGAGAGAGTTAGGGGATAAGACTGACATTGATGATACTTTCCCCGATGAGCATGTATTGGCTGCTTCACAAGACTTGATTCCATGGTTCGCAAATTTTTGCGAACTATCTGGCTAGTGATATTGTTCCATCGGACTTGTCCTTTCATCAAAGAATAAAGTTCATGTACGACGTGAAGAAGTTCTTTTGGGATTAACCATATGTATATAGGAGTTGTGCGACGGGCTTATTCTGCGATGTGTGCCAGAATGTGAGATGTTGAGTGTGTTAGAAGCATGCCATTCCTCACCTGTTGGTGGACATCACAGCGGTATCTGAACCACCCATAAGATATTAGAATGTGGTTACTATTGGCCAACTCTTCATCAAGATGCTCATGAGTTTGCTAAAACATGTGATCGATGCCAACGAGATGGCGGTATTTCAAGAAAGCAAGAGCTCCCTCTAAACCCCATTCTTGTGCTTGAATTATTTGATGTTTGGGGTATTGACTTTATGGGCCCTTTTATGAGTTCTCATGAAATGAAGTACATTCTAGTAGCGGTTGATTATGTATCTAAATGGGTCGAAGCCATCACCCTCGCAAACAATGAAGGAAAGTGTGTCATTGCATTCTTAAAAAAGAATATATTCTCTCGTCTTGGCACCCCAAGGGCAATTATTAGTGATGGGGGCTCCCACTTCTGCAACAGATTGTTCAATGAGTTATTGGAGAAATATGGGGTTCGCCATAATGTGGCCACTCCTTACCACCCTCAAACTAGTGGGCAAGTTGAAGTGTCGAATCGGGAGATCAAACAGATATTGTAAAAACAGTGAACGCTAGTAGAACGAATTAGTCAAGGAGGCTTGATGATGCTCTTTGGGCCTACCGAGCAGCGTATAAGACTCCCATAGGTATGTCCACATACCAACTTGTATATGGGAAAGCTTGTCAGCTTCCAGTTGAGTTAGAGCATAAAGCCATGTGGCCTATGAAGAAGTTGAAAATGGATTGGAGCGAAGCTGCAGAACAACGGTTAACTTGGATGAATGAACTCGATGAATTTTGCCTGAAAGCTTATGAAAGCTCAGTCCTATACAAAGAAAAAATGAAGAAGTATCATGACCTAAAAACTGAAAAACGAGAGTTTATGGTTGGGGATTTGGTGCTTTTATTCAATTCTAGGTTGCGCTTGTTTCCGGGCAAGCTCAAGTCCAAATAGACTGGTCCTTACATGGTTACCCAACTATTCCCTCATGGATCAGTAGAGTTGGAAACTAAGGAGGGTGTGCGGTTCAAGGTGAATGGACAACGCATAAAAATCTATTTCGGGCATGCTGAATCGACGAATTAAGTGATCGAGGCATACCATCTTGATGAAGTCTGAGTAATCAAGTGTCCTCAGTCGTGCCGCGACATTAAATCAGGCGCTTGTTGGGAGGCAACCCAATACTTATAGTTTTTCTTTCTATTAATGGTAGCATTTTCTACTAATTGGTTTTAAATTTGCAAGAACATCACCAGGAAATTCTGCAAAAAATTACTCTGCAGTAGTCACTGAAAGCTACAGTGATGGACCGTTGCTCCTATGACGGACCGTTGCATTAATCCGTCGTGCCAGGTACGTCTTTTTGTTATTTTCAAACTAGGGCACACTCGACGGAACCAACGACGAACCGTCACAACCGAGACGTACCGTCATCATGGAATCGTCGCATAATTAATGAAGCATCCCCGACCCGACCCGGCTGGGGTTTTTTAAAAATTCATCATTTAAAACCCCCACCCCTTCATTTCACCCCATTCTTTCACTCTTTCTCCCATTTCCCTCCTTTTTCAACTTTCAAAGCTCTCTTACAACCGTTCATTTTCCCCAAATTCCTCAAAATTCATCATCTACTAGTCGGAGCTGCTGCTGTGGGTGTCTACTTGATCACCAACTACCTTTCTCTCTTGTTTTTCTCAAATTCTCAGGTATGTGTCTCTGATTTCTACTCATTTATATTGCATTTTTGTTTATTAGTTAGTGTTAACCTAGTTCTTCTTGATATGTTCATCCTTTATCAAATTTTGTCTAACCTTGGTTAAAATCCTCAAAATTGTCGTGTTAAAACCCTAGAAGTAGGTGCTTTAGCATTGCTAGTTTACTAGGTATTTTGGTTAGACAAATGTAGGTTAACAAACTACCAATTTGATTTGGGTCATAGGGGATGAATGGGGCATCTCCAGTTTTGTCAGTGAGTTACAGAACTAGACCTCGATGACGGACCGTCGTACCCACGATGGACAGTCATTGGGTCCATTCCAACTGCCCTAATACCCCACTGTCCACTTTTCTCCAACTGTCCACCAACGGCCACATGCGACAGACCGTCGTTACCACGACGGTCCATCCTGCACAACCGTTCTGGTTGTCAGAGACCCTATTCCTAAGGGTCTCTCACTTTTTCTAAGTTTCCTCCAATGGACACATGTGACGGACCGTCATCCCTACGACGGTCCGTCCTGCACAACCGTTCTAGTTGTCAGAGACCCTGTTCCTAAGGGTCTCTCTCTATTTTTCTAAGTGTCCTCAAACGGACAAGTACGATGGACCGTCATACCCACGACGGTCCGTCCTGCATGACCGTTATGATGCTCAGAGACCCCTCTCCTAAGGGTCTCCATATTTTTTTCAAGTGTCCTCTGACGGACACCTACGACGGACCGTTGTACCTGTGACGGTCCGTCCTGCACATACTGTCATACTTGTCAGAGACTCTCCTTCAGGGTTCTCCATATAAACATAATCTATGTAAGACACGACGGACCCCATGACGGTCGTCGTACTCACGACGAGTCGTCAGCTGGTCCGTTGTGTTTAACTGTTACTATAACATAGTCATTTTATTTTAATTTTTTTACTTATTTTGTGGGGTTTGCTTGTCTTGTTTGCTCCTTCTAGTACTAATATTGATCCTTTACAGGTACTATCTACTATGGCACCAAAACAAGATCGAGTCTACGCACGCGGGAGATCGAAGTTTGTCACCCCGTATGCCCGCCTGGTCATTGGCTTTGATAATGAGCGTGACCCCGAGTACGTGCCCCCAGTCACTTCCACCCAATCGCGTGCTGCACGTGCTGTCAGTGACATACCCAAAAAGGTGGCGTCCGGCGTAGTCACTGCTTCCCAGTCTGATGAGGAGCGCACACTGACCGGCACACCTTCTAGGTCAGCCACTAATAATGAAGGAGCGTCTGGCTCCTTAGGAGTTTCGTGGTCGGAGGAAGCCTCCTAATCTGCTGAGGTTCCCGCACCCACCACCGCTGCAGCATCTGCCTCGTCTGATGAGGCTGACAGTTCGGAATCCACACCCGGTTCACCAGCTCTTGCTCTCACCCGGTAACTGACCAGCCCAACCAGTGGTGTGTCGATGGGCAGTTTCAAGTCTAATCTGATTGAAAGTTCCTAAATGACAAAGGATTTATGACTCGGACACTTACATTGGAGCGGCGGGTCCTTACGGGAAGTCTCCCGACGATGCTTGAGATCCACAAACTCTTCACCAGACATCGACTAGCGTGGAAAGTACTTCCGTTGGGACGTTATAGTGAAGAGCTGATCCGAGAGTTCTACGCATCCTACGTAGAGACTCTCCGATCACAGATTGACAGGCGGGTTGCCCCCGCCAAACAGGCCCCACTGGAGCAGGTCCGAGTATGTGGTGTTCAGGTTTATAACTCCCTGCTTTCCATCCTCCAATTTCTATACGGCGAGAATGTTGATGCTAATCGGACCACTCTCACTGTCGAGTTTGAATACCGATTGCAGGTTATTAAAGATAGACAATTCCTGCGTGAGCCATCGCTGAGAGAGACCACCAAGAGGTGGATGGCCCTGTACTTGTCCGTTGATGGAGAGGGTGCCGACTGGGTGACCGAGCTGATGGGGGCCATCAAGAAGGCCAACCTGAGTTTCACAGCGAAGTTTTTGTTGTTGATTGTCCGCCACTGCCTTTCCCCCAAAGCGGCTGATAATATCGTCACATGGGATCGAGCAGTACTGATGACGGCGATGATAGCCGGGTTTGAGGTGGATTTTGCGTGGCTTCTATAGGCGGTCATGCACGAGAGGGCTTTTAAGGTCACAGCTACTTACCCTTTCCCGTGCATGATATTTTGTCTATGCAGGTCCGCAGGTGTGCCTATGTGGCACGTTGATCAGCTCAAGACCCCTCTGGGCACTGTTGATAACGGCCTCATCAGGGATGAGGCCAATGAGTTAGCTCCACGTAGAGGGCCCCGTGCAGAGTTGCCTCCAGTTGTTGACAATCTGGCTGATACGGTAGCAGAAGCCCGCACGGCTACGCAGGCGGCTTCCACTGACACTACCCCGGTCGAGTCTATCCCGGGTAGTAGCACTGCCCCGAGCTCCTCTCGCTCAGCCCCTTTACCCGCTCTTGTCCCGCTTGCTATGGTCATGAAATTAGAGGCGCAAATGGCTACACAACTGCATCATATCCAGCCTTGGATGCAGAGGTCTATAGGTGAGGCAGAATAGCGCTTGGAACGGAGAATGGTCCAACACACAAAGCGGAAGATCGCTGAGGTTCATCAGCGCTTGGACGCTTTTGAGTTGTGGGTGCTAGCCCGTCTAGCCCCTTTGGTGGATGTGTCGACCCTTCAGGCTGTGGTCGACAGTCTTCGCGCACATATCGATATGATCTTAGAGGCAAGGCTCTCTGAGTCTGAGGCCCCTTCTGCAGAGCCTGCTGAAGACACAGTGATGGCGGCCCTATTCGCCACTTCAGAGATTCCACCACCTCCCCCTCGAGAGCATGCCAAGAGGCGTAGGGGTCTAGAGGAGGATGAAACTCGAGCACGGAAGAAGGAGCGCCGTGAGATGGAGACTGCGAGGAGATCCTGGCTTGCTGAGAAGGAGGCGCGTAAGATGAGAGCTGGAGAGTTAGCTGCTGGGGCGTCTAGCTCCAGAACTTTGGAGATAGCAGGAGGCACTGCTGATAGCGTTGTTGATTCTGAGGACACCACTAAGGGTGTCCAGATTTCAGAGGTAGTGGGTTCCGGGGATTCGGACCCACCAACTTGTTGATCGTCGGCGCTTTGCGCCCCAGGTTTGCTTCACCTACCACTCTAGTATTTCAATTTTTTATGCATTGGGGACAATTGCATATCTTTTTGTTGGGTGGGGTAAATGGAATGTGAGTGCTAGGGTGAAGTCTGAGTAGCCCAATTCACTATCCTCTTTTGGGGTTGTCTTGCCTGTGTTCTTTTTCCCCAAGAGACTGATTACTTTTTCTGTTGAACCGGCATGTCTATATCTTGTGTACATAGTTTAATTCTGAAGCATGATGGCTAAAATGATATCTTGATAAAATGGAAAATGATGCATGACTAGGCATAGTAATTGATAAATGTGTGGGTCTAAACATGACATAGAGGTACACCACTGCATGACCCTAAGTCTAAAATTCTAACTAGGTGTCTGATAATCTGGTAGAGTGATGAGATGTCAAGTGAGTGTGAGGAAGATTTGAATAGTCCACTATTTGTACTGAGCTAGAACTTGCCTGGTTAGTCCTGCTAAAAGTAAGTTGTAATAGACAATTAGGAAAGGATCAGAGGTCCTTATTCAATATAGCCCATTTTTAGCCTAAATAAAAGAAAACTAAATTAAATTTATCCTTCTTTGATCCAAATGATTTGAGCTTAAATTAGACCTTTATTTTTCACCCCAACTGAACTTTTCTGGGAATAATGTGTTGGCCCTGGTCCCTCCTTGGACATGTGCACCTCAGCTTATGTCAAAAGCATAAGTTGAGGGTGGCCAATGAAGTAAACAACCTTTTTATGGCCCTGACCCAACTTTGGGTATTGTGTACTTTGACTCATGGCAAAGCCATGAGTTGAAGGTGGCTATTATGAGGAATGCTCTAGAAAGTGGGGTTGAAAGGACAAAGAGAGAGAAAGAACAAAAGTAAAGTGACTCAAGAATTAGTTCATAGAAAAGTAAAAAAAAATTTTTTTACAAGAAATACAAACAAGAAAAGAAGAGACTCACTTACACAAATGAAGAAAAAAAGGGAAAATAGCAAGGTTAAAGAATATGGGAAACTGGGAAAAATAAAATGATAGAAAATGGTATGTTTAGCCGATATGTAAAGGAGGGCAAAAATTCACTACAGTATACCTAAATATACCCTACCTGATCCGGAGCCTATGTTACAAGCTAAGAAAGTCCTATTGTGATCCAAAGGGTTGTATAGCGAACTTAAAGCAGTGAAAATAAGGGCACGCTTATGGCAATAGGTATGAATGAGTGTGAATTTGTTCTGAGAGTCAGTATTGAAAAGTAATCCTTATACTCAAACTGAAATCATTTGGTGAAAAATGAGGATTTTGTTTTGAAGTGAGGACACTAGTTATAGTACCAGAAATATTAGCACCTCGGTAATAAATTGAAGAGGATAGGTGTTAGTGCATGGTGAGTCTATGTCATGGTCTTATTTCTACATAATTCAAGCCTAATAGTGATAGCATGCATAAATATGATGAGATTGATCGGGATTGATAGCCAAATGATTGCGAAAGTTAAAACATGGATACTATTGTACAAAGATTTTGTATTGAGTCATAGTGCGTCGCTTGACGACAAACAACGAATTTAAGTTGAGGGTGTTGATATAACGTGGTTTCACGGTATTATTAATACGTTTTCCTTAAGTTTAGTGTGTCCAAAAGCCTTTTTTGTGCTAATTTTAATATAAGTTTCTCCTTATTTGCAGGAAATCTTTCCAAAAATGAACACGGAGGTTTTTGAGCGAAGAAATGCAGAAGAGACCACCTACAGAGCTTGTGACGGTCCGTCATGCTCGTGACGGTCCGTAGGTGGAAGCGGAGTGTAGCTGCTGAAGGAAGATAGGGAAGTCTGACCAAGTGTGGTGTTACGGAGTGCGTGACGTACCGTCATATCCATAACGGTACGTCCCACTGGTTCGTCATGAAGTTCAGAGAAGTAGTCCTAGTACCCAAATTCAAAGAGTTTAAGTGTTTTGGAACGGAGACCCTCGACGGACCTTTGTGCTTGTGCCAATCCGTCATATCTGCCGTCGAGGATAATGAAGAGAGAAGAAGAAGAAATTGAACAAGTATGGGACGACGGAGTCCATGACGGTCTGTCGTGACCACGATGATCCGTCGCGAGGTCCGTCGACCCAGCCGCGTTTTGACAGATTTCTAGCAAATAGAGTCTTTATGTAATTAGGTTTTTATTTTTTATAAATTGTTCAAAAAACGCATTTTTGAGGTTAGCCTCTTTATTATTTATTAGACCTTTTGTGAGATTCTTGATTATTTTGAGATTCTTGTAATTAATTGTTGGTGATTTTAGTTGATTAATCAAGCGAACATTCAGATTTTACTCTTTCTCATTGAAGTAAGTACATGAATTCTTATACCATATATTTGAATATTTTGATTATCACTATGGGTAACTAAACTCCATAACTAGGGTTGTGGGAACCATAGGCAAATAATGAGGTAAAACCTAACTAAAATAACAATTCTAGAATAGTGTCTTGCATGTATTGATAATTCTTTCGCTTTAAAAGTCATTTTAACGGATGGACAACGTTAGAACTCACCTTAATGCTACTTGCCGGACCAAGGAGGTAGATAATAGGAAAAGAATCATCAACATAGATTTAGTGTATACTATCTAATAGGCTAGTACTGATTGGTACGAGGTAATAACTTAGTCAAATATCGAATACGATGATTAATATGAGGTAAAGATAAGGGTTAGTATAGCAACACACGTAGCCGGACCAAGGTGCGGAGTGAAATTTTTTAGATGCTGGACGAAGGATTTAGAAATACATAACATATCACTTTGCATGCAAGATACTAGGAAAGAATTGTTATAGTTAGACTTATCAAGTTATGAACCTGTGGGGAACACGTAAATCCTAGTTACTTTCATTAATTGATTAAACTCGAACATTTGAAGCTGTTAAGTGTCTCTTTCAGTTTCGCTAGTTATTCTCATTTACTTAGGAATAGAAAACCCCCCTTTTATCATTTTTGCTTTCCAAGGAAGTAATTGACTGAATGATAGTAATAGTAGATTGAAGTTAAGTCTAAACTATTTTCCTGGTGGGAACGATTTCAACCTCATTAGTTGGGTTATTTACTTGACATGACAGCTTTACTTCTTATTTGAGAAGTAAGTTTGAGCGTATCAAGGTTCACCAAGACTGCTCACTGTATTCCCGTCAAGTCTACTTCTTTGGCGGAAAATGTTGCAAGGATATTCATAGATGAGATTGTGTGTCGCCATGGTTTTCCATTACCTATCATATCTGATCGGGGTGGACAATTCAGATCTATGTTTTGGAGGTCATTCTAAGAAGCATTGGGTACTAAGGTAAAGTTAAGTACCGCTTTTCATCCCGAATGGGATGGTCAAGCAGAGCGTACTATTAAAACCTTGAGGATATGATTAGGGCTTGTATTATTGATTTCAAAGGAAATTGTGATATGAATGTTCCATTGTGGAGTTTGCTTATAATAATAGTTTTCATTCATCAATATCCATGGTTCCCTATGAAGCCTTGTATGTTAGGAGGTATATGTCTATTATTCGATGGTTTGAAGTGGGTGAGCCTTTGCTTCTTGGTCCTGATTTGATTTATATGACTTTGAAGAAGGTTTATATCATAAGGAAGCGGTTGCAAACGGACTATAGTCGGCAAAAGTCTTATTCCAATCATAGAATATAGGATTTGGAGTTTGAAGAACGTGATAAGGTTTAATTTAAAATTTCACCTATGAAAGGGCTGGTTAGATATGGCAAGAAAGGGAAATTTGATACGCTCAAACTTACTTCTCAAATAAGAAGTAAACCGGTCGTGTCAAGTAAATAACCCAACTAGTGAGGTTGGGATCGTTCCCACGAGGAAAATAGTCTAGACTTAACTTCAACCTGTTATTACTATTGTTAGGTTGATGAATTCCTTAGAAAGTAAAAACATAAGGGGGTTTATATTTCTAAATGAGTAAAAATAACTGACGAAATTGAAAGAGACACTTAACAGTTTTGAAAGTTGGATTTTAATCAATTAATCAAAGTAACTAGGGTTTACGTGTTCCCCACAGGTTCATAACTTGATAAGTCTAACTATAACAATTCTTTCCTAGTATCTTGCATGCAAAGTGATAAGTTATGTGTTCCTAAATCCTTGGTTCGGTATTTAGAAAATCTCACTCCGCACCTTGGTCCGGCTACGTGTGTTGCTTTCCTAACCCTTATTTTACCTCATATTAAGCATCGTATTCGATATTTGACTAATTTATTACCTCGTACCAATCAATACTAGCCTATTAGATAGTATACACGAAATCTATGTTAATAATTCGTTTCCTGTTATCTACCTCCTTGGTCCGGCAAGTAGCATTAAGGCGAGTTCTAACGTTGATCATCCGTTAAAAAGACTTCTAAGCGAAAGAATTATTAATACATGCAAGACACTATTCTAGAATTGTTATTTTAGCTAGGGATTATCTAATTATTTTCCTATGGTTCCCACAACCCTAGTTATGGAGTTTAGTTACTCATAGCCTTAAACACAGTATTCGAATATATTAAATAAGAATTCATTTACTTACTTCAATGAGAAAGAATAAAATCCAAAAGGTTGCTTGATTAATCACAAAAAATCACTTGCAAGAATTCTCAAAGTAATCAATAATCTCACGAAAAGTCTAATGATTATCAAGAATCTCATAATACAATGTTTACCAATTTGGAGTTTTAACAATCTAAGAGTCTAACTATCAGGTGTCTAACCTCAAAAACGAGGTTTTTCGTACTATTTATAAAAAAACAAGAAACCTAATTAAACAAGAATTCTAATTGCTGGAAATCTTCCAAAACGCGGCTGGGTCGATGGACAACGCTACGGACCGTCGTGTACTCCGTCGTCCCATACTTGTGCAATTTCTTCTGCTGCTTTCTTCAATCCCCTCGACGTCAAGTATGACGGACCGTCATAGGCACAAAGGTCCGTCAAGGGTCTTCGTTCCAAAATACTTCAACTCTCGGAATCTGGGTACTGGGATCACCTCTCTGAACTTCACGACGAACCTGCAGGACGGACCGTCATAGCCATGACGGACCGTCACAAGCTTCGTAATCCCACACTTGGTAAGACTTGCCCATCTTCCTTCAGCAGCTACACTATGCTGCCACCTACGGACCGTCACAGGCACGACGGACCGTCNGCTGCCACCTACGGACCGTCACAGGCACGACGGACCGTCATAAGCTCCGTAGGTGGTCTCTTCCGCATTTTTTTGCTCAAAATCTCCGCATTCAGCTTTGGACAGATTTCCA
>NC_028643.1:20515594-20519512 GCF_001406875.1 Solanum pennellii
TTGTTTGTCCTCAAGCGACGCACTATGACTCACTACACAATCTTTGTACAATAGTATTCATGTTTTATCCTTTGCAATCATTTGGCTATCAATCCCGATTAATCTCATCAAATCTATGCATGCTATCACTATTAGGCTTGAATTTTTGTGGGATCAGAACATGACACAGACTCACCATGCATTAACACCTATCCTCTTCAATTTCTCACCGAGGTGCTAACAATTCTGGTATTGCAACTAATGTCCTCACTTTAGAACAAAATCCTCATTTTTCACACCAATGATTTCAGTTTGAGTATAAGGATTACATTTCAACACTCGCTCTCAGAACAAAGTCACACTTATTCATGCATATTGCCATAAGCTTTCCCTTATTTTCACTGCCTTAAGTTCGCTATATAACCCTTAGGATCACGATAGGACTTTTTTTAGCTTGTACCATAGGCTCAGGGTCAGGTAGGGTATATTTAGGTATACTTTAGTGAATTTTTGCCCTCCTTGACATATCGGCTAAACCTTTCCTCTTTCTATCATTTTATCTCGCCCAGTTTCTCATATTCTTTCACCTTGCTATTTTCTGTTCTTTCTTCATTTGTGTGAGTGACTCTCTTCTTTTCTTGTTTATAATTCTTGTATATTTTTCTTTTTCTTTACTTTTCTTTCAACTAATTTTGAGTCACTTTACTTTTGTTCTTTCTCTCTCTTTTGTTCTTTCAACCCCACTTTCCAGAGCATTCCTCATAATAGCCACCCTCAACTCATGGAAAAGCCATGAGTCAAGGTACACAATACCCAAAGTTGGGTCAGGGCCATAACGAAGGTTGTTTACTGCAGTAGCCACCCTCAACTTATGCTTTTGGCATAAGCTGAGGTGCACATGTCCAAGGAGGGACCAGGGCCAACACACTGTTCCCAGAAAAGATCCGTTGGGGTGAAAAAGAAAGGTCTAATTTAAGCTCAGATTATTTGGATCAAAGAAGGATAAATTTTATTTTGTTTCTTTCATTTAGGCTAGAAATGAGCTTTGTTGAATAAGGGCCTATGATCCTTTCCTAATTTTTTATTACAACTTACTTTCAGCAGGACTAACCAGGCAAGTTCTAGCTCAGTACCAATAGTGGACTATTAAAATTCTCCTCACACTCACTTGACATCTCAGCACTATACCAGATTGTCAGACACCTAGTTCGAATTTAAGACTTAGGGTAATGCAATGGTGTAACTCTATTTCATGTTTAGAACCACACAATTATCAATTACTATGCCTCGTCATGCATTATTTTCCAGTTTATCAGGATATCATTTTAGCCATCATGCTCCAGATTTAAACTATGTACAAAAGATATAAACATGCCGGTTCAACAGAAAAAGTAATCAGTCTTTTGGGGAAAAAGAACACAGGCAAGAAAACCCCAAAAGAGGATAGTGAATTGGGCTACTCAGACATCACCCTAACACTCACTATCCATTTACCCCACCCCCAACAAAAAAGCATGCAATTGTCCCCAATGCATAAAAATGTAAATACTAGAGTGGTAGGTGAAGCAAACCTGTGGCGCAAAGCGCCGTCGATCAGCAAGATGGTGGGTCCGGTTCCCCGGAACCCACGTCCTCTGCAATCTGGACACCCTCAGTGGTGTCCTCAGCAACAACCGCACAATCACTAGTTCCTCCAGCTATATCTACAGTGCGGGAGCTAGACGCCCCAGCCGCTAACTCTGACGCTCTCATCTGGTGCGCCGCCTCCTCAGCAAGTGAGGCTCTCCGCGCAGCCTCCATCTCTCGGCGCTCCTTCTTCCTTGCTCGCGCCTCGTCCTCTGCTCGACCCCTACGCCTCTTGGCACTCTCTCGAGGGGGAGGTGGTGGAATGTCAGAAGTAGCAAAAAGGGCCGCCAACACCGTGTCCTCAGCAGGCTCGACAGGAGGGGCCTCAGACTCCGGCACCCTAGCCTCTAAGATCGTGTCGATGTCTGTACGAAGACTGTCGACTGCAGCCTGAAGAGTCGCCATATCTACCGGGGGGGCTGGTCGGGCTAGCACTCTCAACTCGAAGGCGTCCAGGCGATGGTTAACCTCAGCAATATTCCGCTCTGTAAACTGCACCATTTTCCTCTCTAGGCGCTCTTCGGACTCAGCAATCGACTACTGCATCCACGGCTGGATATGATGCAGAAGAGTGGCCATTTGTGCCTCTAGTTTTTGGACCCTTGCAAGCGGGACCAGTGTCGGTAGAGGGTTGTGCGAGAGGAGCTCGGGGCTGTGCTACTACCCGGGATAGACTCGACCGGGGTAGTGTCAGTGGACGCCTGTGTCGCTGTGCGGGCCTGGGCTACCGTATCAGCATGATCATCAGCAAGTGGGGGCAGCTCTGGATGAGGCCCTCTGCGTGGGGCCAACTCATTGACCTCGTCTCTGATGAGGCCGACGTCAACGGTGCCCTGCGGGGTCTTCAGCTGATCTATGTGCCATATGGGCACACCTGCGGACCTGCAAAGGGCAAAGATCATGCACGGGAAGGGGTAGGTGGTAGTGAACTTGAATGCCCTCTCGTGCATGACTGCCTGGAGAAGCCATGCGAAGTCTACCTCGAATCCGGCTATCATCGCCGCAATCAACACTGCTCGATCCCAGATAACGATGTTGTCAGCAGCTGTGGGGGAGAGGCAGTGACAGACAAGCAGCCACAAGAACTTTGCTGTGAAGGTGAGATTGGCCTTCTTGATGGCCCCCTTCGGCTCTGTCACCCACTCGGCACCCTCTCCATCTACTGACAGGTGCAGGGCCATCCACCTCTTGGTGGTCTCTCTCAGTGCTGGCTCGCGCAAGAACTGGCCATCCTTCACTATCTGCCAGCGGTAGTCGAACTCGGCAGTGAGGGGGGTCCGAGAAGCATCAATAGTCTCGCCGTATAGAAACCGGCGGATGGCTGGCAAGGAAATGTCCACCTGTACACCCCGGACTCGGACCTGCTCCAGTGGGGCCTGTTTAGCAGGGGCAGCCCGCCTATCGATCTGGGATCGGAGAGTCGCTACGTAGGATGCGTAGAACTTTCGAACCATTTTTTCGCTGTATCGTCCCAAAGGACGTGCTGTCCACTCTAAGCGATGCCTGGTGAAGAGGTTATGGATCTCCGGCATCGTTGGGAGACTCCCTGTAAGTACCCGCCGCTCAAAGGTGAGTGTTCGAGTCATTACTCCTTTATCAGTCAGGAACTTGGCGTCGGAGTAAACTTGAAACTGGCCGTCGACACACCACCGGTTTGGCTGGTCAGAGGCTGGGGTAGGGACCTGAGCTGGTGCGCCGGATGTAGAGTCTGAACTGTCAGCCTCATCAGACGAGGCCGACGCTGCAGCAGTGGCGGGTGCGGGAACCTCTGCAGAGCCAGAAGCTTCCTCGGAACATGATACTCCTAAGGAGCAAGACGGTCCTTCCTCATTTGTGGCTGACCCATAGGGTGTGCCGGTCAGTGTGCGCTCCTCATCAGACAGGGAGGCAGTGACTACGCCGGACGCCACCGTCTTGGGTGTGGCTCTGGGAGCACGTGCAGCACGAGAAGGTGTGGAAGTGCCTGGGGGCACATACTCAGGGTCCCGCTCATCATCAGAGCCGATGATAACCGTGCAGATGGGGCAACAGACTTTGATCGCCCGCGTGCGTAGGTTCGGTCTTGCTTGGGTGCCATAGTAGATAGTACCTGCAAAGGATCACTATTAGTACGAGTAGTGGCAAACAAGACAAGCGAACCCATAAGAAATAAAACAGTGAAAATAATATGTAATAGCTGTAGAAACAGTGACACACGACGGGCCAGGTGACGGCTCGTCGTGACTATGACGGACCGTCGTGAGGCCCTCGTGTTGTACTTGGACTCTGTATAAATAGAGAACCCTGAAGGAGAGTCTCTGACTAGCATCACGG
>NC_028643.1:20519804-20521621 GCF_001406875.1 Solanum pennellii
TCTGACCATCATGACGGTCGTGCAGGACGGACCGTCGTGGCTACGACGGTCCGTCACAAGGACACTTGGGAAAAAAATGAGATACCCTTAGAAATAGGGTCTCTGACAATCGGAACAGTTGTGCAGGATGGACCGTCACTTGTGTCCGTTGGGGCAGGGTGCTAGGGCTTTTGGAACGGACCCTACGACGATCCGTCGTGTGTATGACGGTTCGTCATCAGGGTCTCGTTCTGAATAACAGTGACAGAACTGGGGGTACCCTATGCATCCCCGATGAACCCACATGGTCTTGTAGTGTTTTGGACCTATATTTGTCTATCCCAACTACCTATGAAACTAGCAATGCAAAATCACCTATGGCTAGGGTTGTTAACATGGCAAATTCGAACATTTTGAGCCTAGGTTTAGACATAATCATATAAAGGAAACAATATACGACTAAGAACTAAGCTAATACTAACTAATAAACAAAAATGCAAGATAAATTAGTATAAATTTTGAGACACATACCTTAGAAATGGAGAAAAAGCAAATGGACAATGACTCAGTTGGCAAGGTAGACACCTACAGCAGCAGCTCCGACTAGTAGATGATAATTTTAAGGCTTTGGAGAATTGTGGGGGCAATGATCAGTGGGGGGGAAATGTGGAAGTTGAAAAGAGAGGGGAGATGAGAGGAATAATGAATGAATGGGGTGAAAATGAGGGGTTGGGGGGTTTAAACGGTCAGATTTTGAAAAAGGGTCCAGCCGGGTCGGGTCAGGTATAATTCATTATTCACACGACGGTTCCCCGACGACGGTCCGTAGCAGTTGTGACGACCCGTCGTTGGTTCCGTCGTGTGTGCCCTAATTTCAAAATAGCAGAAAAACGTACCTGGACGTTGGATTCATACGACGGTCCGTTGCATGCGCAACGGTCCGTCGATATATCCGTCAGTGGATGCTGCGGAGTAGTTTTCTGCAGAATTTCTTGGTGATGTGCCTGCGAATTTAAAAACCCATTAGTAGAAAAATGCTATCCTTACAAAAAAAAAACGACAAGAATTGGGTTGCCTCCCAACAAGCGCCTGATTTAATGTCGCGGCACGACTGGGGACACTTGATTACTCAGCCTTCATCAAGATGGTTTGCCCCTTTTAATTTATTCCCCGATGCTTTATGCCCAAAATAGAGTTTTATTCTCTCTCTATTCCTCTTAAACCACACTCCCTCATTGGCTTTTAAATCAACTGATCCATGAGGGAATACTTGGGTAATCAAGTAAGGGCCAGTCCATTTGGACTTGAGCTTGCCCGGAAGACAAGGCACCCCAGAACTGTCTACAAGCACCAAATCCCCAACCATAAACTCTTGTTTTGCAATTTTTTGTTCATTCTCCTTCTTCATCTTTTCTTTGTGGGATATGGCAGATACCGATTGGAGCTCACCACTCTGCCTCATGGTCCTACAAATGTTGAAGGTCGCTTCTTCATTATTCAACCGAAATGTCATCTGTCCCTTCTCCATATCAACTAAGGCTCTACCTGTAGCAAGGAATGGCCTTCCAAGAATAATAGGCACTTCAAAATCGACCTCACAATCAAGAATAACAAAATCAGCCGGAAAGATGAATGACTCCACTTTTACTAGCACATCATGGAGTATCCCTATAGGCCGTTTCACTGTCCGATCAGCCATCAGTAGCCGCATCGCAGTGGGTTTTGGATCCCCCAAACCCAATTTCTTGTAAATTGAGAGGGGCATGAGATTTATGCTTGCCCCCAGATCACATAATGCTTTCGCAAAATGTAATGACCCAACTGTACAAGGAATAGTG
>NC_028643.1:20521995-20524024 GCF_001406875.1 Solanum pennellii
GTTTGCCTACCACCCCGAGTAGTAATTGCCATACAGTGCACATCATTCTTTGGATTTTGGACAGTGTTGCTAGGAAGAGTGCCCGGTTGCCGTGTGTTCACTGTCGCAGATAATTGGGCCACTTGCAATTCGATCTGTTTAATCGAAATTGCATGTGTATCAACTTTTTGCCCAATACTAGCTAAATCACCCCTTAATTCTTTAATGTGCTCATCACTAGCATCGAACCTCCTCATCATTTTGTGCAACATATCCTCAACTCGCGCCATACTATCTCCACCATCCCTAGGAGTAACTTCACGATTTTGAGGAGGGACATAGGGCCCATTCCTGTCGTTTCTATTAGCATAGTTACCCCTGTTAAAGTTGTTGTCGCGGTTGTAGTTTCCATCTCGGACATAATGACCCTCACGGTTGTAGTTACCATAGTTCCGACCTTGGTTCCCTTGACCTTGGCGCCGATTATCCTAATTTGAGCCTTGGGCGCTTGGTCTGAAACCCCCCATCTGCTCATTTATTGCATAAGTGTCCTCCGCATAATAGCATTCATCCTTAGGGGGTGGTGGTTTAGCCAAGTAGTTCAATGCATTAAACTTTTCTACACCCCAGTGACATGTTTTAGTACCAACCCAAGCTCAGTTCTCATCTGAGCCATTTCTTCACGAATGTCATCTGTGGCTGGGTTGTGAGTGGACTGCACTGCAAAGGTGTTTCTCCCTGTATCAGACTTTCTAGTACTCCAAGCTTTGTTATTCCGGGAGATTTTTTCTAATTTTTCAGCGATCTCAGCATAAGGACATTCTCCATAAGATCCACCGGCTATAGTGTCCAATACCGCTTTGTTGTTATCATCTTGTCCCCTATAGAAGTATTCTTTCAGTGACTCATCATCTATACGGTGATTTGGAACACTTCTCAAGAATGAGGTGAATCTATCCCAAGAACTACTAACTGACTCTCCTGGTAGTGCCACAAAGTTATTTACTCTGTCTTTGTGGTTTAGTTTCTTGGAGACCGGATAGTAGCGTGCTAAGAAGACATCCCTTAGTTGATTCCAAGTAAAGATGGAGTTGTATGGGAGCTCAGTGAACCAAATAGCAGCCTCTCCCGTCAGTGAGAGAGGAAACACTCTGAGCCCTATTACATCTAGATCCAAATCAGGCCTCCCCACACAACTTTTACACACTGCCCTTACCTTAGCTATATGGGCATGTGGATCCTCAGAAGGTAGCCCTGAAAACAAACCTCTGGCAGTGAGCATTTGCATCAGACTACTAGTTACCACAAAAGTGTGGCCTGTGGGTAGAGGAGGCAAAACCAGTGGCCCATCCGAATCTGCTATGTCATCATAGCCTCTGTAGTATGCTTGGGGCCGTGGAGCGGGATTCTGTCCCCTCTGTTGATGTTCACCCGGAGCATCGGGTAACATCTGACCATGAACATCAACCGGAGCTGGGATGTTCTGGTTCGGATCCTCATCATTTATTCCCAAATTACGATTCATATTGCGCAGTGTACGCTCTAACTCGTGATCGTAGGGAAACAACGGTTCTCTTCCTCTCCGTGTATTTGGCATACAAGGAGGATAGTTCTGAAAAGAAATCAAAAACAATAAAACAAATTAAAATCAAGAAAATATCAACTAAACTATAGTAATAAGTTCAAGTTAATCTAAAAGCTACTTTCCCCGGCAGCGGCGCCAAAATTTGATACGCTCAAACTTACTTCTCAAATAAGAAGTAAAGCGGTCGTGTCAAGTAAATAACCCAACTAGTGAGGTTGGGATCGTTCCCACGAGGAAAATAGTCTAGACTTAACTTCAACCTGTTATTACTATTGTTCGGTTGATGAATTCCTTAGAAAGTTAAAACATAAAAAGGGGGGTTTATATTTCTAAATGAGTAAAAATAACTATCGAAATTGAAAGAGACACTTAACAGTTTTGAAAGTTGGATTTTAATCAATTAATCAAAGTAACTAGGGTTTACGTGTTCCCCACAGGTTCATAACTTGATAAGTCTAACTATAA
>NC_028643.1:20524282-20539619 GCF_001406875.1 Solanum pennellii
TTAAAAAGGCTTCTAAGCGAAAGAATTATTAATACATGCAAGACACTATTCTAGAATTGTTATTTAGCTAGGTTTATCTCATTATTTGCCTATGGTTCCCACAACCCTAGTTATGGAGTTTAGTTAATCATAGCCATAAACACAATATTCAAATATATTAAATAAGAATTCATGTACTTACTTCAATGAGAAAGAATAAAATCCAAAAGGTTGCTTGATTAATCACCAAAAATCACTTGCAAGAATTCTCAAAGTAATCAATAATCTCACGAAAAGTCTAATGATTATCAAGAATCTCACAATACAATGTTTACCAATACGGAGTTTTAACAATCTCAGAGTCTAACTATCAGGTGTCTAACCTCAAAAACGAGGTTTTTCGAACTATTTATAAAAAAACAAAAACCTAATTAAACAAGAATTCTAATTGCTGGAAATCTGCCAAAACGCGGCTGGGTCGACGGACCGTCGTGGTCACAACGGACCGTCGTGGTCACAACGGACCGTCGTGGACTCTGTCGTCCCATACATGTGCAATTTCTTCTGCTTCTTTCTTCATTCCCCTCGACTGCAAGTATGACGGACCGTCATAGGCACAACGGTCCGTCGAGGGTCTTTGTTCCAAAATACTTCAACTCTCAGAATCTGGGTACTGGGATCACTTTTCTGAACTTCACGACGAACCTGCAGGACGGACCGTCATAGCCATGACGGACCGTCACAAGCTTCGTAATCCCACACTTGGTCAGACTTCCCCATCTTCCTTCAGCAGCTGCACTACGCTGCCACCTACGGACCGTCACAGGCACGACGGACCGTCATAAGCTCCGTAGGTGGTCTTTTCTGCATTTTTTCGCTCAAAATCTCCGCATTCAGCTTTGGACAGATTTCCTGCAAAACAAAGAGAAACTTATATCAAAATTAGCACAAAAAGGCTTTCGGACACACTAAACTTAAGAAAAAAGTATTAATTATACCGTGAAACCACGGTATATCAAAGTTGAGTCCTCGTTATGTGGGTCCCTATAAAATCTTACAGAGGGTTGGTAAGGTTGCCTATGAAATGAAACTTCCTATTGAATTGACTTCGGTTCATTCGGTTTTCCATGTTTCCATGCTTCAGAAGTCTATCGGTGCTCCCAGTCTATTCTTACTATTGAGGGTCTTAGTGTGAAGGATAACCTCTCTTATGAGGATGTTCCGGTTCAAATTCTTGATAGGCAAGTCAAGAAGTCAACAAATAAAGAGTTGGTCTCTGTAAAGGTGATAAGGAAGAATCACCTAGTTAAAGGTGCAACATGGGATGCCAAGGCCGATATGAAGTCCCGTTACCCTCATCTATTTGATAATTATGGTTCGTAGTTCTTACTAATAATGAAAATAAGACTAAAAATGAAGTTGCTTTAATTTTTAGTAATGTCTTGCAAAAGGTGCATTTTTGATATTGTTACAGTGAATTACTGTGAAATTATGCATTTAGACTGGAAATTTTGCTCTTTGGCCTATTTTGAGTTATGTCGTGCATTTTGATATTGTGAGTCTTTATGAAATAATATGTAGTATGTTGATAAGTTGAGATATGACATAATTGACTCAAATAAAATACGTTGAGCTCTTGTTGTTGTGAGAAGGATATTCCTCATAATGTAATTTTTAGCCTTATGTGTTGTAATTGGCTTTTTGAATTGCCTTGTGTAAGTGATATAGTTGATGTTGTTATGTATTGTTACTGGTTCAATCTTGAGTCTATTCCTTCCTTCGAAAATCCAAGACGTGTTTGAGATTCTAACATCGGTGTCATGAGGTCTAGAAACTGTTTTAAGGTCAACTCTAATGAATTTAAGTCATTTAGGAAGTCTAGGAACCAAAATGTCTAAGAATGTCCATGTCGTTCAAAAACTAGTTCAAGGAGGTACTAGCGTGCCTTAGCCTTTTTGACTAGCTTTTAGGAGTCGGAAACTATGAAAATTTGTGGAAGGGTGTCTGACAATTGTTTAAGTAGATTCATGGTCGAAACACCTAGGTAGGACTACCAAGGACAAAGCAAGGGCCCTTGAGGTGGACCCTTGCAAGTGGAGTCAAACACTATTGGGCAGTGTGCACCCACGAGAGAGCATCGACAAGGCATGTATGGATCGACGGGCCGTCGATGCCATCCGTCGCCAACATTTACTCAAGTCATTGCGGGAGCCTTGTCTGCACAGTCTTTGACCAAGACTATGGATGTGCATAACGAAAGGGGGGTAGGTCCGTTGATTTACCCACAATCCATCGATCGTGGTGTCGTCTATGACACTGTAAAATGCTGCACGTTTTCACTTAGGTTATTTAATTAGTTGTATTTGAGAAATACTTTAATTAGGGTTTAGGGTAAGGTTAATTAAGTGGATTAACATCCTATATAAATTCCTAACATAATTAAGACTAACACAAAAACTCTTACAGCTAACAAAATAAATTCTCTTCCTTCACTCTCTTTCTCTCCTTATTGGAAGACACCATTGAATACCAAGCGAGGGGATGGTTTTGGGGGCTTTAATGGGAGGATTTCACCATCAATTCTTCATCAAACATTAAGGTATGGGATCTAACTCACCTTTGAGACCTCTTTCCTTAAAAGATTCCTTCAAAGTATTTTCAAAAGTTGAGTTTTCATGTGGGTCTTTCTCAATCTCAAAAATTATGTGATGAATTAATTTGTTTATGATTTATTTTGGATATTATGAGTAGATTAAAATGTATTATAACTTGATACATCTTGATGGTTTGGTCTAGTTTGTAGAATATGACCCTTAACCCTTAACCCTAGGTTATGATCTTGATATGAATTAAGTTGTATTTGTTTCAATTAAATTGGTTATTGGTTGAATTACTACTAGATGATGTTGTTACACTAATAATGAACCAAATTAGGTTAATTTATAGTCTTTCATACTAGTTCTTGAGAAGATGATCTAGGTTAGGAAGCATGTTGTGAATTGACCTAAGTATCTTGTTTTATGTTTTGATCTAGTATTGTATTGTGATGTTGTGGTTCTTATGGCATTGTTATCATGTTGTTATTTACTATGATGATGTATACCCAAATTGGGTTTAATTTAGGGTTTATGGTAAGAGCTTGATGATGAACTATGAAGGAGACTTGGTAAGTCTTATGATGTCTATCCTTTACTTCTAATTGTTGTTAATTGTCATTATGTCATGATGTTGTATTAGAGTATGCCTTGTATTATGATTGATAGGGTGGTATGATGTTTAAGTTAAATGTCTTGATTATAATTTTGAGGTGTTGTATTAACATTTAAATGTTATAAGAAGGGTGAATGATTTACCAATGTGTCTTGTCATGATATGAAGATGTTAATGTGCTAACCTCACTTATATGAATTGTAATGAAAAGATTTATACTCATGAAATTCTTATTGAGCAATTTATGATAATGACTATACAAGGGGTAGACCCTATGACCTAAACTAAGTTATGATTGATAATAAAGGCTTAAAGACAGTTCAACAAGGGACTATAACTTAGCCCATAGTGAACTAGAGTGAGGAGTGTCCCTTCCAACATATGGAAGGAGGATTACTCATGTACTCTTGATATTGGAGACTGCAATGCATGTAGCGTAAATAGGGTCCCAACTATATCTCCTAGTTCTTTAACTATGTTGCCCCCATAGGAATACTAGCTAGTTGATCCACGTAGTTGCTATGTTTAATGTTTTGGTACGACCTTGGAAAGTAGTCCGCCTTCCTTCGGTGTAGTGAAGATGAGTTGAGGAAGGCTTGGATCTCTTATTCATAAAAGTAGGGTAGGTATTCCCTCTTCGAGGGCGATGACATTATCTAGCTTATGGAGTTGCTTTTTTGTTAAAGACTTCTATGGTTCTTCCTTTACATATAGCACGAAACATTGTATATCCCATGTGAGGAATTTTTACTTTGATGTATGGGTTATCCCCAAGTTCTTACACTCTGATTTGATGGTTATGATATGAGATAACTATTATGAATATTTTGACTATGTTATATTTATATACATAAAAAGTAGAAGACTATGTAATATTCATGTACGAAGGGTCTATGTATACTCGATTTATATGTATATGTGTATGTAGAGGTCTATATAATCCCTAGGTAGAATTAATGAAATGTTTTAAATTTTCCTCTAAATATTACCTATAAATGTAATGTTGTAAACTAAGAAGCTAGTCTTAGTCCTAAAAGAGGGCGACGACGCTGGTTACGTGTAGGGGGTAAACACGGATGTGACACTTCTTTTTATATAGAAGGTTCCACATATTAGTCATGCTTAAAAGGGAACCATCTTTGGTCTACCGATCCTAGACTTTCATTCTACATTCATTCATACATACACATACAAGACAAAAGTGACTAAGCCTACTAAGTCAAGATGTTCATATTCATACAATTAGCATGCATCAAGTTGATAGACATGGTCTACCTAACAAGACACGCACACCCTTTACAGTATCTTATATATCATTTCATTCAAGAAGCACAAAGGGTAAACTAAGTATACTTGGAAGTTACCCTACACACATCTATAGCATTATCAACATAACTCATCATAATTTTCATATTGTGACCTAGGAAGATTCACACTTCAACATCAAGTATAAGCATATAAGGCATCATTATAGCCTATCATGATCACATCCAATTAGAAGAACACATATTTGAACTCATGGATGCACATAACTCATATAAACCTTCAAAATGATCATATATCAAATATATGTAATATGTCAATATCATAATACATAAAGTAATGCCGACGAGACCACATTGTCTCACAATTCATAAAGTGATGCCGACGAGGCTACATATTTCACAAGTATAGCACATAAGCACCACCACAATAAGTGGACCATTCAAATCATAATAACAATTGATGTCTTTTTATTACATAATATAAGAGGTTAGGGAAGCATACCATCAATCCACTCTCAAAACTTCAATCCATACCCAATGCAAATAACACAATACCCAAAGGCCCTTACCAACGGACATGATCACCAATTCAATCCAATTATCATAATGTATGATAAATTCAAGGTAATTCAATATGAATTTATCAATAAATGACAGCCTACACATTATTCGAGCATAATTCCTCCATAATTCAATAGCTCAAATCGAATACACAAGAATTCAATAGTATAGAGACATGATCACTTCACCCATAAAATAGTCAAAACTAAGATTGCGTGGTTTGCATGGGATTAAAGTGTTTTAGGTTAAAATCATCAAATTCACATCAATTCAATCATAATACAATGATTCAAAATGCTTTATGTAAGAACCCAAGGCTAGATATTGAATTATAAGGATTCACGTTTTGATCATCTTTAAAAAATTATTGGAATAGGCTCCTTGAAGAAAAGAGATTCAAGGATGAAAATCCATACCTTATTTTTATGAAAATCCGACAAGATTGATGGAGAAAAAACTTTAGAAAATAGTCTTCTTCCTTGGAGCTCCCAAGTCAACAAGTGGAGGTTTTTGGAGAGAAGATGGTGAGGTTTTGATTTTGGTTGAGGGTTTTGATTTGGTTGGTGAGTTAAGGGCTTTAAAAAGACCCAATAACCATTAATCATTCGTCCCCAAATTACCCAAAATACCCGTGCACTTATTGGACAACTTAACCAATTAAAATTTGATTTAAAAATGACGCGACCAAATCTTGAATCTTATTGCGCGTCGCGGAGGCATTTTCGCTGATTAAGTACTGTCTGCGCATCGCGCAACAGCTTCTAGATCTTGGCTGCTTGGCAGCTTCAATAGCCCATGTTTGGGTCCTCCTCAGGGATCCATAGGCTGGTCCCCAAGGCGTCGTTCTCAGCCTTTTTGACCCTTTACATGTCATTCTATGCGTAGGAACCATCGGTACTCAATTTCACCCCAAAACAATCCCCCAAAACATCACTACAAAATACTACGGCACACTAGTTCAACTTTTACTAGTTTCCGAATGTCTAAAACTTTGTTAGACGTTTGATCTCCAAACATTTCCAAACATTATTCACTACCTATACACAATATTAATAAAAATTTTAGGACTTTAAAACATATTGAGACAAGTGTTAGGCTCTAGATCAACCTAGCTCATTTTTAGGGACGTTACAACACAAAGTCTTCATCTTCAACCACTTAGAAACCTAATCAACCTGCAAAGCATAAAATATCTACAATCCCTACATTTTAGTAAAAAAGGGAAAGAAAGGGGTTAGTAAAATTAAGCTCTAAGTACGGAGACCATGGAAATACTATGCTAAAACGGATATTTAATATGAAAACATGCTTTCATAACATTTTTTATAAAAATCTTCATCATATGAGTTTAAGAGATAACACAATTCAACATTCACTTATAAATCCATTTTAAGGTAACATAAACATACACATTGAATTCAATATTCATCAAGTAACATTTAATCATTTAGACTCTCTACCTAAGGATACTCTTACACCCACCTAACTAAAACATGAAGAGACCGCTCATAAACCCTCTTCAAAAACACCTAAGTGTTCCTTAAAGTAACCCTCGATAAGAACCCTTCTATTCAACATACTATCATTAGGAGAACATACATCACATAAGTCATTCAGATTTCAATAATAAAATTAGGGGAATTCACATAATGGTCTTGGAATACCTAGGGATCTTAGTTTATTATCTTAAAAGACTGCTCGTGCCATCTGTAGATAGCGTCTCATTCTACTACCCACACGTTGTCAAACCTATCAAATAGCGAGAGTGCACATCCCACATGATGAGAATAAGTATTAAACGACATAGAGAATACTATCTAGGCATCGAATCCTTTATCGGAAGACCCACATCGTGAAAGGTGTTCTACTTCCAAAAGGTATAACTAGGACACATTCTTAACCTTCCTTTCATATTCAAGGTTTCACATTCTTAACCTTTTATTTATATTCAAGGTTTCATATATGTATTTTATAGAAGGGTACCTACTTTAGGTCTACCCATACTAGACTTTCATTCATTCGTACTTTCATTCATACATACATCACAAGGATACCTAAGCCTACCAAGTCAAGAGATCACATTTGTAGCACTCCGAATGTCCATGACCCAAACTAGAGTATCACATGTTTTTCCATGGTTTCTAACACTTTTTTATGACCTAAAATAATGTTTATAAACCAATTAGGATGTTTTAGATTCAAGATGTCAAGAAACGTCCATGACGTGGAGACTAGTTAAATAGGTGGTAGTGTGTCTTGGCAAATTTTACAAGTTCTTAAGAGTCGTAATTTTATGAAAGTTGGTGGAAACATATCAAAAAAGTGTTAGATTGTTCTTAGGGTCAAAACATCTCGGTACAACTCCCCAAGGACCACCCTAAGGGTCCTTGGAGAGGATCCTTCAATTTGACCCCAAAAGGTTGTGTTGGTAGTGGCTACCTACGAACCTAATCGATGAGGCATCGTCTGAGTGACGGGACATTGATTGCTCCATTGTTCCACACTTCAAAATTTTCCAAAAATGGTCCAACTGACCAGTCTCTGACACAAATGATGGTCATGCAGGATGGTGGGTGCAAGGATCATCGACTGACCTATGGACCGTAGGTTAGGTCTCATAGGTAAGTTGGTTTAGAGCTGTCAAATTTTAAGTGAGTCATTCAATTAAGTTAGTTAGTTAGGGATTTAATTAGGGGTTAAGGGAGGTCTAATTAATTTAATTAAGTAATTATATAAAGACCTGAGGTTCATTAACCTAACCTAACACCTATATTTCCCAAACTCAAATCTCTCTTCCTTCTCTCTACTTTCTCTCTCCCCAAAGAAAACTCCATAGAAGATAAAGGTCAAAGGGCTCAAGGTTGCAAGAACTTTAATTTTTCTTCAAAAATATTCATGGATTAAAAAGGTATGGGAAATTTTCACCTTTGGGACTCCTTTCTCCAAAGGTTTCTTCCAAATTGATTTTCAAAAGTTTAGAAAAAGATGGACTTCATTCCTAATCAAAAGTTTATGTTTCAAATTGTGTTGTTCTTGATTTATATTTATTATTATAAATGAATTATGATGGATTATTCGTGAATTAAGGTAGTTCTTTATGTTAGACCTAGTTACTTGATCATGAATTGACCGTATTTCCCTAACCCTTGGTGATTAATTGATGTTAAATTTGTTAGTGATGATAAAATTGACTTAGTTCTTCTGTTAAATAATATTGTATGATGTTAATAAGCCTATTATTGGATGAATATGGTTGGTTGATGGTAGTACCATGGGAGAAG
The DNA here is from genome assembly GCF_001406875.1 of Solanum pennellii. Lineage (NCBI taxonomy): Eukaryota > Viridiplantae > Streptophyta > Magnoliopsida > Solanales > Solanaceae > Solanum > Solanum pennellii. The sequence goes on from NC_028643.1 coordinate 20,532,579, forward strand.
GCTTGTGAAGGTTAATTGGTAAGACCTATGATATTTAATCCTTACATCAATTCTTATGAGTTATACATAATGATGATGTTCAATTGAAGAGTTGATTGTGATTAGATTATATAGGTGAGGGTATGATGAATGTAATTAAAATGTCTTAATTATACGGATTGTGAGATTATGATTATGATGTAATGATATAAGGTTTGTTATGAATTACCTATGTGCCTTACTATGACATGATGATGATGATAATATGTTAATCTCACATATGAGGGTTTCATTGAAAGGATATTCTCATGCAATCCCTAATGAGCTGATAATGATGATATACAAGGGGGTTAGTCTCCTATGAGCTGTACTAAGCTATGATGATGAATAAATGCTTAGTCATATAAAAAAAAGGGACTCTAGCTTAGCACCGAGTGAACTAGTAGTGAGGAGTGTCCATTCCCAAGTAGGGAAGGTAGGTTCATTATTGTACTCATAAGATAGATATTACAATGACAATGGGATAAACAAGGTCTCAAACATGTCTCCTAGTTCTTGAACTATGTTTCCCCCATTGGATTACTAGCTAGTGGATCAACCTAGATGTTATGTTCATGTTTTGATACTAACTTGGAACGTAGTCCACCTTTTATCAGTGTAGAGTTGCATGACACCGGATTCTACATTTAGCTCATATGGTCTATGTGGGTTAAGGCAGGTGTTTCTGAAAGTAAAATAAAGTAATAAAGTGTACTTTAATTAGGAAGACTTCAGGGGTTTGACTTAGTATAGGTAGGGGTATGGGACTCTACCTACACATTTCTCTTGTTGGCCTTGAGAGGAGTCCTACAGGACGTTCTTATGCTCATATTAAGTAAATGATATGCATATGCTGACTTTACATGTTGATAATATTATAGGATGTTGGTTTCACTTATGAACATGTTTTTGGACTATATTACTAAACATGATGATGAATACTCATGATTCTATGCAATATGGTTGAGTTGGGTTATGGGGCTTCACTTAGATATTGCACTTGTATGCTTGGAAGGGGCTTATGATTAAGGGTGTTGCATATGTTGTACTGTTATGAACTCTTGTACATTCATTGTTTCTATAAAATGAAATTGGAGTTGCTTTGGTTATGAGTTCTAAATATGTCTACACATGTTGACTTGAATATACTTGATGATGGTGATCTTGTGTTGAATATGCTATTTTCTTAAGGAATATATGATTATAGTATTGTATTTATTCTTGGTTTAGCATAAGGCTTTCCAAAGTAAATTGGCATGGTTTTTTAAAAATATCCCCTTTAACATTATTTCAACGTTTTATGTGCATATGTTTCCATAATTAGTAGAAGTGGTGTACTAAACCATATTTCTTTGTTTTCTACATTTATGTAGGTTCCGGCTGTTGAGTTTCTAGAAATCCAATTGAAGAAGAGTTCGATTCTCCTTTATCAAAAATAGGTAGGTCCTCACCAATCCGAGGGTAATACCACTATCTAGCTACTTGATGTATTTATAGTCTAAACACATTTAGCTTCATTCCTCTTTCATTTGGATATTGATGTAAGCCTATATTGGCTTGTTTACTTTGTATTGTCTATGTCCATGATTTGTACTCGTTTTGATGGTTCAATATGAGACGAATTATAGGACTAATTCCTATGTAAAAATTTTCTTATCCAAAAGAGAATCCTATGTGAGGAGTCTATTTAAACACCATATGTAATATGTGAGAGGTCTATGTAAACGTTATTAGATAGATGTATGTATGAAAATGCTTAATTCTTCCGCATTTTTAGCGTATGATATGCAATGAAGAATGCTAAGAGGCTAGTCTTAGTCATCTCCGAGGAAAACGATGCCACTTACGTCTAGGGGGTGCTCCCCGTCGTGACAACATTCGCAAAACTTTCATACATCATGGAGAAGGCACCTAAGTCTACAAAATCTAATACCTCATAATCTAGAGGCACTTATGTATCAAGTAGGGGCAACTAGATCCACCTAGACAAGACACCATAACAGCATGTAAAGACCCTCATAGTCCTTTATCATCAAATTTAAACATTAGAGATATACACTATGCATCAAATCATGCCCACATTATACAAAATCACACACATATATATTTATCACATCATTCTTCACTTCATGCCTTCATATAAGCCACACCACCTTATACAAGATAATATTACTTCATATAAACAACTCCACATCATACCTTCACATATATGTCAATAAGATAATACTACAATTCAAATAATAATGCCGACAAGGCAATGATCATAGCTCATGTAACAAAAAAGCACCCCCACCCTAAGTGGACAATACCACACAGAGTAATTTTAATATCAATTTTACATTAGTAAGAGTATCATGTCAACTTAACTTCTTCTAATAGCCACCCTCACCATCCCATCATTCTCCATAATTTCACAATAGAATAACATGGATAATAGTAGAATTCAACTATGCAAATAATCTAAACATGACCTAACAATCAACACAAAGACCAAATCACTATTTACCCATTCAAGTCGTAAACCTCATATCATTCAATATAATATAATTTCTTTTCAATTTAACATAAGTAATACCATATATGAACAACCCACACAAATTTAAACACAATTGTATAACCTTAAACTCAAAATCAATACACCCACTTCATGGTGAAATTTAGAGAATTTGAGAAGACATGAGTTCATGGAATTTCTTTTATTAAAACCATTAATAATCATTAGTAATAACATAAATCATCATTTAAAACGATTTCATGCAAAAACCCAAGCATAGAATCAAAATTGGGTTTTTTAGTGTTTTTGAAAACATTGAAAATACTATGAATTGGCTCTTTGATTGAAAGAAGAATCAAAGATAAAGAATCCACATGCCTTATTGAAGACCATCCACGAAATTTGGGTTGAAAACATGGAGGATTGATCTTCTTCCTTGGAACTTGAAGGTTCTTTAATGGAGGATTTGAGAAGAGAGAATTTAGAAAGAAGGGAGAACATCTATTTCTTTTTGATTTCTTATTCAAGGATGGGATTTTTTTATTTTTGAATGGCTGTAAAATGACATTATTCAATATATAATACACCTCCAACTATCCAAAGCACTCGAACAATAATTTGACCTTTTTAAATAAGTGAAACTTAATTTTTGATTTTCGAAATTATTGTTGGGGAACAAGTCCGCATCGTGGAGGTAATCCTACAACTTTCAGGAAATAAATTTTTGGACAGAAGGGTCTGTGATGAAGTCCGCAATGCGAAACTGCCTTTTTGTCCTTGGTAGAGCAGGTCCGCGACCCGGAACCACTCCCAAAAGGCACTGCCCATAAGCTACCTCGACAACTTATCTCCTAAAGTTTGGGTCCTCTTCAAGGACCCTTAGGTAGGTCCTTGGGGAGTCGTACCTAGACATTTTTACGCTAAACTTGTCCCTCTAGGTTTTAGGTTCGTCTCTAGTAATTTTAGACTCAAATAAACACCTAAACACATGCACAACATACTAGGCACACCAACACATAAAAGACTAGTTTTTGAATGTCTTGGTCGTCCATTGCCGTTTGATTCAAAACTCATTAAAACTGATCTCAAAAAATATTTTTCATTGTTTTAAAAATTTATTAACTTATAAAACCCGCGCGATGCTCTACTTTATCCTATTTAATTTTGAGGGTGTTTCAATACTCCCCCACTTATAAAAACATTCATCCTCGAAAGATACTAAAACACTTTAATCATTTCTAGGGTAAAGACTCAAGTATAAGCCCACGATCATACAACCAACAATATGATCGATGTACATTAGAAAGAAAATTGATCCCACATAATAAGATATTCAAAACAGAACAAGCAAGTAGAAAACAACATCTATAAAGTCATCATGCATAACAGTTAAAATTTCTCATTTCATTTTGGAGGAACTTCCTTGTCTACATTATAGCATTCACCTCACAACATTTCTAACCACATCATGCCAATTTATCTTAAAAGCACAATTATGCAACATTTTCGATAAGGCACATTCATGAATTTTTCTCATAAGGCTCAACATGCAACTTCTCAATAAAATATTAGGCATGATCATCAAGTCAACTAATGTACTATTTAGGCATTTTCACAATTTCACCTCATGAGGCAATTAGACATTCTTCACTAAATTCACATGATCATGAGGAATGCAATATATTTGTACTGATTTTCTCATTTAACAAGAATTCAACAAAAATAAGCATATCTTAAAGAAAATATTTGGAAGGTTATTTTTTCACAAAGGACTCCAACATGAAGAAAGATACTAGGAACTCTTAGTTTTAGCCTTAAATACGAACATAAGGAATAGATAAGGATATCTCACTCCTAACATCCTCACTACTCACTGTACTCCCTCACTTGGGAGAAACCCCTCTAATGTTAAAAACCTCAAGCAAGAACCATCAACCTAAGCACACAATAGTAACCCAACTCTTCAATTAACTAAGCCTCTTGAAAATACAATATCCCCAAAGCCTAATACATAATCACCAAAGAGTCTAAAAATCCTTATCACCCTGCCATAATGTCCCCCATTTAGGAGATAACTCAGACTAGTCATTTCAAACATAACAACCGCCCCTCATAAGGTCAGAGACAACAACATCAAACCTTCTCACTCATCACACCAACACATTTCTAACAACACAAGTCCTCATTTCATTCAATACTCAATGAAACATAACATATCTAAGCCAGGTTCTACCGGTAATATTCACCATCACAAGGCAACTTATCCAACCTAAGGTCATAATCACAATCTTTCTCCTCACATCTAAAAAGTAACACACAACATTCTCTCTCTCACAACTTTGTAACACAAACCTTATAAGGGATTCCCACCCACAAGACCATAACATAAGGAAGAAGGGAAAGACATCATAGGAAAATCTTTTAGGCACGATTAGAAGAATGAAAAAGTGAAACATTCTTAGCACCTAATAGCCTGTTATTCATAATGTGGTGGTATTCACATCATGAATATTACTCTACTAGTTCTTGTTTATGAGACGACCTATATCCATACTCAGAACCTCATGCTCTGTTACCATGTTTTTCACGATTCGAGAGCACCCCCTAGTCCTAACCGGCATATTCGACCTCTCATAGGTCTCATACAAGCAACATGCATCTTTTATTGCATATGATACTTAAAAATAAGTACGAGTTTATAACTTTCGTCAGACAGGAAAAAGAATTTCATTAATAAGCAAGCAGAAGACTTTTTAAAACATCTAACTTTACAATACGTAAGTCTCGTAAACAATCTAATATTTAGATTACAACATTGGGACTAAGACCATACACAAGGTAAAAAAATACTAAACAACATAATTAAACATGCAGGATATTTTCTTTGAATCGATGAGGACTCAAAAAGTCTTCATCTTTAACCACATACAAACCTAATCAACCTCCATAGCATACCGCATCTCCAATCCCTACTCTTTAGTAAAAAAGGAAAGAAAATGGTTAGAACAAGTAAGATCTAAGTATGGAAAACATGCAAAAACCATGCTAAAAGGGATATTTAGTATAACAACATGCTTTAATGACATTTGATAAAAACCTTCATCATAAGAGTTTAAAAGACATAACACAAGTCCACACTAACATATAAAGAATTTTTCAAGTAACATCAATATATACACTTCATTCCATATTAATGAAATAATCTTTATAATTTAGACTCTCTGCCTAAGGCTACTCTAAGACCCACCAAAGTAAGACATGAAGAGACCACCCATACACCCTCTTCAAGCACACTTAATGGTTCCTCAAAGTAATGCTAGATAAAAACCTTTTTATTCAACATGGTATCATTAGAAGAAGATACATCATTAGAAGAACATACATCACATAATTCATTTAGAAGTCAATCATACATTAGGGGAATTCACATAATGATCTTGGAAGACCTAGGGAATTTACTTTAATAGCTTCAAAGCCTAATTGTTCAATATGTAAATATCGTCCCATTCCAATACCCACACGTTGTAGAACTTATACAATAATTAGAGTGCACATCCCGCATAATGAGAATAGGAAATAACCAACATAGACTATACTAGCTAGGTATAGAATTTGGTGTCATTAGACCCCACATAGTTGAAGGTATTCTACTTGACAATGGTAGAACTAGGACACATCCCATGTAGGCACATGGCTTAAGGGATATCAAGGGTTTCTTTGTACTCTAGTATCATTATCAAGTAGAGCTACTACCACAAGCATATCCACTCAGTTCTTTGCCTTAGTTCTCATAGATTAAGTTTATTCACATAACAATATTTGAGAATGTACCATTTCTTAGTTCTACCAACTAAAATTACAACTACGAAGAGGTGTACACAAGGGTTGCTGGTAAATTTTCCTTAAGATGTCTCTTATGAATTTCTTAAAGACGGTTTCATGCTATTCTAGCCAACCTACCTCTAAGTCCATCAGTCCACTCAAGAAGAGGAACCATTACGGTCTACGACTTCAAGACTTCTACAATAATCTTCTTTTCATATTAAAGGTCTCACATTCTTGACCTTCCTTTCATATTCAAGGTTTCACATTCTTAACCTTTTTATCATATTCAAGGATTCATATAAGTCATTCATAAAGGGTACCTACTTTAGGTATACTGATCCTCGACATTCATTCATACATTCATTCATACATACATGACAAGGGTACCTAACCCTACCAAGTCAACAAATCACATAACATTAATATAACAAGAAGAAGGCATCGGAGTCTAGCAAATTCAAAACTCATAATTTAGAAGATCTTATGTATCAAGTAGGGGCAACAAGGTCTACCTACACAAGACACTATACCAACATGTAACTACCCTCATGATCAATCATTATCACATATAAAAAATAGGTAAATAAACTACTCAGCACATCATGCCTAGATTATACAATATCACATACGCACTTACACACACACACACACATATATGTGCGTGCATATTCATACATACATACATATATATATATATATATATA
>NC_028643.1:20540092-20581673 GCF_001406875.1 Solanum pennellii
TATATATATATATATATATATATATATATATATATAAATAAAAATATATGTCATATCATTCTTCACTTCATGCCTTTATATAATCCACAACACCTTATTCAAGATCACATTACTTCATATAACAAACTCTACATAGTATCTTCACATATATCTGAAGAAGATACTACTACAATTAATATAGTAGTGTCGACAAGGACGTGATCATAGCACATAAGACAAATAAACACCATCACCTAAAGTGGAACACACCACACAAGAGAAATTATAATATCAATTCTACGTTATTAAGGGAATTAGGTCAACTTACCTTTTTCCAATAGACACCATCACCATCCCTTCATTCTCAATAATTTCACAATAGAATAACATAGATAATAGTTGGATTCAACTATGGAATTAAGCTAATAATCACCCAATAATCGACATAAAGACCAAATCATGATTTGCACCTTCCAGGCTGAAACCTTATATAGTTGAATAGAGTACCAATTCTTCACAATTCAACATAAGTATGCCATATATGAACAGCCCACACCAATTCAAACACCATTGTATAAACATCAACTCAAAATCAATACACCCACTTTATGTGAAATTTAGAGAATTTGAGAAGACATGGGTTGTCACATCCGGGAGCACCGCCTAGAAGTAACATGGCATATTTGACATATCGGAGGTCTTATACAAGCCCATAGTTATTATCCATTGCATTGTTATAGGTAAATTTAGCGGAAAATATAAAACTTTTCATAGAACTTTAGGTGCTAGAAACTTTACTTCATATATAAAAAAGATATCATCGTACATAGTTAATGACTCTAGTCTCTTTTGCCATCCTAGACGCATCATCATAAGAGTACTTTTGGGACACGTCCTTTATATCATAATACATAAGTAACTTATATATAACTTTATAGTAAACACATTACATAGGAATCCTTGAACTTAAGGATTCCTTTCCTTGAGCTTGGGAATCATCCAACAAGTTCTTCACCATTAAAGAAATCCTTTAAGCATCCATAACCTATATTTTGGGTAAAAAGTAGAGAAGAATGGATTTAGTGCAAGGATGTACTAAGTATGACAACCATGCAAAAACATGCATTTAAAAGGGACATATTCTTGAAATCATACTTCATGCCTTTTTGACTAAATCTTCATAAAACCTTTATACAATAGCATCTATATCATTCAAATACTTCATGTAGACATATTCAATGGCCAAACATCATATAAAATTACACAGAATTTAAGCCACATTTGGGGTCACTTTACATTGAGCTATCCACTTTACAATAAGTTTCCTATTTTTTTTAACTTCCCAAGTGACTCTCTAGTGATACTTGGTGCAATGCATCACCTTAGGTCACAAGGAAAACCATACCTACAACTTACACTAGTCATCACATATAATCATACAAGTATAGATCATGGTAAACACATTTAAGCCAAGACCTTAGGGACCTCATGGTGAACTCTATCCACTTTACACATATACTAATTTCACTTCACATATAACATTATGAGACCTTACTCACAATCTCAATCTAAGTACACTAGTGTAATGTACATGTGAAGCACGATAACCTCACACGTACTTAGTAAACCTATCATGATACCACAAGTCGTAACACTCTATTTCATACAACAACTAGGCAATATAGAAAATTTCATTAATGCCAGCAAGATCTTCTTCATAAAGTAACGAAGACCTACTTATGAACATGAGAATAAGACCACCTCATATTGATTCATACCATGCACATCTTCATAAAAAGTAGAAAATTACTACAAAGCCATGCATAAGGAACATGTAGATGGACACATACACTAGAACAACTTCCTAGAACTCCCTAAGAGGCTACTGTGCATTGTCTAGGTGGGTTCATTACTTCCACCTATCCTAAGTAACCTACCTGAGTTCATACTTGCTAGGTCCTTGGTTATTTTATTCTGTAACAACCCGAAAGTACCCTCTAGAAGTTAGGGAGAACCCTCGTTTTGTGGCAAGGCGTACTTGACCCTTAGGGGTCTTGTACAAGCCCTTTAACTATCTTTAATTACATAAGACATGAAAAGTAGCGCGGAATGAAAACTTTTAGAGATATTTAATAGAAACTCATCTTCATAAATATTTATAGAATCTCATCGTCACAATCCAACTTAAAGACACGACTAATATCTTGGGGGCTCAACCTTTACCTTAAAAAGAAATACATAATAAGTCTTTAAATAAAGAAACTGAGAAAAGGACTATGCCCACGAATATACTTAGATAGTATAGAAAAGTATGGGGTTAGTACAAAATAATGTACTAAGTATGGCATGCAAAAACATGCAAAAAGGGACATTTTAGTAAAAATACATTTTCATGCAAATTAAGTAAACATTCATGAATATAGAAGTAAAACAATATAAGAAACATCATTAACACTTAGAGAAGGATTTCAATGATTTTTGCAAACGAAAGCAGTTTTACAGTAACTTCCCAATTTTACAGTGAACTGTTTAGATCATAACGGTGAAACCATTTTGACTCAAAAAATAGTGAACTTCCAAGGTACTTCCAATAAGGAAGTGAAATCATTTCCGTAAGAGATTCTCTACCAAGTTTATCGTAAGACTCGCCAAGGTAAGACTTGATGGAAGTGCGCATATGCATCCTTTAATGCACACAAAAGTGATCCTAAATACTACCCTTTTTCGGCTTACTCATCTTGGCAGAATAATCCCACACTCAATGACAAGACATTAGAAGAACACTCAACAACACACCAAAGACTTCCCTTTCGGAATGCCTACTTAGCGCAATGAGTAGATGGCGTTCCGTATCACCACCTATCTTAAGTAGCAATATCTTTTAGAAGGTTTGGCACCAAGACATCCCTTTAGGAACGTCCTACTTAGTGCAATGGTGTCGCTATCAAATTTCTCGATCCATGAAGGCACCTGCTACAACCCACCTGTAGGTAAGTCAAACCGTAACACAAAACATCACGTAATGGGTGTGAGGCTAGAAATTAAACAAGTCTAAGTACAATTACTATAGCAACATAAGCAAACCAAAACATAAATAAAAATAAGGATCCCTCCCAAAACCTGGAAGTCACAAATATAGAGCTACCAAAAAAATGAGAACAAGTCCCAACAGTGGACACTCGAAACTAGATTGTCTCGAAAAGTAAAAAAGAAGTCTAAATATAAACAGATTGAGACTGAAATAGTACAAAACACTGTGTGCTCACCCCTATCTTCAGACCAGAAATGCTCCAAACTCGATCAACGCTCAATATTGGTGCTCAGACCGGCATTACGAAAATAGATGCAGAGTGTAGCATGAGTACCAAATAATAGGATCCTAGTAGGCATAATAGGCCGACTGAACTAGAAAAGTAAAGCAATATGAAAAGACGGAATAACATAACTAGAGGTCAAGAACGAAGGCTAAGTAACACAGGAATGCACACGAGTGTATAAAGATCTAACTAAATTAATATAAATAAGCTAAGTACACCTAACTGGACCCCCCATAAGCTCAGAAGGTACACTCGTTCGCAAGTTTAAATAAAAAATCTAACGAACACTCATAAGCCCGACGAGTTAACAAAATAACTATAACTTAAGGAGAATAGAACTCAAGGCAAAAGAACACCGAACCAAATAGTATAATCTGACGGTACGGAGGTTGGGCCTTGAACGAGACGCTCACCAGAATTTCACAAGTAGCCAATTGCAAAATATATGTAACTGAGGCCAGAACTCTAACCGTATGCTCTACAGACTTGAGGCCGGACCTCTAACCGTATGCTCTACATAAGTATGTGGATGGTCAAGGCCGGACCTTAAATCTGTATACCCGACAAAAATGTCAATATAGCTTCTGAAGAGTCTTTATCTATCCATAATCATAAATTCCAGTGGAATACCATCCGGACTTAGCTAATCAATGTAAGTCCTTGAAGCCGAATCGAAACTCAACTTTGAATCGATGAGCGGAATTCATTGTCACTGATGTGACTCGAGAAGCCCTAACATCGAAGAAATAAGGATAACTATCGCTGGAGCGAACTCATTGTCTAGCTAAATACCAAACTATCAGACTCAAGTCTGCTACACTAGTCTACAAGGATTTAAGTCGACCGAGCGATGTCAGGGCTAAACTAAGTCATAACGACTTTGAATCATGCATTTTTAAGGAAAACCCTAGTCAAACCTAAACTAAGGCCCAACATACTTCTGATAACCAGTATTCAAACATACAAGTAATCCATATAGCTAAGAAGGTCATTTAATAACAATAAACTTGCTCACAGTTACCCGATAATTCTCAAAAAAAGGGTGAAAATATGATTTTTAACACCTATGCATGATCCAATAACTACCCAACGTAAATCTCAACTAATCAACATGCATTCACATGCTCGAGTTCAATCTAAGAAGGGAAACCATAGCCTACCTGACGAGATCACGCGCGCTCCAATACTCACTTCCCCGGATCTTTTACTTTCTTAAACGCCTCAAAACGGTGATAGACTATAAAAATAGAGTCACAACGTTATAACGGTCATTTAAACACTCAAATCGCAAGAAATGGTGATGGGTCAATTTCGCGGTCAAAATGGAAAAAGTGGGATCCGCATTGAGGAATCGAGAATTAACCCCAAATAAATATCCTAATTAGCTCTCGGAACTGGTATACCAGAATGGAACACAATTCGGGACTCAAGACAGTCCCAACATGAACATGCAACAAAAAACCCAAATTCTACACTAAAAATCAGCAACAATAGCAGCAGCTATTTACAAGAATTTAATACAAATGAAGGTGCAACAGCCAAAATCAATCACACCACGACGATCCTCACGGACGACCCCAAAATATAGGTTCTTGAATGACTAGATTCGGACCTAAAATGGCCATGAAATCACCTTCTAAAATTTTTCCAAAAGTTGAGCTCGAAAATGAGATATGACAGCAGTTAAAACAAAAAATTAGCTCAAATCGGGTCCCCAAATAAGATTCCAAGCTCTCCAATGCGTTGCCTTCGAAAAATCTCATAACTAAGCCTTTTGAATTGCCCAATTTGGAGTTTTATATCTCACTATATCAAAATTTTAAACTAAAACATAAAGTCTGAAAATTGGGCTTTTATAAGGAAAAAGTTGGTCGCTAATAAACCCAAAAAATATGGTCGTTAAAAAACAAATTCTGGTTGTTAAAGTGCTGCACCAGATTTAAGCTTTGGCTAATTTCTTTAAAGTCTCCGACGGGTGCTCAGAATCCGTCCGAAACCTGATAAAAATAAAACAGATATGCTACCATACCAAAGTCGACATTCCGAACTCAATGTCACAGTCGAAATTTCCATTAGAGGTCATCTCAATAAAATGTGGGTCCCACTTCCATTGGTCATTTTAAGTCAAAAACCACAAAAGGGCTCGGAAAAATATCAAAACCTTAGAACACGAAAGAAGGGTCAAAGTAGAAAAAACTCGACATTCCGGAGCTAGCCGCGGTGACGGAATTCTCATTTGAGTGCGTTTACTCAGAATGTTGACTAATGTCAAACTTAGCCTTTAATATAAAGTTAAAACGCCTAATCACACCAACTCACACTAAAAACTTCGGGAGTCATGTTGACAAGGCTACTAGCCTAAAATGACCCTTACGGAATTGATGGAATCGTCGAGAATTGGATTCTGATGTCATCTTCTTGAACTTTTAATCGAAAATAATTGTTCAAGGTTCATAAGCTCCAAAAATACTAAAGCTCACACAATAACCAAATGAACGACCAGGTGACTGATCTGTCAGTTCCAGCAAGTCATAAATGACTTGGCATCGCTATAGGAACGCTCTAAATGATGCACAGAAGATAAAACACTAGAAATGACAAGAAGGGTCATTACAATATCTACTACTAAAAAGAACTTTCGTCCGCAAAAGTAAGGGTCAAGAAGTACCTGAAGGCTTAAACTAGCCGGTAAAATGCTCTCACATCTCCTTCTCGGTCTCCCAGGTAGCCTCCTCGATTGAACGATGCCTCCAACAGAACTTAAAAATAGGAATGTCTCTCGAGCATTATTTCCTCACATCTCTGTCTAGGATGGCAACTGGCTCTTCTACAACTATCAAAAAATCATCCAAATCAACTGCATCATACTGGAGCACATGGGACTCATCAGGAATATATCAGCGTAGCATCGAGACATGGAAAACTGGGTGGATGGCTGAAAATGTTTGAGGTAGGGCCAACTCATAAGCAATCTCCCTAACTGTCCAAAGTATCTCAAAAGTCCCAATGTACCTGGGGCTAAGCTTACCCCGCCTCCCAAATCTCATCACACCCCTCATGATCGACAAACAGAGAAATACCAGATAACCAACAAAGAATCTCAAATGTCGATGCCTTCAATTCGCATGACTCTTGTTCGTACTCAAAGTTGTCCTGAGTCTATCCTTAATCACTCTCACCTTCTGCAAAGCCTTCTAAATCAAATCTGTACCTCCCGGCCTAGGCTCTGTAGAGTCGAACCATCCCACTGGAGAGCAACAACTCCTACCATACAAGGCCTCAAACGGGGCCATGTGAATGCTAGAATGGTAGTTGTTGTTATACGCAAATTCCGCCAAAGGAAAGAACTGGTCCCAATGACCACCAAACTCCAAAACACAAGCCCGTAGCATGTCCTCAAGGACCTGAATAGTGCGCTCTAATTGGCCATTAGTCTGCGGGTGGAAAGATGTGCTTAGGTCAACCCGGGTTTCCAACTCATCCTAAAAGGTCCTCCAAAAGCTAGACGTGAACTGAGAACCCCGATCTGATATAATAGAAACTGGCACCCCGTGAAGTCGAACCACCTCCCTAATGTAAATACGAGCCAGCCTCTTGGCACTAAATGTAGACTGAACGGGAAGAAAATGTGCTGACTTGGCATATTGATCAACGATGACCCAAATACTATAAACTCCTATAGAAGTCCGCGATAGACCAGCCACAAAATCCCTAGTAATGCGGTCCAACTTCAACTCCGGAATGGGTAATCCCTGAAAATTACCACCAGTCCTCAAATGCTCAGCCTTTACCTACTAGCAGCACAAGCAACGAGAAACAAAGTCAGCAATATCTCATCTCATGCCACTCTACCAGTAATGCTATCTCAAATCACAAAAGTTTTTGTCGCTGTACCCGGATGGATAGAATATCTAGACTCATGAGCCTCAGAAATTATCAACTGTATAAAATCTCCAACTCTCGGGACACACATGCGACAGGTCAAATCTCAACACTCCATCAGGATCTAAGGTAGCATGATCACCATCACCCATTCACACTCGATCTCTAAGGGACCCCAAGGCCTTATCCTCAAATTGACAACCACGAATCCAATCATATGAAGAAGACTGAACTCCCACATAAGCCAAGACGCGTCTACAATATCAGATATCGAATCGAACCATGCTATTGCTAAAAATTGAATGTCCAAAGCCAATGTGCTCTCACCCGCAGATAAAAATGCTAGACAACCCATACTCACCGCCTTCCAGCTCAAGGCGTTCGTTACCACGTTCGCCTTTCCGGGTGATAGAGAATAAAAAAATCATAATCCTTCAGGAGCTCAATCCAACGACGCTGCCTTAAATTAAGGTCCCTCTGTCTCATGATGTAATGAAGACTTCTGTGGTCGGTATAGATGTCACATTGAACTCCATACAAGTAGTGCCTCCAAATCTTAAGCGCGAAAACTACCGCCGCCAACTTCAAGTCATGGGTGGGGTAGTTGCGCTCATGGACCTTAAGCTACCTCGAAGCATACGCAATAACCCGCCCCTTCTGCATCAATATACAACCCACACCAACACCAGACACATCACAATAAATCGTGAAACCCTCTCCCTCAATCAGAATAGTCAATATAGGAGCGCTAGTAAGCAACTCCTTGAGTTTCAGAAATCTCATTTGAGACTCCTCGACCACACAAAGGGAATATCCTGGCAAGTCAACTGAGTCAAAGGAGCTGCATTAGTATAAAATCCCTCAACAAAACGCGAGTCGTAACTTGCTAACCCGACAAAGCTATGAACTTCAGTAACATAAGTGGGTTTGTCCCAATCCCGAATAGCTGCAATCCTCGTTGGATCTACCCTAATACCCTCTTTGGACACCACGTGCCCCATGAATTCTACAGACGCAAGCCAAAACTCGCACATTGAGAACTTTGCATAAAGTCGTTGATCTCTCAATGTCTGGAGCACTATCCTCAAATGTTGCTCATGCTTACTCCGGCTTCGCGAATATACCAATATGTCATCAATGAAGATGATAAAAAAATGTATCAAGGTATGTCCTGAACACACGTGTCAACAAGTCCATAAAGACGGCTGAGGCATTAGTCAACTCAAAAGACATTACAAGGAACTCATTATGGCCGTAACGAGTCCTAAATGTGGTGTTAGGGATGTCTGCTGCTCTAATCCTCAACTTATGATACCCGGACCTCAAATAAATCTTAGAAAATATGACGGCACCGTAATGTTGATCAAACAAATCATCCATACGAGGCATAGGGTAATGGTTCTTCACCGTCACCTTTTTTCAGCTGCCTATAGTCTATGCACATCTTCAAAGTCCCATCCTTCTTTTCCACAAATAGAAAAGGAGCACCCCAAGGCGACACACTCGGATGAATGAACCCCTTTCCTAAGAGGTCCTCTAACTGAACACTGATCTCTCTGAACTCTCCAAGAGCAATCCGATAAGGCGCATAGAAATAGGATCGGTGTCGGGCTCCATATCTATGGCAAAATCAATGTCACGCTCTGGGTGTAGGCAAGGTAGATCTATAAGGAACACATTTGCATAATCTCTAACCACAGGAACTGAGTAAACTGAAGGGCCCTCCCTACTCAGATCTCTGATGTGGGCCAAATAAGCTAAACACCCAGAAGTAACCAACGGCCTAGCCCGAATAAAAGAGATGATCCTTGTTGGTGTGTAACTATAAGCAGCCTGACACAACACCAGGGGAACATCAGGCATGGATAAGGTAACAGTCTTGGCATAGCAATCCAAGACCACATGTTGGGGGATAACAAGTCCATTCCCTAAATTACATCAAAATCAATCATATCTACATAATAAGACCAACTTTAGTATCATAACCCTGGATAGTCACTAAGCAAGATCGCAATACTTGATCCACTACTATGAACTCACCTACCGGGGTAAAAACATAACCCGGCACTGCCAAAGACACAGACCTATTACCCAATCGGGGAGCAAAATAAATAGATACATAAAAGAATGTGAACCCTGGATCAGATATTACTGTTGCAGGCTGATGGCCTAAGAAGAGCGTACCTGAGATGACATTGGTAGATGCCTCAGCCGCCGCCCTTGCCGGGGCTGCGTAGAAATGGCCCTGAGCACCTCTGCCTTGTGCACCCGGTCTACCACCTGACCTACCTCCCCGAGATCCACTCCTGGTACCCTGTCGACTCTCTCGACGGTCCTAAACCTGACCACCTCCCTAGCCGAAGAAGACACAACTGAAACTGGTCTAGTTGTAGGTGTAGCTGGTACAATCGCCCCTTGACCTCGCCGGGGGCATTCTCTTGACCAATGGTCAAGAGCACCACAATCATAACACCCCAAAGTTGAACACCCTGTAGTAACTCGACCGCGACACGAAGGAAAGGAATCTAATCTTCTCAAATTCAGGCCTTTACTAGGACCACTCTGCTGATATTGGCCTCCCTCAAAAGTAGGTAATACCGCCTGAACGGGCCGACTGGTCTTACCCTGCTGGAACCTCTGACAGGGCCTATCATATGAGTTCCTCCCCCTAGTCTGAGACCCGCTATAGCTGCTCTGGTAGAGTTCCCTCTTATCGCTGCCCCCTAGGGCCTCACGATGAATATGCTCCATGGATCGGGCATGATCGACCACATCAAGAAAAGAACAGCTAGCTGAAACCATCTGCTCTGTGTCAACCCTCAAACGATATCGCAACCCACGTACAAAACAACGAACTCTTTCTCCCTCTGTGGAAGGATCATAGTAGCATGGCGAAACAACTCATGGAACCTCGCCTCATACTCTGAAACGGTCATAGAGCCCTGCTCCAATCTAGAGAAATGATCACGAAGCCTATCTCTGACGCTCTGTGGCATGAACTGGGTCAAGAAAGACTCTGAGAACTCACTCCAAGATATAGGAGGAGATCCAAATTGCCTAGACTCTCGATACGTGCGCCACTACTGCCTGGCTGGACCACAGAACTGATGAGGGTAAAGTCAGGTCCTCTCGACTCTAAAAAGGATAATGACTGTACCTGCTCCTGGAAAGTGAGCTGGAACTCGCGAGCATCCTCCCCAATTGACCCTGAGCATATAGGTGTTGCCAACCTCTGAAATACCCCGAAAATCTTATGATTCCGCAGTGGCATCTCTCTAACCTCTAAGTCTGGTGGGGCAGCCACATGAACTAGTGGAGGCTGAACTTGCAGCACTGGTGCTTGTGCTGCTGCAGCTGGGGCTGGTGCCTGTCGCATATCCCTAATAGCTGCTAATATCAGAGTCAAGAGGGAATGCATATCAGGTGCTGCAACTGGTGAGGGTGGTGGCTGGGCTGGCCCCTGCCCCACTGGCTGTGGCGATACATGCGCTGCATAAGGCTCCTCCTCCCTATCCGGGGATGGTGCTGAGGCTCTACCTCGAGCATGGGGTCGATATCTACCCAAAGTTGAGGCTCCGGGTGCATCTCCCACGAATGAACTACCTCGCGTATGAGCTAGCCTGTAATAGAGTGAAACAACTGAGATTTTGAGAAACAAACAAGACACATGCGACACGAATTTGAAACAAAATGGATATCTTCCCTAACACATCCTGTAGCCTCCCGAAGATAATCCGCACCGATCTGCAGGACTCTGTAGGCGTTAACTCTGTAAAAATGAGACCGTTGAACCTGGGGCTCTGACACAAACTTGTCAGTACCCAATTTCTCGAGCCATGAAGGTACCTACTATAACACACCAGTACGTAAGCCAAACCGTAACCCAGAACAACACGTAATGGGTGTGAGGGTAGAAACTAAACAAGACTAACAAAAATTACTATAACAACAGAAGCAAACCAAAACATAAATACAATTAAGGATCCCTCTTAGAACCTGGAAGTCACTAATACAGAGCTACAAACAAAACGAGTACAAGTCCCAACAGTGGACCACCAAAACTAGACTGTCTCAAAAGTAAAAGACAAGTCTTTGTATAAACAGATGGAAACTGAAATAGTACAAAACATCGTGTGCTCACCCCTGTCTCCAGACCAGGAATGCTCCAAACTCGATCAACGCTAACTACTGGTGCTCGGACCTACATCGTGAAAATAGATGTAGAGTGTAGCATGAGTACCGAATAACAGGTACCCAGTAGGCACCATAGCCCGACTGAACCAGAAAAGTAAAGCAATATGAAAAGACGGAATCACAAAACTAGAGGTCAAGAAAGGAAGTCTAAGTAACACAGGAATGGACACGAGTGTATAAAGATCTAACAAAATTAATATAAATAAGCTAACTACACCTAACTAGACCCCCCATAAGCCCAGAAGGTACACTCGTGCGCAAGTTTAAATAAAAACCCGAACGGACCCCCATAAGCCTGACGAGTACACAAAATAACTATAACTTAAGGAGAATAGAACTCAAGGCCAACGAACACCGAACCAAATAGTAGAATCTTACATTATGGAGGTCGATCCTTGAACCGGATGCTCACCTGAATTTCACAAGTAGCCAATTGCAAAATATGAGTAACTGAGGCCGGACCTCTAACCGGATGCTCTACATACTAGAGGTCGGACCTCTAAGCAGATGCTCTACATAAGTATGTGGATGGTCGAGGCCGAACCTTAAATATGTATACCCGACAAAGATGTCGATATAGCTGCTAAAAGAGTCTTTATCTATCCATAATCATAAATACCAGTGGAACACCATCCACACTTAGCTACCAATGTAAGTCCTTGAAGCCGAATTGAAACTCAACTTTGAATCGCGGAGCGGAATTCATTGTCACTGACGTAACTCGAGAAGTCGTAACATCAAATAAATAAGGATACCTATCGCTGGAGCGAGCTCATCGTCTAGCTACTATCAAACTCAAGTCTGCAACACCAGTCTACAAGGATTTAAGCTGGCCGAGTGACGTCGGGGCTAAATTAAGTCCTACCAACTTTGAATCATGCATCACTAAGGAAAACCCTAGTAAAACCTAAACTAAGGCCCAACATACTTCTGATAACCAGTATTCAAACATACAAGTAATCCATATAGCAAAGAAGGTCATTTAATAACTATAAACATGCTCACAGTTACCCGATAATTCTCAGATTAAGGCCGAAAATATGATTTTTAACACCTATGCATGATCCAATAACTACCCAACCCCAATCCTAACTAATCAACATTCATTCACATGTTCAAATTCAATCTAAGAAGGGAAATCGTAGCCCACCTGAATGCAGATCACGCGCGCTCCAAAAATCACTTCCCCAGATCTTTTACTTTCTGAAAGGCCTCAAAATGCTGATACACTAACAAAAATAGAGTCACAACGTTATTACGGTCATTTAAACACTAAAATCGCAAGAATCTGAGACGGGTCAATTTCGTGGTCAAAATGGAAAAAGTGGGGTCCGCGTAAAGGAATCCAGAATTAACCCCAAATAATTTTCCTAAACTACTCTCGGAACTTGTTTAACAGAATGGAACAAAATTTAGGACTCAAGACAGTCCCAACATGAACATGCAACCAAAACCAGAATTCTACCCTAAAAATCAGCAACAATGGCAGCAACTATTTACAAGAATTTACCAAAAATGAAGGTCCAACAGCCAAAACCAGTCTAACCACGATGATCCTCACTAAACCCCCACAATATAGGCTCTTGAATCACTAGATTTGGATCTAAGTTGGCCAAGAAATCACCTTCTAAAAGTTTCCCAAAAGTTGAGATTTAAAATGATCTATGACAGCAGTTAAAACACAAAATTTACCTCAAATCAGGTCCCCAAATGAGATTCCAAGCTCGGCAATGCGTTGCCCTCAAAAAATCTCACAACTTAGCCTTTTGAATCGCACAATTGGGATTCTATAGCTCAATATATCGAAATTTTAAAGTAAAACATAGAGGATGAAAATTGGGCTTTTATAAGGACGAAGCTGGTCGCTAATAAACGCTAAAAATCTGGTCGTTAAAACCCCAAATTCTGGTCGTTAAAGGGTTGCACCAGAGTTCAGCTTTGTGTAATTTCTATAAAGTCTCCGGCGGGTGCTCGGAATCCGTTCGGAACCTGAGAAAAATATAAAAGATATGCTACCCTACCAAAGTCGACGTTCCAAATTCAATGGCGCAGTTGAAATTTCCATCAGAGGTCATCTTGATAAAATGTGGGTCCCACTTCCACTGACCATTTTAAGTCAATAATCACAAAAGGGCTCGGTAAAATATCAAAAACCTCAGAACATGAAAGAAGGGTAAAACTAGACCAAACTCGACATTCCGGAGCTAGCCGCGCTAAGAGAATTCTCAGCCGAGCGCATTTACTCACAATGTTGACTAAAGTCAAACATAGCATTTAACTTAAAGTTAAAACGCCTAATCACACCAACTCACACTGAAAACTTCGGGAGTCATGTTGACAATGCTACCAGCCTAAAATGACCCTTCTAACACTGGTGGAATCGTCAGAATTGGATTCTGATGTTATTTTCTTGAACTTTTGATCGAAAATGATCGTTCAAGGTTCATAAGTTCCAAAAATACTAAAGCTCACACAATAACCAAATGAATGACCAAGTGACCGATCTGTCAGTCCCAGCAAGTCACAAATGACTTCGGATCGCTATAGGAATGCTCTAAACGATGCACAGAAGATAAAACACTACAAATGCCAAGAAGGGTCATTAAAATGGATAGATAGCACCCCATACCACCATCTACCCTAAGCAGTACGTTATTTTATAAGACTTAGTTCATTCATTTCTTTGTTGAGGGCTACCTTCGCTGACATAGACCATGAGAGCTAGACATGGAATCCCGATATTAACCCCTATCGAATGAGGGATCCTCACTTTCCCAGAGTAGGGTCGTTCTGTTAGCTTTTACATGGCTTTCCCAATAGATACACCTATGCGGGCACATAATTAAAGGATAAGGAGATTGCTACTAAGTAACTCATTCTCTACTAATGAGGAGACTCATCTTAAGAGGTACATTGGAATACAACATCTCAACTCACAAAGTGTAACCACCTCTTTTTCATATCCTCTCTGTGCTAGACATAACCCCCATAGATTCTAAACACTATACATTGTTGGTTAAGGATAACTAGTGACCACCACATCTCAACTCACGAAGGCCATTTGTCCTCCGACCTATCTTAGAAAGATCTTAGGATGTAGTGAGGTTGCTACTAAACACTTCATCTCAACTCACGAAAAGTGTCCACCTCAAAAATCCTCTATTTAAATGTGTGTGTACATGTGAGCATACCTTGTACATAAAAATCATTTAATTTACATTAACTTGTTTACATGCTTTAGACATTCCTTCATCAAATCACACCCTTTACATGCTTTACATTATCATATAATTCATTTAGACATTCTGTAGGTGAAACATGCAATCCAAACTTCATAATACATAACACAAGAACCATCTTCATTATCATATCATTTCACATATTTGTCCATAAAAGCCACACTCACAAATCATACTAAATAATATAAAGTTCATCAAATAAACACCGCTACCAAGAAGGTGGACCATACAACTTAAGAACAATTTATAATAAGAATAATACAATATAAGCAACTCACCATATAATCAATTCATCACCACATATAAACAATTTCTCAATATTTAATAATAATAATTCCCTTAGGTAAGTAGCTTAATCATAATAAAAACACAAGAAAAACAAAGTTCATACCCTACATAAACATGCTTATTTAACCCATTTCTTAAGATAAAAGTTTGAAATGTGGATAAACATTAGTTCATTAGGATTTTGAAATTAAAATAATCAATTAATACTAGAATAAAAACATTTGAGTCATTAAAAAACTTTAACAAGAAGTACCATCCTTAAAATCAAAGATAGAAGAAATTAGAGTTTGAAAACCCGTTTTTAAATCTTTTTGAAATGACTCCTTAAATGGAACAGGGTTCAAGGATGGATACCATACCTCAATGATATGGAAAACCCACTAATTTTTTTGAAGAAACGAGTCCAAACCAGCCCTTATTTCCCTCCTTGAGTCTTAGCTCTAAAGGTGCCTTTGAGAGAGTTTTCTTTAGAGAGGGAGTTTGAATATTTGAAGTGAGGAGTATTTTATAGTTCGTGGATTTAAAACAAATCTAATATAACTTTAAAACCTAAAAATAACTTCCTAGAGTCATAAAATACTTGGGGTAAATTTATCAAACACCCCAAGACTTCACAGGAAAGGGACAACTTTTGGGACAATCTCCATCGACGTACCAACCAACGTACCGTTTGTCAAAAGAAGGACCGTTGGTAGAGTATTGTTGGTTGAGATTTAGCTCCATTTGGATCCTTTACAACTGAACTTGCAGGTCCAATAAACATCCTGGTCGACGGACCATTGATTTACCAACGTATCGTCCCTTGTGTCGTCGTTCGGTCACTACTTTGGAAACTATTCTCCAAGAGGTGTAGTCCTCTTCTAGGCCGCGCCGTAGATCCTAGATGAATTTGTAACCAAAAGTTAAACCCCTAATCATAGTAGTATAGGTCTTAGGAATATCTTACATCAATTTCTAGCAAAACGAACACGTAAAACTCACTCAAACACATCAAGACACACAAGCGCTATCTAAGGCACTCCTTTCGAATGTCATGGACATTCTAAGATGTTTGACCTGCGAACATAACCAAACTTCACACACTACCTAAGTACACTAATTTTACTCATTTTAACTTAAAAAAATTCACTCAATAAACATTCATTAATCTCTAGTTCACCTTAGTTTATTTTAGGGCGTTAATTCCTCCCCCACTTAGAGTAACATTCGTCCTCGTATGACACTAAAACTTTAAGACCAGAAAGGACTCACTTATAATAAAGTAACACACTATAATTCAAGACTCAAACAATCATAATCAAAGCATCAACTAACAGGGAGCACAATTTCATACTTTCAAACACTTTGCAACATTAGCACTTAAGCAAAACTTCATGAGTTCAAAATTCACCCTTTTGTTTCTTCTATGGATGAACTACCTTATTAAACATTAAACATACTCATTTAAAACATTCACACATTGAAACTTCAATTCAAGACAAAAAAAGTTCTTCAAAAATGCGAACTTTTACAATGAGCATTCACTGTATTCACTGTTCACATGCCAAAAAATTCAAAATTTCATTCTTTGAGAAATTCATCAAGATGGAATTATTATATGAAGTATAAAACTATATATATCATAACATAAAAACAACAATAATAAAGAGTTAAAACTTACCAAGACCATCAACTCCGGATTAGTTATCTTTCCTAGCTCCCATCCCATGAGAAGGGTTCTTGTTTGGAGCATTAGGATCTAGGGAAGCTTGATTGACCTATTTCCCTCTTTCTTTGAATTTAGGGAAGTCCATAATATTTTGGACCTTTTTATGACATGCAAATCAACCATCCGTTCCGGCAAGACACCTACCCAAATGTTGTTCCCACAAGTAGGGCACCTAGTTCTCGTAGAAGAATTGCCACCACCTTGAGAATTTTGGTTTGGAGCCTTATCTTTGTTTCCCATGGAAGAATCATGGTGATAGAACCTTTTCCTAGGTTTTTGGTGACTAGAATAATCCAACCTACGCCTCTTACCCTCTTGCCTTATCTCCCTAATTTTTGACTCCTCTATTTTTTGTGCATAGATCATGAGCCTAGAAATATCCATATCGTTAAGAAGCATTTACGTAAGGAACTCTTTATCCACCAATATAGAAACTCCCATCACAAATTTGTTCATCCTACACTTAGGGTTGGCTACCATGTGTGGGGCATACTTAGAGAGTTTGGTGAATTTGAGATACTACTCTTACACACTCATTCCCCCTTGACGAAGGTTCATGAATTCAGCCATATTCTTCTCCCTCTACTCTAGGGAAAAGAACCTACCTAGGAAAGACTCTTTGAATTGCTCCCAATCAACCGGAACTCTCTCCAAGGGTCTCTCAACCCTCTATTTCTCATACCACACTTGAGCCACATGTTTGAGTTGATAAGCGGCTAAGTCTGGTTTGTCCCTAGGGGTCACACCCATAGCATCTACGACTTTGAAAACCACATCTTTGAAACCATGTGGATCTTCATCCACCTTAGTGCCATAGAAAGTAGGAGGGTTCATCCTCAAGAAATTTCTTAATATTTAATCATAATAATTCCCTTATGGCAGTGTCTAAATCATTGTAACAACTATAGAAAACCAAAGATCATACCCTACTTAAACATGTTCATTTAACCTATTTCTTAATCTAAAAGTTTAAAATATGCATAAACATGATTTCATCATAGTTTTGACATTAAATTCATAAATTAATACTAGAATAAAATCATTTCGAATCATTAAAACACTTTTACAAGAAGACACACGCTTAAAATCAAAGATAGAAGAAAATATACTTTGAAAACCCTTTTTGAAATCTTTTGGAAATGACTCCTTGAATGGAAGAGGGTTCAAGGATGGATTCCATACCTTAATGAGAAGGAAAACCCATTAATTATAGTTAAGAAACACGTCAAAACTATTCCTTCTTGCCCTCCTTGAGTCTTAGCTCCAATGGTGCCTTTGAGAGAGTTTTGTTTAGATATGGAGTTTGAATATTCGAAATGAGGGGTCCTGCCTAGGTCTAGGACTTAGTCTAATCTAATAAAACGTAAAAACCCTAAATATAACTTCCTAGGGTAATAAAATACTTGGGGTGAATTACCAAACACCCCCAACACTTCATAGGAAAGGGACAACTGTTGGGGTAGTATCCATCGACGGACAAACCAACGTACCATTGGTCAAAGGACGGACCATTGATGGGGTCTCGTTGGTTGAGACTTAGATCATTTTGAGACTGTCCAACTGAATTTGGAGGTCCAATCAACTCCTATGGTCGACGGACCGTTGGTTGCCCAACAGACCGTCCCTTGGGTCGTCGTTTGGTTACTGCCTTGGCAGCTTGTTGCCAAGAAGTGAGGTCCTCTCCTAGGGCCCCTCGTAGTTCCTAGTTGGAGTCATGCCCGAAGGTTAAACCCTGAAACAAAGTATTCTAGTTCTTAGTAACAGCCCACATCAATTTTTAGCAAAACAAACGGGTAAAACTCAAACGCATCAATACACGCAAACGCTATCTAAGGCATACCTTTCGAATTAATGGACATTCGTGGACTTTTGACCTCGAAACTTAACCAAACTTCACACACTTCCTAAGAACACTAATATAACTCATTTAACTTAAAATTCACTCAACAAAAATTCACGAAGCTCTAGTTCACCTTAGTTCATTTTAGGGCATTAAAACATCCATTGTCCATTTTCCTTTAGGGAAACTATAGCCTAAACTGACACTAAGACCATGCGTGCTACATGGAATTTGTTGTCGTATAGACTTACACAAATGTGATATGTTCTTACCTAGCCAAGGTAGAACATTAACACATTCTATCATACTTAGTTAATTCACATGCTAGATCCTATGTGGCAAGCATAGTTTATGGAAGTAAGAGATATAATGAACCTCTATATGCCCATTAGCACTGAAGCCTCAACTCATGAGAAACCATGGGTGAATCTTCCTCAAGGAAGGTATTCACCTCATGTGGAACCAGAGGTTAAGTTTCCTCCAAGGAAAGTCAACACCTTATGGTGACCCAAATGGTGAATCTTTCTCCAAGGGAAGTCAAAACCTCTAATTGTCAAGCTCACTCGGTGCTAAGCTAAGTTCCCTTTATTGAAAAGCCTTTATTACTTTCCTTCATAAAACATAGGCTTAGGATATTGATTCCTTATATGCTTATAGCATATTCATAAACCTATCTAGTTTTAGGGTACATATGAGCACACCTTTCAAGGACCCTCTATTGACTAGATCATCATACATATGTGTGTGTGTACTTGTATGTGAGCTAACCTTTCACTTAAAACATAAATGACACACATGTTCATATATCAATGCACAAGTCCATAGGTATACCTATATGAGCAATCCTTTAATATGAACACTCCAGGACACAATGCACATTCATATTTCCTCGTATCATATACTTGACATGATAGCATGTAAGTCATATTCATAACATGTTCATATAACCCTATGCATGTACTCTGAAGACCAACCTGGGAACTATCCTATCAAGGCACACATGTTCAATGCATAGAAAAGGTTCCATACCATTGCCTATAATAATAGTACACTTATCGAGTCATTCTAGTGAATGATGCATCACACAAATTATAGAATAGTTACCATAGCATAAGAATCATTTATTGAAGACTTACTACATTCTTACAGTAAACTCTAGTCTTGATGCACCTATTTTAGATTTAGTTCAGACATAGCATTATAGAACCTCATTATAGGCATGAAGTACACATAAACTTAACATAACCATTTACATTCTCATGACATTAGCAACACAACCTAGATTATAGTTAGAATAGGAAACTAGGCAGAGGCTTCACATAGGGTGATTCATCACCAAGACACATTCATAGTATAATTGACTTCAAGGCCATGATAACATCATATATATATATATTGGCAATAAAATAAATGCTGACACCATAAGTTGACCATACCACATAATGCCATACAAGGCATCATCAAGAATACTATAGGGAAGTAGAAGAGTAGAGCATATCTTACCTATCCTTTAGTCTTTGGTCATCATTGACCATTACTACTCTTTCATAAACCATTCAAGTATATGATAATATCTAAACTACAATAATCATATATGAAGTCATGCATAAGCTACTACAAGACCAAGATACAAACTAGTACGACGTATCACCAATATACTAGAAAGTAGGATATAGATCTTTAACCAAATTCAAATGCATTGATATTCAATAACAATTTATAAAAAAAATATAAATGTAGGGAAGTAGATGATTGGATAATTAATCAAACGAAATCATGCTTCATATACCCTACCATTGAGATCACATCATATACATTATATTATTAATATATAGGATAGATGAATCTAGATCAATTCATACCAAGTCTTTGTACTTTGATAATACAAGATCCATACATAGAATTCTTCCATAATATAAACAGAAGGACGAAGCTTCAATGATATTTGCTTAATCGATGTCCTACAACAATTGTCATGAAGTCGGGATTAAAGTGAGCACACTATAATAGGAAACCATGGAAGATAGAAGAACATAGGATAATCAAACCTTGATCCACGTGGATCACTTATATACAAATTCATCAATATCATGCAATTAAGGCAGATACAATTATCCCTACAGAATTAATTCCCACATTTATGCATAAATAGAGGCAAGGATATAGTGAACACATATAGACATAGGCTAGACTTATTCAAAACTATATATATTGATCCACATGGATCATTCATCAACAATTAACCATCAATATACATAATAAAAGTAATACATAAACAATTCAACGTAATAGAATCACGAATCCACCAATAACAAGCCACGATCACAATGCCCATACATGGGCTAAATCGAGTTTGGGAAGGGACATGGCTTCACAATGGAATTGTATTGAAATTCACGTTAAAACCAATACATTATCATTAATTTATCATGATTAAGCCTTTGAAAAGGTATTAAGAAAGAAACCATGACTAAATTGAAGAAGAAGTTTGATCATGAAATCGGTTTTAAAACATTGAGATTAACTCTCTAGATGGAAGGATAACTAGAGATGAATGATCACCATACATTAATGTGTAAGAAAACCTCTAAACCTGATTAAGAATCCATGGAAATCCAATCTCCAAGTTGTTCTAGACTGTCACCTTCAATAGTTGTTTCTATAGAGAAATGGTTTTGGAGGAATCATCTAATTTGTGTGGAATGGATTGTGAATGGGTCGATCACGCTTTTGATCACTTAAATATACCCAAAATAATCAAATAAACCATGTAGGGTCAGGTTAGGACGTGGAGTGAATTTTCCATTCACCACTTAAGTGAGGCATTTGTTGTGCACCCTGTTACAGCCTGCACCAACAACCACCATTGACGCCCATTAGTTCCATCGACGCACCGTCTGTGGCTTCTGTCAATTGGATCTTGGGCTGTTCTTTGACTGAGTGTTGACCGACGCCTCCCCATCGATGGGGAGTCAGTCCACCAATGAGGCATCATTTTCTTTAGTCGATTGACACTGCCTAGGCAGTGTCTTGACAACCTTTGGGTCCTTCTTGTGGGCAATTTTGTGGTGCCCTAGGGAAGTCGTACCCGGACTTTTCCATCGTATATATTCAAATTAACAAGTGAAGGACCTTTCACATAAACTTTACCCAAGACTATTACACTCAACATGTCCAAGAAAGCTACGTACCATCAAGACACACACATACATGCCTCAAAAGCTAACTTTCGAACGTCTTGGATGTTTGACCTTATAAACTTCATGAAACTAAACACACTGCTTATAAACATCATTATTACTAATTTATGTTCCTCATAAGATCATGAAACACATATAAGCACATAAAAAAAACATAAGGCCCCTTAGGTTACTAGTCGTCGAATGTCTTGGTCGTCCCATGATGTTTGACTTCCAAATTGCCTCAAACATAAGACACTTCCTCAATACCATATTATAAATAATTGTAGGATCATTTACCCTTATGACGAACATGTAGGGTCTAGACACCCTAACTCATTTTGGGGGTCTTACATGGGTTCATGAAATTTACTTTCTTAAAACCATCAATAATCATTAATAGCAACATGAATCATAATTTAGAACCATTTCATGGAAGAACCTAAGCATAGATTCGAAATTACATTCAATTGTCTCTTTTATTGAAAGAGGAATCAAAGATAAAGAATCCTCATACCTTAATGGATAAATGTCCACGAAATTTGGGATGAAAACTTGGAGGATTGATCTTCTTCCTTGGAAAATGAAGGTTCTTCAATGGTGGATTTGAGTAGAGAGAATTTAGAGAGAAGGGAGAACATTTATTTTTGTTTTTTTTGTAATTGAGGGTTGGGGTTTTTTATTTGAAAATGCGTGTAAAATAACTTAAGTTCAATTTATAATACAACCATAAAATACCCAGAAAAACCAAAAATTAATGGACATTTTTAAATAAGTCAAACTTAACTTTAATTTTCAGAATTATTGTTGGGGAACAAGTGCGCATCGCGGAGGTGCTCCCACAAGTTTCTGTAGATAAATTTTTTGACAAAAAGGTCCGCGATGAGCTCTATGATATGGACAAAATTTTTGTTCATTGGTGAAGTAGTTTCGCAAGGTGGAGCCACTCCCACGAGGCACTGCCCACAAGCTGCCTCGGCAGCTTCTGTCCCAAAATTTGGGTGCTCCTCAAGGACCCTTCAGTTGGTCGTTCGGGAGTCGTGCCCAAATATTTTGACCCTAGACATGTCCCTCTTGGTTTTAGGGTCGTCCACATTACTTTTAGACTTCAAACAACATATAAAAACATGCACAACATATTAGGACATACCAATACCTAAGAGAATAGTTTTCAAACATCTTGGTCGTCCCTTGATGTTTGACTTAAAAACTCATTAAACTAACTTCAAAAGCTATTCTTAATTATTTAAAAAAGTTATTAACTCATAAAACCCAAGTGAAGCTCTAATTTATCCTATTTCATATTTAGGGTGTTTCAATACAAAAGCTCAACGGTTCAAAGATATCACATTTATCGATTGACCGAATATATCTGATATATGTTCACTATACAATGTCCAAGGGGAAACCCACTTGTCAAGATGAAATCATTTCTTGCTTGTCATGTATATATAATTGTGCTTTTCTTTGTCTTGGAGTTATTCCCCAGTCGTGCGGGGTATCGTTCGATTTTAAAAGATGTGAATGGAAAATGAAGAGTTGCGACTTTAATAAAGAGTTAATACTATGATGACAAGTTTCGACTTTTATGAAGAGTTTTGTCTTTTATGAAAATTTTCGAATTTTATGAAAAAAGGATAATTTTAACGAAAAGTGGTGACCTTTTAAAAAGATTGTGACTTTTCAAAAGGTTTCTGTTTTTTTCGGTAAGGCACAATAAAAATCTTTACAAACTACCCATCTGTTTTCTATGTATTGAGGGATTTCCTCTACTCTTAAATATATAACTTTTGTAGACTTCTTATACTACTACAAAATCTAATATTCAATGTGCACTTTACTATCGTGGAACGGTTAACTGACACCGTGGTTTTAGGTACCGATACACTGTTGAGCAAGATTGTTCTATCCTGCAATGATATATTCCGTTACCTCGGGTACTTGAGGGTAATAATTTTCATAAGTGTATGTTGTGCATTAAGTGGGTGCGATTTTACTTATTTAAGAAAAATGTTTTTAAATTGTTTCTAATTAGTTCGTAATTCTATTTTCTCTACTAGTTTTAATTTCTAGTTTTAAAAGTACTCTTTAAACTTTGTTATATTCTT
Organism: Solanum pennellii; assembly: GCF_001406875.1. NCBI lineage: Eukaryota > Viridiplantae > Streptophyta > Magnoliopsida > Solanales > Solanaceae > Solanum > Solanum pennellii. The sequence continues at coordinate 20,563,827 of NC_028643.1, forward strand.
ACATTAATAGCCGGGTTATCTAATTACCTCAGCTAGAGCCTTATATGATGTATATTGACTTCAAATAGTTAAAATATTGTTTCTAGACCTAACATAATATAAGTAAATTAGTTTGGAAGTGTTAGTACATAAACATAAACAAATGATCATGACGTTCGAAACCTAGTGAAATTGAATTAGTGTGTTCTTAGGTCTTTTCTAGGGATTTTAAGTGTTGTATGATAACTAAATCTCATCATAAGCTTTTATATAGTTAAAACTACATTTTTATGGTCCAAATGTCCTAGTACGACCCAAAGGACCACCCTAAGGGTTCTTGTGAAGGACCCAACTCTTCGCATAAAAATTTATAAAATGAGAACATCACTTATGAAGCCCATCACTCCACCTACGTCTTGTAAGTTGGTACCGTGGGTTGAGACATAATCTCCACACTAGGATATACCCCTTTACTACACTATTAAGCAATTGACGGCACATAGACGAGCAAAAGTCCATCTACGGTCGTATGAGGAGGCTTGTACGTGGTGCCACTTTATGGATTTTTAGTGTTTAAGTTATAGGTACATTTAAAGTTAGTGAAGTAATTAGGGGTTATTGTGGGGTGTTATTTATGATATATCGTGGCTTACAATATTTTAAATGAATTTTACTTAAGACTTGTGTGTGTCTAGAGCCTTTTTATAGTTGTTTTAACAAGTTTAGTGTTCTATTTTGTAAGAAAGATGTTCAGGTTGAAAACCCATTAGTCAACTGAAAAAAGTATAGGAGTCAACCTACGAAGGCCATCACGGGCCCTTCGTTAAATTGATGGACCGTAGGTGGACACCGTCCATGGGTAGTTCAAGTTAGGCATAAGATCAAGGAAATCTTACAATGTGTGGAAAAATGATAGAAAACGACGGTCCATTGATTCATCGACGGACCATACAAGAGAACCATCAATTAGTTCAGAGAATGTTCCATTACCTGACTTTTCAAAATGCTAAGTGTGAAACGATGGTGGAGCATCGACAGATCGTAGATGGATCGACGGATCGTATTGCTGATCCCTCATTTGATTTAGAGAGGGTTAGAAATAATTCCAAGTATAGATTGATGGAGGCAGTCGATGAACAATCGATTAATTGAAGGTCCGTTAGTGAGGTCATCGATTGAACCAATATTTTTGGACATAAGTTTCCTTATTTTAGTTCCTTTTTCTTTAGGACTATGTTTTCTATAAATAGGGGATTAAAACCTCATTTTGGTGTTCGCTAATATTAATAATTTCTATTTTGTGTTGGAGATTGTTTGTTGCAATCTTTGGGCAATTAATCAATTTTAAGATTTGGTTTGAAGGTTTTTCTTGCAATTTGAAGTTGAATTTCTTATTTTCTACTTTTTGTTAAGTAAGTTCACAATTTCTTCGTTCAATATTATGAATTCTGATCTTACTAGTATGGGTAAGTAAAACCACAACTAGGTTTGTGGGAACCATGGTTAATTAACAAAGCAATCCTACCAATTAAGTAACTCTGAAATAGTTTTTTCATGTATTGATAACTATTTTGCTTAGAAGCCTTTCTAACGGTGGAAAATGTTAGAACTCGCCTTATTGCTACTTGCCGGACCAATGGGAGTTACTGAGAAACTAATTATTAACACAAATTCAGTGGGATACTATCTAATAGGCTAGCGTTGATTGGTCCAATGTAATAACTAAGCCATACATCGATTATGATGTCTAATATGAGACAAAAGTAAGGTTTTATAGCTTATACAAATGTAGCTAGACCAATCTACGGATGAAATTCTCTAGATGTCGGACCAAGTATTTGGAGATACATAACTTACTATGAACATGTTGGGAACACATATAGCCTAGTTACTCTCAAAACAACATGATATAAACTCGACATTTACATTCTTTTACTTGTTAACTTAGATTGTTTAAGGAATTTGATTCATAATAACCCCCCCTTTAATTACTTATCGTCGGAAATATATTGGTTGAATAAACATAATCGTGAATTAAAGTAGAACAACTCCCTCCATTCAATCCAGAACTTAACCACACATTGGGAAGGATGAAAAATTGATAGATCCCAGAAAATCTGGGTGATGGAGCAGACCAGCAACCTCCATTACCAGTTGAGGAACACAATCAAACACGAACTTTGACAAACTAAGAGACATTGTGAGAATGCAACATCCACCATCCCCATGACTTAGGATTATTATAGGGGCAACGTGAACATTGCAGATTTGGATGGACCCTTTGTCCTACCCCTCTGCCCCCTGGACAAACATTTGTGTTGACGAGTAGCTTGATATCGATGCTCACCGCGAGGGGTTTATTTTTAGGACTCCCATTGGAGAACCCACATTCCTATATAGCTAAACAAATATATGTGTGCTAAAGTTTTGTGGGTAGACCATACCTTGATATGAATGTGATTGGGTTAGGAGTGTTTCCTCTATCACAGACAGGAGATGCTGCCATATGGTTTGCTGAGCTACCCTACAACTGCGTCTACACTTGGGATAAGTTGAGTGATGTGTTCTTAGTGAGGTACTATCCAGTGTACAAGAAGATCAACCACAAGGATAAGGTGAAGAATTTTATGGCATTACATGGAGATTTTGTGAGCAGTTCTTCGGTTAGGTTTACTGTATTTGTGAGAGGAGTCCCAAATCACTGCATTGATGACGAGTCTCTAAAATTTTACTTCTAAATAGGTCAAGATGATAGCAACAATGGAGTGCTCGATACTACTGCGGGTGGTTTCTACGGAGAATGCACATATGCTGATATTGCAGAGAAGTTGGAGAAGATATCTCGCGACAACAAGGCTTGAGCACTAGCGAATCAGATAGTAGTAGAAAATCCTCTGTGCTTCAATCTATAAACAACCCAACTGCATATAAGATTCTTGAAGAGATGGCAGAGATGAGAGCTGAGTTAAAGGTTGGTCTTGTAACATGTGTGCAGAGCTGCAAAGAAGGTAAATGCAGTGAATCGCTTTAATAAACCACCATCGACAGTAGATGAGTACTACTATGAAGAGTATGCCTACGCAATGAATGATCAGATTGGGGGTTTCCGACAAAACGCCCAAGTCTCCGAACAAGAGAATTGGCGCAATGTCAAGGAAACCAATGTCGAAACTATGGTAACTAGAACCAATTGGTCAATATTCAAAGATGGAAACTAAAACCGTAACAAAAACTTTAACCGCAATAACAATGGTAACATAAATAATTAGAGTGGGACCTATGTTCCCTCTCAAAATCGGGAAGTGATCCTATGGACTGTGGAGGTAATATGGCGCAACTTGAAGATATGCTACAAAATATTATTAGTAGGTTTGATGCTAGTGATGATAATGTCAAGGAGATGAGAGGCTATTTAGCAAACATTAGACAGAAGGTGGATGAACATGCGGTTTTGATTATGTATCTTGAGTTACAGATGGCTCAGTTGTATTCTATTGTGAACCCATGCCAACCTTGCACTCTTCCTAGCAACACTATTAAGAATCCTAAAAATGATGGGAGTTGCATGGAAGCCACTACTCAAGGGGGTATGTAGACCATTGATCACCAATGTCGTCTATATTATAGGTGATATGAGTAAATACGCAGAGGTAGTAGAATCTAAGGGAGACTTGGTGGACAAAACGGCAGTAGAAGCAGAGGAATTTCAAAAAGTGGTCCCTTGTCCTATGACTCTACGACCATTCGATTAGAGATTAGTGAAGAATTCTGAATATGGTAAATACCGACGATTTATCACTATGTTGAAACAACATTCCATCAATGTCTCTTTGATAGAATCTCTGGAACAAATGTCCGATTATGCTAATTTTATGAAGAATGTGATAACTAAGAAGATATCGGTTAGTTTTTATGATTATGATAGAATCCATGATTGTAGTGTCATTGCTACAAAGTCTCTTGTGCAAAATAAGGAAGATCCGAGCGCTTTCACCATCCCATGTACTAAAGGTTACTACACATTGCTATTTCACTATGTGTTCTTGGTTGAGAATAAACCTTATGCCACTATCCATCTATAAAAAGTTAGATTTAGGGGACACAAACTGTGATGCGATTATTGTATGCCGATAAAACTCTGAAGAGGCCCATTGGTATATTCCATGACGTGTTTGTCAAAGTGAAGTCATTTATATTTTTCAGATAATTTTATGATTCTTGACTGTGATGTTGACTTTCAGGTCCCTATTATTCTAGGAAGACCATTACAATCCACTGGGCGTGCATTAGTCGACATGGAGGAGGGGAAAATGAAATTGAGGTTGAATAATGAAGAACAAAATTTCAATATATATAGGTCCATGAAGCAGATTGGTGAGATCCAAAACCTATCTGCTATATCTACATGGATGTGAATGTATCTAAGGTGCAAATTAAAGAGCAAGTAGGTGTCGAGGCACCAACAGCAGTGATCATGAATTTTTACAGTGATGTTATGGAAGAGTAGTGTTTGTTGGTGGCTACACTTGAACAAAACAACAATCGATCCAAGCCGAAAAAATTAGTATTAGTTATGAAGCATCGCGAGTATCCTACTACAAAACCGTATATAGGGGAGGCCTCTAAATTAGATGTTAAGGCTGTACCACCTTATCTGAGGTATGTGTTCTTGGGTAGAGATGACATTTTTCCGGTGATAATTTTAGCAGATTTGGATGAACGACAAGTAGATGGCTTAGTGGCTGTATTGAAGAGGTTCAAATGACCCATTTGTTGGACTATTGCGAACATTATTTTTATTCCCCCGGTAGTTTGTCCTACAAAATCCAAACCATTCCTGATCACAAACAAAGTATTGAGCACCAAAGAAGGTTGAATCCACAAATGCAAGAGGTAGTAAAAAAGGAGATCATCAAGTGGTTGGATGCCGGTGTAATACCTTGAAAATGACATAGGTGAAGCTAGATCCTAACATGTTTTTCATAATGGTCTAAGGTCCTAAATGTGTCTATAATGTGGTATTTAGGGAGTTTCTAGATTTTTAAGTGCATTGGAAGTAAAACGTCAGGGGATGACCAGGGCACTTGACGCTAAGTCACCTATGTGCCTCATGTGAGGTTATGTGCCTATATATGTATTTTATGAGTTAATGAGGTCCTTATTTGAGTTATTATAGTTCTTATAGGCTTCATGTGAAGTTTCGTACTGTTTGGAGGTCAAACGTCCAGAAACATCCATGACGTTCGAAAAGTTTTCCTTGAAATGACCTTTTGTGTCTTGGCATGTTTCGTTAAGTTTTACGTGTTCGTTTCTGATGAAATTGATGTGTAGGTCCTAAACTCGTATGCAAACATATTTGGGTTGGAAACGCTGGGCAAACATCCCCAAGGACTATCCAAGGGTCCTTGAGGAAGGACCCATGTTGGTGGCCGAAGTTGCCCAATGCAGTCTCACCTACGAATGGCAAATGACGGCCAGTGTCTTGGTCGATGCACCGTAGGTGGTGGGGCCGTTGTGTACATAGACTAGGGAATTTAAGCTCTAATTTTAAAGAATCTGTCCCAAACGACGATGACAAGCACGGGTCATCAATTGTATGACGCCAAGTAGGTGTTATCTGTCGATTGGGTCTGCATTCCAGTGCAACTTACTATAATGTCTAGGGGTGAAGTTGTAAATTTACCCCACGTCCAAATAAGAGAAAGTGTGGTTACTTAGGGTTATTTGGCGTATTGCAAACATTTTTATAAGCCTTTAACACTTAGAAGATTTCATTCTACAAAATCTAAACCCAAATTCTCTTAGAAATTCTCTAGAACTCAATTGATTCCAAAACTCTAGGAAAGGATTGGATTGTAGAATTGAGTAGAGATTCTTCATTAGATTGGTTGATTAACATCAGTGAAGTATGGTTTTTTATCCTTAAAACTCTATTCATCAAGGAGCCTAACATTTAAAGAGTTTTCTAAAGTTTTGAAACATGAACTTGTCAAATTTCATGATCTATCATTTTGTGCTTGCATTAAAGGTTTTAAAGCATTGTGTATGATCTAATTGTATTTAACTATATGATTTTAACTCAATGAGCCTATGAACCCACGAATTGATGAACCATAGTTTTTGACTACTCTATGGGTTAAGTAATGCTTATCAATTCTAGTGTAGTTTTCTATGGGCTATTGAATAATGTATGGATTGTATTAAATTTATGTATAGGCAGTCTGATATTGATAAATATATGTTGAATTGACCTAGATTCGTTGATTGTTATTGTTTATGTATTGAGTTGTTGTTCGTGTCCATGGGTAAGAACCTTATGGTATTGAATTGATATATTTAGCATTGTATTGATGTTTTGTGAATGGATTGGTGGTACGCTTCCCTAATTATCTTTATTCTATGTTAATTAGAGTTCAATTATGTTGTATGGTCCACTTATGTGGCGGTGCTATGTGCTTTACTTGCAATTGGTGTGGCCATGTCGGCGTTGCTTTATGTTATTATGATTACTTGTGTAGTTGATTTATGTTAAGTATAAGCATATCTATCTACATGTGACGTAATGTTAAAGTACGTGTTTCTTCTATGTATATTAGGAGATCATGTTAGACTATGACTATGTGTTCATGTGTGTAGTCTTAGTAGAGTTGATGCATGATTGTTCCTACTTGACTATATGAGTCAATGATGGTTATAATGTTGATGTTATAGTATTGTATAAGATTAAATGTAAGTGTTTCAAAGAATGATATGATTTATGTAATAAACATAAGTATGTTGTGTCTTTTTTGGTAGACTTGTGTCCCTTATTTGATACATGTATGAATCATATTTGAATTTGAGATGTCTTGACTAGGTAAGCTTAGTGCACCCTTTTCATGTATGAATGAATGATATGTGAGACCTTAAATGATGCTACGAAGGTCATGTACATGGAACCTTAAACCTATTGGTAAGGTTATGAACAATGTATCCTTTTTGTAATGAATGATTAACTTAGCGTTTATTGGATGGAGAGACAATATATTATCCTTAGGAAAGTCATTATGAGCTATCTATGTCGCCATTGTAAGGTAGCCTTAGTGGAAATCTTTGGTAAGGGAAATATAATTACGTTATGAACTTGATATGGAACCGAATTGTATGAACCTTTAATGTAAATTACTCTATGAGAAAAAAGGCTAGCACCGATTGAGTATGGTATTGGATGTTGGTCTACTTGTAAATAAGACAGCAGTGAAATGTAGCTCTACCTAATAATGAGACTAGAGTATGTAAAAGTCCTTCATACTCCTTAAACATGTGCCTACATGGGATGTGTCCTAGTTCTATCTTTGACAAGTAGAAAACCCTCATCAGAGTAGGTTAGAACTTCGGATTCCATGTTTAGTTATCATGGTCCATGTTTTTTATTTCCTATTCTCATCATAAGGGACACATATTAGTATTATTGAAGTTCTATGAAGTTTAGGTGGTGGTTTGGGACACCATCTAGACATTTCACAATAAGCTTTGAATGTGTTAGTTAAAGTCCCTAGGTCTTGTCCAATAATATTAATTTAATGTCCTCATGTGATGAATGAGTCATAAATGAAATATGGAATGTAATGACTTAAGTTAAGAAAGCATGTTAAATGAATAAATACTTATCCAGAGTAGTTAAGGGTTTTCTAGTTAAGGTGTAAAGGGGACATAAGAATGGTCACTTCGTATTACCTAGATAAGTCTTTAAATGACTATAGTTAGGGAAGTTGTTTCCTTATGTAGACATGATCCAAATTTAGGTAGTCTTAAGGATTACTTAGGTAATCTTGAAGAGGACAATCATGGATGTTATCTTCTTGATTAACATAAGTCTTTTGATAACCTTTTGAAGGGAGAATGTCATAGGATATGTGTGTTGTTGTATTAAGGGAGAATGACCTTTTCCTAGGTAATCTAAGGATCTCATAAGTGTGTGTGAAAGGGATTTTATAGGAGGTCACTTACAAAACTCACTCAATTGAGACTTAAAATCACCTTTGGTAGGATAATCTCATGTTCATATGTTTGTTGTATTGTAAGTGTGTGTTGATCTCATTATAGGTGATCTTAAGGATCATTTAAGTGTGCCTAGAGAGGCTGTATGGGAGGTATTTCTTTGTCTTTGTTAGGTGAGTATTTGGATAGATTTTAGTTAGAGGATTACATGCTATGATGTGTCTAAAGTGAAGTGAAGAAACTTCACTGTAACAGTGAAGGAGTTCACTGTACGGTGAACTAGTTAACTGGAAAGTAGTTCATAAAAATGTCATTAAAACATTAAGTGATTTCATATGTGTTTTTAAATTGATAGAGGTTGTTAATATGATTATATTATGATATTTAAATAAAAAGATGCATATTTCCAATAAATGTCTGTTTTCATGATTTTATGCGTTATGTCATAATACATGTGGTTGTACTAATTCCATGTTTTTATTATCTCAAAAGAGATTCATCAGTGAAGGTTCTTTTTGAGAGCCAAGCTTGGATTAGAAGTTCGTTCAAGAAATTTGAAGTATGTCCTCATTTGACTCGAGGGCATAGATGTCATTTAATTCCTTTATCGAAGTATTGTAATAAAGTAAGTATAAAAATATTCCTGTTGTGTATGGGTCGTGTCCCAATGTATTGTGCCTAGGATTTTATGAAATGACTATTAGTACTACTTATAAGTTTATATGAAATAGGTTTTAAAGAATTATATAATGTTTGTGAAATGTTTTAATTCCGCACTACTTTTCATATTTTTATATGCGATGAACGATACGAAATGGTTTGTACAAGACCTCTGAGTGGTCGAGAGTGTCATATCTTCTATGATGTTGTCTCGGGATGTGATAAGCTTTTTATAAGATCATAGGTTTTGAAATTGGTCTTAGGAATCAAAATTTCTCATCAAGTCACGTCTAGTAGAGTCTTGACAATTGATGAGAGTTGCAACACATCTATGGGTGAGAGGCTATAGGACGATAAAGTTTACCTTCTTTTCCTATCCTATGTCGTTCTGTCGTGTAATTTTTTATGAGTAATCTTTTCTTATTATTTTCCTTGTGTTTTTAGGAAGATAAGTACGAGGAGGACACTAACAAGGAGAGCTGAGGAGAATGATGTGAATGAGGAGATTCCCCCTCAAGTTGAGAAAGTTTATCAATTTGCTCAAGGTGATCAAGCCTTTATTCGAGGTCAAGGTAACGAGGTTCCCTTAGTTCCCCCAGAAATGAGTAATGGGGAGATTAGAGAGGCTTTACTTACTTTTGCTCGAGTTTTGGCTACCCATCTGAATATGGGTTTGGCAACTAGAATGAATGTTGCGTAGGGCACTATGACATCTAGATTAAGAGATTTTTTAGGGATGAATATTCCTATATTTATTGTCTCTAAGGTAGGAGAGGATCCCCAACAGTTCCTAGTTGGTGTGTATAAGGTGTTGAATGTCATGGTGGTTACATCTAGGGAGAAGCCGGAGTTTTCTTCGTGTCAAATTATGGAGGTTACTCAAGTGTGGTACCCCCAATGGAAAGATAATAGGCCGGTTGATTCGGGTCGTATTGAGGGGGAAGAATTTAAGGAAGCTTTTCTAAGGAGAACTTTCTACATGTGAGGGGGAAGGTGAAGATTGGGAGGTTCATTGACCTTAGTCAAGGTAAGGGAAAGTTGAAGAACCTAAACTAAGGAGAGGTGCAAGGATATCAAAGAGGAGTATGAGCATTTAGAAGAAGGGCAAAGTCAATAAGAAAGGTCAACTTATATTTAAGAAGAGAGCCCCAAATCAAGATGGAGCTAGTGTTTCTAAAGAGAAGCTTGAGATAGGTAGTAGTTCTCAAATTATTAAGCCTACTTTTTATATACGTCCAGCCCTGTATTGAAATTTTATATTTATAGGTGGAAGACTAACTTAAGCGTGCAAAATCTTAAAAACTAAAATGACTAACTATGAAAAATAATATATTCAAATCGCCATAAAATAGGCAAATTATGTCTTTAAAACATTTTACAAATTAATGAACAAACTTCTGAAACTGTACTTTCTATTTTTGAACGCTCTAATTGACAAAGATAGAAGCCGAGAAAATACCCACGATATCCTAACAGCTGATATAACTAAAAGTACAAAACCCTCTAGAAATAAGGAGATTCATCAATGCTAACTCAAACAACATGTCGTATCAACAAAGTTTTCATGCCTAGGAAGAGGCACTATGAAGAGTGTCTAGTTGGTACTGGAAATTGCTTTGATTTTTGAACGAAAGAACATAAGAGGAGATCCTTGTATCTCTTATGTGGTATGCGTTCCTGCGAAGTGGGGTAGTATGGTGAGTAAAGGATTTTTAATTGCTTGTATCATCTCTTCTATTCAACTCGAGCTTGAGAGTAGAAAATCATAGAAGTATGTTGCATGTGCATTATGTTTAGGGGTCTAGTTGAAATTGAATTTCATTGATTCATTGCATTGTGCATTCTAAGATGTTATGATTTTGTTGAAAGATGTGTTCATGTTATTTTACCTTGCATATTATCATGTTTCTATCATGAATTTCCTAAAAGTTGCATTTTAAAAAAAAATTAGAAAAAATTCACCATAAAGCTGCTAGGGAAAAATATATTCACTGTAATTTTTTTGAGAAATTGACTAATTCATTCTTTGGTAAAAAATTTTTGTAAGGAGGTTATAACTGATGTATATGAGCATGATATTGAATATAAAATGAGTTTTTGTTATCATGGCATGATGCGTTATGGAATTTATTCAAGATTCTTACTGTGTTATGATTCTCTTGATTATGTGGAAATTGATGTTCTCTTAGATATTTGTATTGTATAATGTGTCATGTCATGATTTTCTAGTTCAATCTCGATTCTTGGAAGTGTTTAGAGAGCGGCAAGTGTCATTCGAGGACAAATGTTCTCCATGTGAGGGAGATTATAATACCTTTAAAATGACTTAGGTGAAGCTAGATCATAACATTGTTTTCATGATGGTCTAACGTCCTAATTTGGTCACTAATGTGGTATTGAGGCAGTGTATAGAGTTTTAGGTACATTGGAAGTGAAACGTCAGAGGACGACCAAGGCGCTCGACGACTAAGTCACCTATGTTCCTTATGTGCTTATATGTGTGTTTTATGATTTAATTAGGTCTTTATATGATTTATTATAGTTTTTATAAGTTGTGTGTGATGTTTCGTGAAGTTTGGAGGTCAAACGTCCATAACATTTGAAGGTTTGCCTTAGAATGACCATGTGTGTCTTGGCATATTTTGTCGAGTTTTACCTGTTTGTTTTGGATGAAATTGAGGTTGGAGGCCCTAAACTAGTATACTAACATATTTTGGTTGTAAACGTCCGGGAAAACATCCTCACGGATCATCCAAGGGTCGTTGAAGAAAGATCCATGTTGGTGGACAAAACTGCCCAAGGCAGTCCCACCTAAGGATGGCGAACAACGGCCAGTGGCCATTTCGGCACCCCGTAGGTGGTGGAGTCGATGGGTACTTATCATATGTATATTAAGATCCCATTTTGAAGGCTCAGTCCAAAATCACGATGACCAGCATGGCCGTCGAGGTGTTGTCCGTTGATTGAGTCTGCATTCCTAAGCAACTTACTGTGATGTCTAGGGGTGAAGTTGTAAATTCACCCCATGTCCAAATAAGAGAAAGGGCGGCTAATTAGGGTAATTTTTGGTATTATAAAGATGTTTGTAAGCCTTTAACTCTTAGAAGATTTCATTGTTCAAAATCAAAACCTAAATTCTCTTAGAAATTCTTTAGAACTCCATTGAAACCTAATCTCAAGGAAGAGCTTGTATTGGAGAATTGATTGGAGATTCTTCATTAAATTTGTGGATTAACATCAGTGAGGTATGATTTTTGATCCTTGAAACTCTATTCATCAAGGAGACCAACATTTAAAGAGTTTTCTAATATTTTCAAAGATGAACTTGTCCAATTTGACGAGCTATCCATGGGTTCTTGAATTTAAAGTTTTAAAGCATTGTGTATGGATTGAATTGTTGTTATTAAGATTATTTTAACTCAATTAACCTATAAACACATGTAATTGATGAAACCTAGTTTTTGACTAATTTATGGGTTAAGTGATATTGTCTTGATGCTATTGAATTCTAGCGTAGTTTTCTATGGGTTATTGAATCATATAAGAATTGTATTCCCTTGATTTATAGGTTGACTTAGATTGATAAATCTATATTGAATTGACCTAGATTCATTGAGTGTTATATTTTATGTATTGAATTATTGTTCATGGCCATGGGTAAGGGCCTTATGGTATTGAATTTGATAATTTATCATTGGATTGAAGTGTTAAGAATGGATTGGTGCTACGCTTCCGTAATTCTTTTTATTCTATGTTAATCATACTTCATTTATGTTATTATTGGTATGGTCAACTTTTAGCAGTGCTATGTGTTTTACTTGCAATTGATGTGGACCGGTCGGCATTACTTTATGTATTATAATGATCATATCCTTGTCGGCAAACTACTTGAAGTATTATGACGACTTACCTTGTTCATTTATGTGAACTTTGAGCATATTTATCAACATATGGTGTAATGTCAATGTATGTGTTCCTTCTATATATTAGGAGATCATGCTAAACTATGACTATTTGTTGATATGTATAGTCTTAGAGTTGATGCATAATTGTTCCTACTTGACTACATGAGTGTATGATGGTTATAATGATGATGTTAGTAATGTATAGGATGACATATAGATGATAAGGGTCATTCCTAAGTTCTTCAAAGAATGATATGTTATATATAGTAAAGTGAAGTATGTTGTGTCTTGTTTTGGCAGACTTGGATCCGTTACTTGATGCATGTATGAATTATATGTGAATATGAGATGTCTTTACTACGTAAGCTTAGTGCTCCCTTGTCATGTATGATTGAATGATATTTGAGACCTTAAATGATATTACCAAGGTCATGTACGTGGAACCTTAAACCTAGTGGTAAGGTTATGAATATTGAAGTCGAAGGGCGTAATGGTATCCCTCTTGTAATGAATGGTGTACTTAGATAATATTGGCTGGAATAGAATCATATCATGCTCAGGAAAGTCATTATGAGCAATCTATGTCGCCATTGTAAGGTAGCGCTAGTGGACTTTTTTGGTAGGGCAAATGTGATTGGGTTATGAACTTGATATGGAACCCAATAATCTGAACCTTAAATGTAAATGAATCTATGAGAACAAAGGCTAGCACGAAGTGAGTATGTTATGTGAAATATCTCTAATTGAGAATGAGATTGGAGTACAATGTAGCTCTACTTAAGAATGAGAGTAGAGTATATAAAATCTTATCATAGTCCTTAACCATGTGCCTACATGGGATGTGTCCTAGTTCTACTCTTGGGAAGTAGAATACCCTCGCGGAGTAGGTTATAACTCCGTATTCCATGTTTAACTATCATGGTGTATGTTGGTTGTTGCCTATTATCATCATAAGGGACACTACTAGCATTGGAAAAGTTCTATGAAGTTTAGGTGGTGGTATGAGACATTATCTAGCCAATGCACAATAGGCTTTGAAGGTGTTAGTTAGAGTCCCTAGGTCTTTTCCAAGACCATTTATTGAATGTCCTTATATGATGAATGAGTCTTAAACTAAATAAGGAATGTAATAACTTAAGTTAAAAACATGTTAAATGAATAAGTACTTATATATTGTTATTATGGGTTGTCTATTTAAGGTGTTAAGGGGGCATAGGAATGGAAACTTTGTATATTACCTAGATAATCTTAAGAATTTCTTTAGTTAGGGAATTTTGTTGCTTATGTAGACGTGATCCAAACATCGGTAGTCTTAAGGATTACTTATGTCATTTTGATGAGGTCAATCATGGACGTTATCTTCTTGATATACATAATTAAGTCTTTTGATAACCTTTGCAAGGGAGAATGTCATATGGTATGTTTGTTGTTTTATCTAGTGAGAATGATCTTATACTAGGTAATTTATAGGATCTGTTATGTGTTTGTGAATAGGTTGTATAGGTGGTCGCTTCACAATTCACTCAAGTGCGACCTCGAATCACATATTGTAGGAGAATTTCATGTATATATGGTTGGTGTATTGTAAGTCTGTGTAGATCTCATTATAGGTGGTCTTAAGGATCATTTAGGTATGCCTAGAGAGGGTGGATGGGAGATCTCTCTTCGTCTTACTTAAGTGATTCTTAGGGTAACTTTTAGTTAGAGGATAACCTGCTAGGAGGTGTCTAACGTGAAGATAAGAAACTTCATTCTAGCAATGATGGAGTTCGCTGGAATGTTGTTCCTAAAAATGTCATAAAATGATAAAGTGATTTATGATGTGTTTTTAAGTTGATAGATGTTGTTCTTATGATAATATTATGATTAAATGAAAAGATGCTTATTTCCAATAAATGTTTGTTTTCATTATTTTATGTATTATGTCATATTTAGTACATGTGGTTGTACTAATTCCATGCTTTTATCCATCTCTAAAGTTATTCATAGGTGAAGGTGCTTTTCGAGAGCTAAGCTTTGATTAAAATATCGTTCATGCGAGTTGAAGTATGTTCTCATTTGACTCGATGATATAGATGTCTTTTTTTCCGTTATTGAAATTTTGTAATACACTAAGTAGTATATTTCTATTGTGTATGGGTCGTGTCTCAAAGTTCTTTTGTGTCTAAGTTTTGATGAAATGAGACTTAGTATTTCCAATCAGTTTTATATGAAAAAGATTTTTAAAACATATACAATGTTTGTGAAAAGTGTCAATTCCGCACTACTTTTTATATGTTTATATGCTATGAACGACAGGAAAGGGTTTGTACAAGACCTCCGAGAGGTGAAGCATGCCGGTGCACTCCAAGAGAGCTATATCATCTATGGTGTTGTCTCGGGATGTGACAGTTGGAGTCATTTATCCTATTGTAGACATTAGTTTGGTATGTCCTTTTCAGTGTGTGCCTCAAAAGGTTGAGGTGACAGTGGTACCTAATGATAGGAACGAGCTTGTTCTGATGTAGCCAATGACTGGAGGGAGATTTTCATGGATTACCAAAAGTTTCTTTCTTGGAGTAAGAAGGACCATTCCCATCCCTTTCATGGGTCAGATGTTAGACAGACACGCATGCAAAGGGTGGTATTGTTTTCTTGATGGCTATAAGGGCTACAATCAAATCTCTATTGCTCTTGAGGATAAAGAAAAGACCACTTTCACGTCCCCTTACGGAACATTTTCCTTCAAAAGGATATAGTTTGGGTTATGTAATGCACTAGCCACCTTCCATTGTTGTATGATGTCGATATTTTCTGATATGGGGAAAGACACTATTGAGGTGCTCATGGACAATTTTTCTATGGTTAGCGACTCATTTGATCGGTGTTTGAGTCATTTGGCTGAGATGCTCAAAAGATGTGAAGATTGTGATTTGGTGCTTAATTGGGAGTAATTCCACTTTAGAGTTAAAGAAGGCATAGTGTTGGGCCATCACAACTCGGAGAAGGAGACATAGGTTGATCGAGTTAAAGTTGATGTGATAGAAAGGCTTCCTCTACCCGTCATTATAAAAGGTGTGAGAAGTTTTCGTTTTCATACTTTGTGCTAATTGCTCAAGAAGAAATGTAATTTATATTTCGATGAATCTGTGTGACAGCATTTGGAGAGCTAAAGGTCAAGTTAGTGTCCACGCCCATTAATATTTCACCGGATTGGAGTGAACTATTTCAGGGGATGTGTGATTCAAGTGGGGTTGCACTTGTTGTGGTATTGAGATAGAGAAGGTATCAAATCCTTAAACCCATTTACCATGCCAGTAAAGCCCTGAACGATGCTCAAAAGAACTACACAGTAACTAAATATGAATTTCCTGCAATTGTGTGTGCATTCAAAAAGTTTTTTCAGTTATTTGCTTGGCGAAAGGGTCATAGTGTATATAGACCATTCCGCGTTGAGGTACTTGATGGTAAAGAAGGATGCGAGCCAACGTTGATCAGATTGGTATTATTGCTACAAGAGTTTCATTTTGAGGTCAAAGATAGAAAGGGGATAGAGAATCAAGTTACCTGATCACTTGTCTAGATTGGACGATTAAGCTATGCATGAAATAGGAGAAAAGGCTTAAAATGATGATGCATTCCTAGATGAACATGTATTGGCAGTCTCTCATGATTTGATCTCTTTTGAAGACTCTGCGGACTATCTTTCAAGTGATGTAGTTCTGCCGGACCTGTCCTTCCACCAGAGGAAAAATTTCATGTATGATGTGAAAAAGTTATTTAGGGATTAGAATTACTTATATCTAAGTTGTGCTGATGGGATGATTCATCGTTGTGTACTGGAGGTCGAGATGTTGAGAGTTTTTGAGGTATGTCACTCCTCGCATGTGGGAGGTCACCAAAGTGGTATCCGAAGTGCATATAAAATCTTACATTGTGAGAATTATTGGCCAACCATTCACTAAGATGCTCACGATTTCACTAAATCATGTGATCGGGGCAAATGAGATGGAGGAATTTTGAAGAGGCAAGAATTCCCCTTAAATCATTTTTTTGGTGATTGAGCTATTTGATGTATGGGGTATTGATTTTATGGACCCAGACCCATTTGTGAGTTCCCAGGGGATGAAATATATTCTTTTGGTGGTAGATTTCGTGTCGTGTCAAACTGGATGGAAGCAATTGCGCTTCCTAACAATGAAAGAAAGTGTCACCTCATTATTGAGAAAGAACATCTTCTCCATATTTTGTATACCTAGGGCCCTTATTAGTGATGGTGTCTCTCACTTCTGTTAATAAATTGTTCAAAAGACTTTTGGAGAAATATGGTGTTCTCCATAATGTGGCTATTCCTTACCATCTACAGACTAGCGGGCAAGCTTAGGTGTCCAATCGTGAGATCAAGAAAATCGTGGCGAAAATGGTGAATGCTAATAGAACGTATTGTTCAAGGAGTATTGACGATTCTCTTTGGGACAACCACACAGCATACAAGATACCCATAGGTATGTATCCATAGAAACTTGTGTATAGGAAGGCGTGTCACTTGTCGGTCCAGCTAGAGCACAACGCAATGTGAGCAATGAAAAATCTTAAGTTGGAGTGGGCTGAAGCGACAGAAAAAAGACTAAATGGGTTGAATGAGCTTGATTAAATTCTCCTAAAAACCTATGAGACTTAATCCATGTACAAAGAGAAGATTAATAAATTTGACGACCAAAGGATTGAAAAGTGAGTATTTGCGGTGGTTGATTTGAGACTTCTGTTAAACTCTAGGCTACGGTTGTTTCCGGGCAAACTCAAGTCCATGTTAAAAGGGCCATTCCTCATCACTAAAGTGTTCCCACATGGAGTGGTAGAGTTGGAGAATAATGAAGGTGCAAACCTGTTTAGTCGTTTTGAGCAGCAGATTTATTTCTGGAAAAAACTGGCTAAGATTACGGACATCACGACGGACCGTCATAGGCATGACGGCCCGTCACAGATGTCTCGTTTCAGCATACTTAGAAATTCTGAAATTGGGTACTGAAAATCGACTCTCTGTAATCGGTGACGGACCTGCAGGACGTGCCGTCACATCCACGACGAGCCGTCGTAAGCTCCCGTTGCAAAACACTTCAACTCTTGAGAAATTGGTACGGGAAACGAGTCTCTGACCGTCAGGACGGAGGTGCAGGACGGACCGTCACAGGTGTGACGGGCCGTCACAGTCCACCTGGACTGTGGGAGGTTGCGACGACCATTGTGACGGACCGTCGCAGGCACGACGGCCCGTCACAGGTTGCGCAAGTCCCAGGCAGAATCGGATTTCTTCACACGTTTTAAGGGACGCATTGGACTATTC
>NC_028643.1:20590251-20602879 GCF_001406875.1 Solanum pennellii
GAATTAATAGATGTTGATTTGTTTTATTTAATGAGTTTAAGTCTTCCGCATTATTTTCTGTTGATATATGTTAAAATGATAAGGGTTAGATTGGTTGGTTCGCTCACATAGGAGGGAAATTGTGGGTGCCAGTCGCGGCCCCGGTTTTGGGTCGTGACAGTTCACAGTCAACAGGAAAATAATAAATATCTATATGGGTATGCGGAGAGTGTGCATGAAGTTGTTGAGGCCTAACTTCTTGATGTATCCTGATTAATCAAGGGGTCTGCGTCGTGCCGGGACGTTAAATCAAGCGCTTCCTTGGAGGCAAACCGAGGTGTATCGTCTAGCCAAGATAGGTTATCGTTTTTCTTGTAAGAATAGTCGTAGTTTTTGTTTCGTTTCTCTTGATTATTTAATTATTACTTAAGTGTTAGTGTTTGGTAGAGAATAGCATAGCGTCCGTGTCACAAAAATGTACAGAAAAACACAAAAAGAATGGTTTAATAGGTGTTACATGTGGATGGAGCAAAGACAAAACCTGGAGAAAATTGTCTTTTGTAGATTTCTACGGACCCCATCGATGGACCGCCGTTCCACCGACATTCTGTCAATAGTTTCTTTAGATCCCAGGTACGTTTCAAATTTTTTCTCAGTCTTGAAGTGATCAACGTTTCGAGTAAACGGACCGTCGATGGGGTCACGTCGGTCCAAATCTACTAGTGACCCGACCCGACCCGGTCGATAATAGTAAAAGACATAACCGTTAAAATTGATTACCTCTTCCATTTTTTTAAATTCCCTTCCATAGTGTAACGACCAAAAGTACACCGTAAAAGTTAGAGCACTCTTTGAGTCGTCAGGAGGCGTTCTTGACCTCACGGAGGTCTTTCTAAAGTCTCTTAGCTATCATTCATTATATAAAGCATGAAAAACAATAAGGAAGGTATTTTATAAAATACTAAGGATAAATATCCTCACCATCCAACTTTAATACAACTTCAAAATCTTAGGGTCATAGACCTTTACATTGAAAGAAAATACATAAATTGTACAAGTATTAAATAAGAACTAAAGAAAGATAAACTATGCCCTGAATATATAAGGACATATATAGTCTTGAGAGAGTAGATTCTAATCTTGTCTTCTAACCTTCAGCTTACCTCCATTTTATACTTATGGAGTTTAATAAAGTATTGGTTAGTTCAAACATTGTACTAAGTATGGCATTATGCAAAATCATAAAAAAGGGGGCAATTTAGGTAAAACATAGAAGTCATGCTATTTTTAAAAAAACTTTCATGAATGAAGTTAGAAAACAACATATAGTATCATCATTTAGCACATAGGGTAAAACTCCAATATTTCTTAACATAGGAGCATAATTACAGTAAATCCAAAATCACACATGAACTACTCCTATCCTATGTATGTTATAAAGGGGTTGCCAATACAATCTTTTCAATACTACTTAAGGGATAATTAAGACTACTAAGGATACACATACTTCATTTCATTTATACAAGTCACCGTTCAACATCGAAGACACTACATATACTTAGGAACTTCCCCTAAGAACCATCCTCCAAGACAACCCCAAATTTTCACTGGGTGCAATGTGAACGTAGTATCCCATACTACCACATCCACTTAGTGCTCCTTAGGAATAACCATAGAATAGGCACATCACATTCATCACATACTAAGCTTTCATCATACAAGTTATAACATCAATATTCTTCCTTAACATTAAAAATAAATTCCCAATGCTTTCATTTACATCATATCATGACCCATTCATACATTTCATATAAGGACACACTCTACAAATGTCTACCTATTTTATGGATAGGTAGCGTCCCATTCCACCACCTACCCTTAGTAGTACACCCTTAAGAAGACTTAGTTTGTTTACATTCATTTATAGGGGATATAATTAACCGACATAGATCATGAGAGATAGACATTGAATCCAGGTATTAAACCCTACCGGATTAGAAATCCCAACTCGCCTAAGGTAGGTTCATATTTTTTAGCATTTACATTGATTTTCCAATAGCTATACATATGCGGGTGTATAATTAAGGGAGGAGATTGCTACTCAGTGAATCATTCAATAATAATGAGGAACACCTATCTCAAGAGGTTCATTGTTTACGACATCTCTACTCACAAAGTGTACCCACCCCTTCTTCAAATCCTCTCGGTGCTAAGCATAACTCCCCCACGGAGTCTTAAACTTTCATTGACTATAGGTTATGGGATAACTATAGAACAGAATATCTCACCTCACAAAGGGTATCCAACCTCCAACCTATATTTGGAAAGATCATCGGAAATAGTGAGGTTGACTACTAAACACTTCATCTCAATTCACGAAGAGTGTTCACCCCAAAATCCTCCTTTTTATACTTAGGAAAAGTAAGGATGGTCTATGCACTTCATCTCCAATCACAAAGAGTGTACACTCTACAATCCCCCATTTTCATTCAGGCATTCAAGTGTGTGTGTGATTACATGTGAGCACACCTTTTTCATAATAACCATAATTCATAACCTTCAGTTCTAGACATGCTCATACCCACATTGATCCCAAGTCACACATTATAATACTTCACATATCAAAATCATCATTTCACTTCACATATCATGACTTCAAAGCCAATCTCACAATACATATATAACTTCATATACTTCAAGGAAACACCTCAACCAAAGGTTGAACATACCACACAAGAGTTACTTCAATATAACTTAAGCCCAGGTATAGATAAGTATCTAATCACAACATCATATAGAGAAAACCGTAGCTCTACCAATATCAAACAATGCACATTAAACCCACTTCATAAGTCAAAAGTTGAGAAATTGTATTCAGCATGGCGTCATTGAGTTTTCAACCTTAAATAATCAACTAACATTGAAAAATATCATATTACATTAACTAAAACGTTTACATGAAAGACCCATGCTTAGATTTAAAAATAGAAGAATTAGGAGTTTGAAAAACCTTTTTGAAAAGTCATGAAATAGGCTCCTTGAATGAAAGAAGTGTAAAGGATGACCCACCATACATCAATATGAAGAAACCCACGAAATATGGTGAAGAAACTTGAAGGATTTGACCTTCTATCTTGTAGCTTAACGCTTCTTTGAAATTGAGTTTTTTGGAGAAAAGGTTTGGAGAGATTTTTAATTTGAGATTAAGGGTTTGAATTGATAGGTGAAATGGTGTTTAAAGTGACCTTAAACATACCATAAATGGACCCGTTCAAAATTTCTAATTTGAGTTAAAAACGACGCAACAAAATCTTGGACTTTGTTACGCATCTCGGAGGAAGCTTCTTATTAGTGCCTCAAACAATTTTAGGCAGTGAGACTTGTGCCACTCGTGCGACGCACAGGCAGATTCAGTTCCAGGCGCACGACGCGAGGTGGCCTCCAAATCTTTACCCTGCACGCTGCCTTGGGCAGCTTCCTTGTTCAACTATTTGGTCCTCCTTGGGGACCGTTAGGGTTGTCCCAGAGGATTCGTACTCAAACGTTTTGAACCTTGTTAAGTACTAAGGTCATCCCCACATGTTTTAGACACCAAACAACACCTAAAAACATGCACAACAAACAAGAACACACTATCACACACACAAGGCTAGTTTCCGAACGCCTTGGTCGCCCCATTACGTTTGACTTCCAAACTTCACAAACTGACTTGTAATGATAAAATTAATTATTTTAACACATTATTAATCAATTATTTTAACACATTATTAACTCATGAAACACATGTGAAGCTCTAGTTTGACCAATTTTTTTTAGGGTCGTTACAATCTCCCCCACTTAGAAAAACATTCATCCTCGAATTACAATTAACACCTTAAAAGACATCAAGGCCTCAACTAGAAGCATACCACCCATATCATAAAGGTCACAACATTCATACTAAATTCACAAATCTTACAAGGAACATCAACTTCATATCATTAAGCTTTTTAAGTAACAAAAGAATGTTTGGGACTAACTCCATAATTCAAAGCACACACATTATTCTTCATTTTCATTTCATTTGTGGAGGGACTACCTTCTCCCACATTAGAAATGCTCATTAAATCATCATTAAGTTTAACATTTAATAACATTCCAATCACACATTGGCACATAAGCATAACAACTTTGACGTAGTAAGCAATATCGTTCGCTACACCTTCACATGAGAAATACATATTAACTACAAATCTGCTCATGTAACTAAAATATCATCAAGAGCATACATGAAATCATATCGTCAATGAAATGCATAACATAAGGATACATGCAACTCATACTAATGAAAGACTCCAAAACAAACCAACTATAGAGGATTTTTGTCTCAAGCTGGAGTAAGAATAGAAGGAAAGATAAGGATATCAACCACCTTCCTACTCAACTCATTCTCCCCCACTTAGGGTAAACTCATAAAATCAAATCAAAACAACCATAAGGAACTTATGACTTACTAAGGTCTTCAGTCCGGATTAACTCCCTTGTTAGGTTGAAGTGCATAGAACCTTTTCTTCTTTGGAGCATTAGGATCCGGACCATAATGATGAGATTTGTTGGTCTCTTTCCCCTTTTCCTTGAGGTTAGGGCAATCTTTCATCTTATGACCGTTATTACCACATCAAAAGCAAACATTCGGGCTAGAAAGACACCTACCGAAGTGTTTCTTCCCATATGAAGTATAGTTAGGCCTCTCATAATAATAACAACCTCCTTGAGAATTTTGGTTGGAAAACCTATCCTTATTCCATATGAAAGATTCTTATGAACCTCTTCTTAGACTTAGGTTTACTTGATTCATCCGACCTAGGCCTCTTCCATCTCAAGTCATTTCCATAAGCTTGGACTCCTCAATTTATTGAACATACGCCATGAGTCTAGAGATATCCATATTATTATGGAGAATTTCCATAAGACATTCTTTTTCAACCACACTAGACACCCGCATCTCGAATTTATTCATTCTAGCCCTAGAGTTGGCTACCAAACTTGGGGCATACTTAGAGAGTTGGTAACTTGAGAGAGTACTCTTTCACACTCATTCTCCCTTGATGAAGGTTCATGAATTGTACTAACTTTCTCTCCCTTAAATATATGGGAAAGAACCTAGCAAGAAAGTTAATTGTGAACATTTCCCAATCTACCGTATCTTCCATTATGGGCCTCTCATCCCTCCATTGTTCAAACCACAGTTGAGCCACACCTTTACGTATATGAGCGGCTAGTTCTGCTTTCTCTCTAAGAGTTACACCCATAGAATCCACCATTCTAAACACCACATATATGAAGCCTTGTGGACCTTCATCCACCTTAGTTCCATCTAAAGTCGGAGGGTTCATGATCATAAAATCCCGATTTCTAGGAGCGGGTGTACTAGCATTGGGTTGGGGTCCAACTCCTTGGTTATCCTTGGCGATTACATGATTAGTGACGCCTTGAACTTTAGTCGTCATGAGTTATGTCAAAAACATAAGGGCAACCCTTATCTCGACATTAGTCATATCCCCTTCAATATAGAGAGCTTGAGGACCTTGGGGCATTGGAGGCATTTGGGGAACTTGAGGTCCTTGAGATTCTGGAGGGGAACCGCCCCATTCAGATCCTCTTGGTCAACTATAGGGACTTGCTCACCCCAGATACGAATTCTCTCGTTATCTACTTCTATCTTCTCCCTTCTAGTGGGTGTCCTTGTGGTATTCATGTACTATAAACACAAGAGAATAAGATGAGACAAGGAACTTATAGAACTCAACTCTAAGGCAAGAACCTCGAGTAATGAAGAAAGCGAAACTTTTGTCACCTTATAGCCTCCAACTCATGGATGGTTCGCGACTCGCAGCGATGAATAAGACTTTACTAGACATGGCTTGTGAGACTTCGGACCTTAAACTATTTACCAAAACCTAATTTTCTGATACCAATTTTGTAATGATATTAAATACACCCTTAATGTTAGAGCACTCTTTGAGTGGTCACAATTCATGCCTTGCACAAGCCTCTTAGTTATCATTCATTACATAAAGCATGAAAACTAGTGAAGAATTTAAAACTTTACACACAATAATGATAAGAAACATTTTTTATAAAATACTAAGGATAAGTCTTGTCGTCAGAAGAAAACTTTAAAACACAACTTAAATATCATAGGGTCACAACCCTTTAAATTGAAAGAATATACATAAATTGTCTTATACAAGTCTCAAAGAAGAATTAAAGAAACATAAACTATGCCCTCGAATATATGAGGACATACTTAGCCTTGAGAGTGTCGATTCCCAAGCTTGCCTTCTAACCTCAACTTTCCACCAACCAATACTTTGTATAAAAAAGTTTGGGATTAGTACAAACATTGTACTAAGTATGACATTATGCCGAATCATAGAAAAGGGGACAATTTAGTTGAAACATACAAGTCATGCTATTTTTATTAAAAAGAACTTCATGAATTAAGTTACAAAACATCATATAGTATCATCATTTAGCACATAAGGTCATACTTCAATTTTTCTTAATATTGGAGTATAATTACAGTAAAAAAAAATCACACATGAACTACTCATATCATATGTTATAATAAGGCTCCCCTATGTAAGACATAAGGGGATTGCCCATACAATTTCCTCAATGCCTAGTTGAGAAATCCTTAAGACTACTTAGGATAAGCATACTTCATTTCATTTAGACAAGTTACCATTCAATATCAAAGACACTATAAAATCATTCATATACTAGGAATTTCACCTAAGAACCATCCTCCAAGGCAACCCTCAATTTTCACTTTGTGCAATGTGAAATTAGTTTTCCATACTACCACTTCCACTTAGTGCTCCTTAGGATTAATCTTAGAATAGGCACATCACATTAATCACATACTAAGCTTTCATCATACAAGCTATAACATCAACATGATTCCTTTATATTAAACATAAAGTCACGTTACTTTCATTTACATCATATCATGAAACATTCATACATTTCATATAAGGACTCACCAAGACTCCCTCCCAATGTCTAATTGTGCAATGGATATCTCATTCCACCACCTACCCTAAGTAGCACGTTCTTAAGAAGACATAGTTCATTTACATACATTTTTGGGGTCTAGCTTTAATTGAAATACACCATGAGAGCTAGACATGGAATCTCGATATTAACCCCTACCAGATGAGGGATCCCTACTTTCTTAAGGTAGGTCATATTCTTTAGCCTTTACATGGATTCTCCAATAGCTACACCTACGCAGACGCAAAGTTTAGGGATAAAGTGTGTTATATTTAGTTATTCATTTTCTACTAAACACTTCATCTCAAGTCACGAAGAGTGGTCACCCCAAAATCCCCCTTTTTCATACTTAGGAACAATAGTTATGGTCTAGACACTTCATATATATTCACAAAGAGTGTCAACCCTAAAATCCGCCATTTTCATTCATTGACATCATTAATGCATTGAAGTGTGTGTTTGAGTACACGCGGTAACATATTTTACATAATAACAACTATTCATAACATTGACTTCTAGACATGTTCATATCCACATTTACCACAAGCGAAACATTATTATACTTCATATATCAAAATCATCACTTCACCTAACATATCATTCCTTCTAGGCCATTCTCACAATACATATATAACTTTATAAATTTCAAGTAAACACCGAGACCAAAGGTAGACATACCAGTCAAGAGTAACTTTAATATAACATAACGTTACCTTCATCAAAGAATTTACCACCTTTCCTCAACATTTCACCAAAAACATCGTAATGAAGCATAATGGGGCAGTAGCTAATAACATAATCATACAGAGAAAACCATAGTTGTAACATTGTTATACCATGCACATTAAACCCACTTCATAAGCCAAAAGTTGAGAAATTGGATTGATCATGGGTTCATTGATTTTTTAACCTTAAAATCATCAACTTACATTGACAAATATCATATTACATTCACTAAAACGTTTTCGTGCAAGATCCATGCTTAGAGTTCAGAATAGAAGATTTTGGATTTTGAAATTCTTTTTGAAAAGGTTTGAAATGGACTCCTTGAATGAAAGAAGAGTCAAGGATGAACCACCGTACCTCAATATGAAGAAACCCACGAAATTTGGTGAGGATACTTGAAGAATTTAGTCTTCTTCTTTGGAGCTAGAAGCTTCTTGAATATGTATGTTTTTGGAGAAAATGTTTGGAGATATTTTTTATTTGAGATATAAGGTTTGAATTGAAGGATAAAAGGGGTTTAACACTTTCTCAAATTCTAATTTGACTTAAAAACGGTGCAGCCAAATATGGAATTTAACTGCGAGTCGCAGAGGAAACTTCTGATTCTTCACTCTCAACATTTTTAGGCAGTGGGCCTTGTGACACTCGCGCAACCACAGGAAATTTCAGTGCCAGGCACGTGATGCGATGTGGGCTCCAAATCTTTATTGTGCATTCTGCCCTTGGCAGCTCCTTGTCCAATATTTGGGTCCTTCTTTGGGACCCTTAGGGTGGTCCCCGAGGAGTCGTCCTCAAATGTTTTGACCCTTGGTATGTCCCTCTAGGTAGTAAAGTCATTCCAACTGGTTTTGGACACAAAACAAAACATAAAAACATGCACAACAAAAAAGGACACACTGGCACTCACACAAGCCTATTTTCAGAAGGTCTTGGTCGTCATTTTATGTTTGACCTCCAAGCTTCATAAACTGACTTATAATGCAAAAATGAACAATTTTAAAACCTTATTAAATCATGAAACATATATGAAGCTCTACTTTGACCTATTTAATTTTTTGGATCGTTACAAATAACCATTTATTTTCATTATTTAAATCCTATTTCCTTCATAGACAACCTCTTGAATCCTCAAATCACTCCCAAATCAGAATTCTTACTTCCTATATTTTCAAAATTCATTGTTCTTTCATTGATCTTATGATGATTATCGAGTTTGGGAGCGTAGGATACTACTTTAAAGTTCATCTCACAACTACACAACTCCAAACTAAACGTATTTCGATCTCCCTTAACTTTGAATTGTCATTCATAGTTGCCTACATATATTCGGAAGTGGGTCTTGACCATGGGACTAAATTTACTGAAATGGCATTCTTAAACTTGTGTAGTGATGTCCCTCAGAATGATAGAATGTGGTTGTGTAGTCAATTAAGTATATCTAATTAATTGTGTAGTCTACATGCATAGTCACTACCTCCTAGTCTGATGATGAGTGCACATTGGTAAGTTCATCATTCGGGGCTGCCTCTAATTTTGAAGGGAGCTTAGCATCCATTTCCGAGCCTGCCTCTGCTAAATATACATTGGGCAGAATGTGGGGTGTCATGTGAGGAGACACTGAAATTCTTGGCTCGATATCTAGCCATCGATGGTGAGAGGGAAAATTGGGTGATAGACCAGAGGGTTAATCAACAAGGCTACCCTTACCTTTGTTGCGATGTTTGTTTCTGGATGCTAGTCTCCCACACGTTATCGGCCACGCAAGCTGATAATGTAGTCATATAGGATAGGGCGGTGATGGTAGAAGTTCTGGTAGCGGGACTCGAAATAGACTTTGCGTGGATGCTTATATCGGTGATACATGAGAGGGAGTTCTAGACCTCTACTACTTACCCCTTTACATGTCTTATTTTGTAATTGTGCGTGGAAGACAGAGTGCCAATTTTGCACTATAATATACTCCGTAGCCCAGAGGGGACAATTAATATAGGCCTCATCAAGGATTGAGGTACCGCCACAGGGCGAGAGTTTGGCAAACACTGTGGATCGAGGCCAAAGGGTTGACCCTGCTGCATCTGATCCTGTTGATACGACCTTGGCTGATTCCACCCATGATGCATGCAGGGCCCCAAATTCATACTGATGCACACCACCATTTGCCGTATTGGTCCATCAAGTTCGAGTACAAAGGTTAGAGGCTCAAATGGCAACCGTGCTCCACCACATTCAGCCTTGGTGCAGAAATCAATTGCTGAGGCTGAGGATTGCATATAGAAGCGGTTGGCAAAGTAGGTCGAGAAGAAATTTTAGGTTTTCCACAAACGCCTCGATGACTTTGAGTTGCGTGTGCTAGCACGGCTAGCCCTAATACTAATCTCACTAGTATTGAGGCTGAGCATGATAGCTTTCTAGTTGATGTGGATGCATTGTCGAAAATTAGAGGGGATGAGCCAGAGAGGGATACCATTGAGCTAGCAGAGGAAATTGTTCTAAATGACTTGTTCAAAGGCCGTGTTAAGACTCAACCTGAGCATAGAGGTCTAACCAAGAGCCACCATTCCATCCATTCCAAAGAGGATGGTGATGAGCCCATTGCGAGAAAGATAGAGAGATCAGAGCTTGAGAAGTCTATGAGGGCTTCCTTGATTGATGAGGAAGTACGCTACAGGACATCACTAGGTATGGAGGCTGGAGCATCATGTTCTGTACCGGTGATCGATGATAGGAGCACTACTAAGGGTGCATAGTGTGATTTTGGCGCTATTGAGGGTGGACCCAAGTGTTGATCTTATGTGTTTCGGGAAACCGGACTTCACCTACCAACTTGTAGTTGTCATTTCTTATACATTGGGGACAATTGCATGATTTTTTGGGTTTTCTTGCATTTGTTCTTTCTCCTCAAGAGACAGTTTAATTTTCGGTTAAACTGGCATGTCATTATTTGTACAAAATAGAAAAACAAGAAAAATGAAGCATGATGGCTGACATAATGATACATTGTCATGGATACATATCAAGTTCAACATAAGTAAATTTATTGCGCAACACCACCGACTCACTCACTGGGTAGATTGTATATGAGGTTCATTAAAAATATTGGGCTAAATATTAAACATACGAGCTACCAAAAGAGTAATAAAATATAAGGTATCACCTGAATCAAGTAAAACATTATATCAATAGAAAAAACTTGTAACATACCAGTCACCACGTTAGGAGAACTCTCTTGTTCACCCCTAGAACGGAGAGCATAAAGTTGATTTTTATTTGGAGGATGAACATTTGAACTACTTTTTTTTTCACTTCCCTTGTTTTTCCCCATAAAATTAGGGAAATCTCTCACCTTGTGACCCCTTTTTCCACAACCAAAACAATTCCCCATCCCCACTAAACACTCGCCCACATAACCCTAACCACACTTGGTACAAGTAGGCTTCTCACTAGGTGAGTTCCACTCCTTCCCTTTTGGGATTTAGGTTTAGGCACCTTATCATCATGAGCCTTAAGGAATTTTATTAGACGTACTCTTCTTGAACCTAGGCTTGTATTTGATATCAAGGATTTTCTTTATAGACCCACCGCCATAGGACCTTTCCCTACTTGCATTTGTACTATTCCTCTTAAACCTTGTCTCTTCCACTTGTTGAGAATAAACTATGAGATGAGAAATGTTAATATTGTCATATAGCATCACCGAATGAAATTCTTGTTTCAAGTACACTCATACCTCCTTGATGAAGGTATATGAATTTTTCCACCTTAGCTTCTCTCATTTCCCTAGTAAAGAACCTATCAAGAAAAACATTCTTGATATTCTCCCATGTTACCGGACCATCCCTCAAAGGCCTGTTGTCTCTCAATAGGACGTACCAAGTTTGGGTAACATATTTGAGTTGGTAAGTAGATAACTCAGCCTTCTTACTAGTATTCAACCCCATAGCATAGAAAATGTTGTAGGTTACATCAATAAAATCTTGGGTGTATTCCTCCACTTTTGAACCATAGAAGGTAGGGGGATTCATCCTTGTGAAATCCCTCAAATGAGAGACCATGGTGCTAACTTGTTTGTTTAATCAGGGTAGAACCTCCTGGTTTGCTTGGGCCGTCATAGCTTCATCTTGAGTAGTGACGGCTTGTGCTTGAGTAGTAATGACTTGAGCCATTTTGAGAAAGGCATCCCTTATGTCTCCATCCATTATGGACGGAGGATTGTCTAGAGCTTGATCATCATTTGCTCAAGAGGAGGAACATTAATTCCACGGGGAGGAACTCCCGCATTAGCAATCTCTTCACCAAGTCATCGTTCATTGTTTCTTCGAGTATTCACATATAACCACTATACAAGGTTAAGGTGAAATCACATATAAAGTAAACTCTAGAGGCACAAGTTTGGATTTCCAAGAAAATGAGAATTTTCTAAGCATAATATAGTTTCATATTCATTAGTGTGGCGCGCTTCACAATTATGAATAAGAACCTACATAAATGTTGTTTAATGAGTATCATCCTAACGATATTCAACCTAATGATCTGATACCACGTTTTTGTAACATTCGAGAAGCACCCCCAGATGTAAACGACGTCTTCTTCCTCTTTGAGGACTAAAATTAGCCTCTTATCTTACATCATTACATATCATAGGTTCTATTGCGAAAAAATTATAATTTTTCGTTAACTTCTACATTGAGGTGTACATAGACCTCTACATACACATTATATATTCATATCGAGTATACGTAGAACCTTTGTATAGGAATATTACATAGTTTTATACTTTTATTACACACAAAGACACACACACATAAACACACACACACACACACACACACACAGATATATACACACACACACACACAGATATATATATATATATATATATATATAT
>NC_028643.1:20603402-20645512 GCF_001406875.1 Solanum pennellii
ATATATATATATATAATCATAAGAAGTCTTCAATACGTCTCGTATTAAACCATCTAAGTCGAATAAAAGATCTTGGGTTCAACCCATACTTCCTTGCAATAAAGGCCTTATATAGGAATATACAAAGTCAACAAATAAAAAGAATGAACTATATTGTTTAAAACTAAACAATATCAAATAGCAAGATAGTGGAATCGACCTCTAAAAGTGAGGACCTACCGAACGCTTGGGGAATATCTAGGTACTCTTCAATGGCGTTCAAGTAAGCTCAACAGTCGAACCCTACAATATGTAGTAAACATAAACATGGGTTTAGTAAACACTTGTACTAGGTATGAGTATATGCACGTAAAACATTTGAAATCATGCGAAAGAGGACATTTGTTTTAACAATGCCAAAGTACTTTGAAAATCTATATGCATAATCAAGAACATATATAAGCCAATACTTACATAATCCATAAGCCCAAACTATGTACCACACAATATATATCCACAAAATTGAGTACATATCAAAACAACTCCAACACATAACATCAACAAGCATGTATAAGGGACCATAACATCATATTATAAGCAAGACCCTTACCCATAACCCATAATTAAGTCTACAAGTGCAATGACCAAGTAAAGCCCCATAGCCTTACTAAATCAAGTAAACGAAACAAAGGATCATAGTAACGTTCAACTCATTATAACATAGCGTCAATAGTAGTCATCATCACATTTAGCAATATAGACCAATAGGATGTTCATAAATGAAACTAACAACAAATAGGATCATTGACATGTATAGTCATCATATTCATAGCATATTTATTATAAGAACACAATAAAAACCTCCTAATGATACCCTCAAGCAAAACTAGTGCAAGGCATACGTAGAGTCACATACCCCTACCTAGGCTAACTTAAACAAATCAAGTCACTCTAGGTAGTGTATAGTCCATACTTTTATTTTACTTGGGTAACACTTGCCTTAACCTACATAGACCACGCGAGCTAAGTGTTGAATCCAGTGTTTTAAAACCTTGCACCGATGCAAGGTGGTTTACCGGCCAAAGTAGAACCAAACATAAATGTAGCTTTCTAATTTGATCAACTAGCTAGTCTTCCTATGGGGGAAAATGTTAAGAACAAGGACATATGTATTGAACCCTCTACATGCCAAATTGCATCGGAGCCTATTCTAATGAGATCCATTGGGTGTGCTTCCCTCATATGGGAGTCAACACCTCATGTGAAAGTATAGGGCGAATCTTCATCAACGGGAAGCCAACACTTGTCATTGTGAAGTTCACTCATTTCTAAGATAATTCCTTTTTGAAATGTCTTTCTCTATTAATCATCAGTTAGTTTAGGTAATAGAGTTTATCCCTTGTATAGTCATTGTTAATGGCTCATTAGGAGTTGTATGAGAATATCCTTTAATGGTAACGCTCATATGTAAGATTAGCATAACATCATCATCGTGTCATAATAAGGCACACATGTACTTCATAACCAACCTTATATCATTTCATCTTTAACAATATCTCAAAGTCACATAGTCAAGATATTTCAATTCAACATCATATCAACAAATACTTTGGCTACTCACAAGTAATACTTCAATTGAACTACATCATCAATCACAAGTCATCATAATTGAAGTAAAGGTTAGGATCATAAAGACTTATTCAACCTCCTTCAATATCCATCATCATGGTCTTACCATCAACTAACTAATTACATCCAACAATAGGTGTAGTAACATAAATCAATAGTAATTTACACTAGAACTAGGTGAATTGCATCATCATTATCCCAATTAACATCAATTCATAACCTAGAGTTAGGGGAATTAGGGATCAGCATGAATTCATCAAGAATTATATCCAATCCCAATGATACATTACCCTAGTCAATCCATACATGAATTACAACTAGTCTAATAATCAATTCATTATTCAATTCCTATCAATTCGTGACCAAGATCAATGTTTTGGAGAAATTGGGGAAGGGAACATGATTAACATGAAATTACATCAATTAAAATCAATTAATTAATAATCCAAAATCAAGTTGTCATATTTAATCACAATTTATCATCAAATTAAACTTTAGAACAAAACCCCATGGAATTGTATAATTTAGAAACCAACTTTGAAAGGACCTCTTTGATAAAGTAATACCAAGAGTGAACAACTCATACCTTAATGAAGATAAATTCACGAAATTGAAGGGAAATCCTACAGATTTTGTTCCTTTTTTAATGGACGAATTTTGGGAGGACGAAAGTAAAGAGAGGTGAGAGCATTTGGTTTATTTTGAGAATTGGGTTTGGAGTTAGTTAACATAGCTTAAAGCTGATCCAAATGCAATATATAGAATTACCCAAAACACCCCTCACATAAATGGGTCTTTTGTGAAGTTAAAATGTCAAAAATACGATTTTACCGAATATGAGAAGTGTCTCTACGTCGGGAGGACAACATACATTTTTAATTTTTGAAAAATCAATTGACACAGTAGAATCTGTGTGGGCTGCGCGTCGCGCAGAAGCCCACTGATTCTTGACTCATGCTGGCTGCTTTGGCAGCCTGCCCACCCATATTGAGGTCCTCCTCAAGGACCCTTCTTGTGGTCGTTGGGGCGTTGTTATTGGAAATTTACTACATATATACTACACTCAATATATCCAAAGTAATTTTACAAGTTTTACACTTTATTTTGCCCTCTGAAACATTCACCAAACTTAATAACGTCAACTCGTTCAATTTAAGCTACTTTCCGGACGTCATGGATGTTCTTTGACGTCTTGGTTATAAAACTTTTTGGATGACTTATAAACAATAATTTTTTTCTTAGAAAAGTATCTAAAATTTCATAAAGTCATGTTAGGCTCTATATTAGGTCTCGACTTGTCAAAATGTTACACCAAGGCAACCAAGAACCTACTAATGAGAAAGTTTCTCTAGGTGGCCAAGTTCCGGTTAATCCAATGATATGATGGATGGAGAATTAAGGGAGGATTTACTAAACTTAACTCAAGTCATGTCTATTCATACTAAAGTCGTAACTACACAAGCTCAAGCTATGATGACACAATCTAATCAAAAAGTAGGACCCCATGTGAATCAAAATGATAGCACCATGGCTTCACGTTTGAGGTAGTTAACTAGGATGGATTCTCCAATGTTTTTTAGACCTAAGGTAAATTAGATTCCGCAGAGATTTCTAGATAAAGTGTATAAGATTTTTTTTGATACAGCAGTAACTTCAAATTAGAAGGTTGAACTAGAGGCATATCAACTAAAGGATATGGCTCAATAATCGTAAACACATTGAAGCGACAATAGCGCTTACAGAGTGTATGTTGGGAAGTTTTTAGAAAGGCATTTCTTGATAGATTCTTACCAAGGGAGAAAAGAGTGATAAAAGTTGAAAAATTCATCAACCTTCATCAAGGAGGTATGAATGTTCAAGAATATTTTTTCAAGTTAAGTATGTTGTCGATGTATGCTCCGTCTTTGGTCTATGATTCTAGAGACGAAATGAGACACTTTTTGAAGGGTGTATCCCATGATATAATGGAAAAGAATCATGCTGCAATTCTTCATGATAATCTAGACATTCTCGTTTTATTGTGTATGCACAACAATTTGAGGATACTAGGCTTACGAAGAGTAATAGGATGCAAACATGCAAAGATCCTATGATGGAGGTTATTCAAATGGTAAACTTGTGATTCATGATAACTCAAGGTTTAAGAAGATGTTTTCAACAAAGGTCCTCCAAATGTTCCAAAGATCAATAAAGATAGGGTACCTAACCCTAATCAACGATGAGGTAAAGGTGGTTGTACTCAAGTTGAGTAATCTAATTAAGCTAAGTGTGGGAAGAGGCATGTAGGAAAATGAGTACCTTCTACGAATATTTTCATTAGTTGTTTATAGAGGGGACACATGGTTAGATAATTCACTATGATGAACGCTCAAGGAAGGGATATCATCAAGCACAAGCAAGTGGTCCGAACTCTGAAGCCCCTAAGAAGAGTAGCTTATATTCTCTCCAATCCCGAGGTGATTAAGAGAGTTCTCACAGATGTTGTTAAAGGTATGTTGCATGTATTTTCAGTACGTGTTTATGCATTGTTAGACCCCGGTGTTACTTTGTATTTCTTGACTCCTATAGTGTAAAAGAAATTTGATGTACTCGCAGATGTGATAGAAGAAAAATTTTTTGGTTTCTACACCGGTGGGTGACTCTGTTGTTGCTAAAAGAGTCTATATGAGTTTTCCCATCTCATTGTCCAATAGAGTAACATTAGTTGACCTAGTGAACTTTATTTGTTGTATTTTGATGTTATATTATGGATGGATTTGTTGAATACATGTTTTGATTCCATTGATTTTATAACAAGGGTAGTCAAGTTTCAATTTCCTAATAAAACCGTTTTAAAATGGCAGGGGGAAGTTCTATCCCTAAAGGTTGAATTATTTCATGTCTAAAATCTCGTATGATTATTTCTAAGGGATGACTCTATCATATTGTGAGGGTAAAAGAACTTGCCTTCTACGCTTATCCATTAGAGTTGGTACCTGTAGTGAAGGATTTTTTGGATGTCTTTCCTTGAATCTACAAAAACTGTGCAAGCTACGACTCCTCATCAACAGATCAATATACTGTTGACACCAGGTCATTTGGGGGCGTATCTCCACCCTTAGTGGTGGGAGCTTAATGCGTATGGAGCATCCATTGAAACAATTGACGACGCAGAAGGACGGGTCGTCGAGCAAGCGACACCCCGTAGCTAGGGTCCGTTGTTTCGTCCCTGTGAAAAGGTGTCTAAACAAGGCTGGACTTGGGGTGTTATAGTTAATTCACCGCAAGTCTTTTATGAACCATGTATTATTATTTTATGGTCTCACGGGTAATTTTAGTGGGTTTATACTCCTAGACCTAGGTTAGACCTCATTTAAAATATCAAAACCCCTCCCTCAAGAATGAACAACCTCTCAAACTCCATAGAAGATAGAACTCAAGGAAGGGATAGAAAAGAAGGTTTGGATGTTTTCTTCACCAAAAATTTGTGGGTTTGTGCTCATTGATGTATGGTAGTTCATCCTTGATCTCTCTTTCCATCAAGGAGTCACCTCAAAGAGATTTCAAAAAGGGTTTCAAACTCCAACTTCTTCTTTTTTTTTATTCTAAGCATGTGTCCTTCCATGTAAACATCTGAATGATTGAAATTTGTTGTTTTTAGTGTTTGTTTATTTTTCTAATTTCAAAACCCCAATGAACCAATGCTGATGCATATTACCAATTTTTAGTTTATGAAGTGGGTTTAGTGTATATATATAGATGATATTAGAAATTGTTAAAGTTGAATATCTTTATGCTATATTATGGTAAGCTACTACCTTAATTGCTATTTATGATGATTTATTGGAGAAACTAAGGGAAGGTTGTGAAAGATTGGATGGATTGTAAGTTAGTTATATTGTTTAACTCTTATTATGAAATGTTTTTCAGTGGTATGGTCTACCTTTTGTGGCGGTGTGTACTTGAAATTCTTGATTATATTTTATAAATGTATGTAGTGCGATTATGGCCTTAAATGCATAAAATTTGAAGTGATATGATGATTATGATGTTTATGCATGATATGCTTAAGAGATTTAAATGTGTATCTTGATAATATTATTCCTAATTTAAGTATATATTTATGTGAAGCACGCTAGTTTGTGAAATATGATGAATGAAGGTATGATTATGCATATGAGTCAACGTTACAATAATGATGATTATGTGAAAGGTGTGCTCACATGTACATACACATTAATTTAATGAATGAAGGTACTGAATGTGAATGGGGGATTGTAGGGTAGACACTCTTCATGAGTAGAGATGAAGTGTCTAGACCATCCCTAGTATTCCTATTGTATGAGAAAATGGAGTTTTGGGGTGAGCACTCTTCGTGAGTTGAGATGATATTTTTAGTAGCAATTTCACATTTTAAAGAGAGATTTCTAAGATAGGTTTTGAGATGGATACCCTTCATGAGTTGATATGTAGTGTCTAATAGTTATCCCTTTACCTATAGTAATGAATTTTTAGAATCCGTGGGGAGTTATGCTCAGAAGCAAGAGGATTTATAGAAGGGGTGGGTAGATTTCCTTATTAGAGATGTTGCAACCAATGTACCTCTTGAGATGAGTACAACTTATTAGTAGAGAATGAGTTACTAAAAGCATTATCCTTATCCCTTAACTAAGCACGCACATAGGAGTAGTGATTGTAAAATTCATGTAAATGCTCAAGAATGATCCTACCCTAGGCAAGTTGGGATCCGTCATTCGGTAGGGGTTAATACTGGGATCCCATGTCTAGCACTCATGGTTTATGTTGGTTAATGCCATCCCACACAAAATAATGTAATGAAATAAGTGCTCCAAAGGGTGTATTACTTAGGGTGGTGGTGGTATGGGATGCTATTACTCATTTCACTAGTAGGCATTTAGAGGTAGTCTTGATGTGTCCTTATAGGAAATGTATGAATGTGTCACTATGTGAACTAAGTGAAGTAATGTGACATAATATCTTAAGTTAAGAAATTTTTTTGAGGGTATGTCATGGATGATGAAGTTTATGAATGATGAATGTGTGGCAATCTAAGGAAATCTTTAACGAGTACTTGGTGGGAGTAGTAGTATGGGATGCTACTTTTACATTGCACTATGTGTAACTTGGGGTGGTCTTGAAGAAGGGTTCTTGTGTGAAGTGATTAAATATCAGTACGTTCCTATAGTGTCTTTGATGTTGAGTGGAGGCTAGTTACCCATGTGCAGTAAGCTTATAGTAAGTAGTCTTGAGTATCACTTGTATTGAAGGAATTGTATAGGCAGATTCTCTATGTCTTACCTTAGTGAGTCTTACGATAACTTTGGATAGGGAAACATCAAGAGAGATAAGTTCACGGTAACTTGCAATGGAAATAGTTCACTCTAAGGTTTTATGAGTTTACTGTAAGGTGTAGTCTTGTGTTAAAATTATGCAAGTTTTACCCTATATGCTAAATGATGATTTATATGTTGTTTTGTTACTATATTCATGAAGTTTTTTCTTAAATAGAATGAAAGCTTTATTTTA
Organism: Solanum pennellii; assembly: GCF_001406875.1. Lineage (NCBI taxonomy): Eukaryota > Viridiplantae > Streptophyta > Magnoliopsida > Solanales > Solanaceae > Solanum > Solanum pennellii. The sequence continues at coordinate 20,610,537 of NC_028643.1, forward strand.
AATGAAATGTCCCTTTATATGTGTTTTTGCGCTATGCTTACTTAGTACAATGTTTCTACTAACCTCATACTTTTCTATACTCTATAACTATAGGTTGGAGGAAAGTGGATGTTTAGAAGGAAATCTTGGGATGTTGACTCTCACAAGACTCGGTAGGTCCTCATATATTCAATGACATAGTCTATGTTTCTTCAATTTTTTCATTAAGACTTAAATGTATTTTCCTTCAATGTGAAGGGTCGTGACTGTAAGATATTTAAGATGTTTCTTTATTTTCATTTGAGGATAAGACTTACTCCCTAGTATTTATAAAAAGCTTATTATTATTATCCTTATGGAAATCTTTAATTCCCACTAATTTTCATATCTTATGTAACGAATTATAGCTAAGAGTCTTGTATAAGACCTCCGAATGGTCAACTACGCCTTGTGACGACTACGCTCCAGTTTACTTGCTGGTCATGACAGACTTGGTATTAAATCGTAATGTTTTGGAAAATAGATTGGGGTCCAAAGTCTCACAAGTAACGTCTAGTAGAATCTCGTTCATAAGTGTGAGTCATGATACATCCATGAGCAGGAGGATATAAGATGATAGAAGTTCCACATTCTTCATTATTCTAGAGTTGTGTCATAGAGTTGAGTTCTATAAGATCTCTTTATCAACCTCTTCTTTTGTGTTTATAGGATATGAACATGAGGAGGACACCCACTAGAAGGAGGACGTAGGAGTAGCTAATGAGTGGATCCCTCCCCGTGGGGATCAAGTTCCTATAGCTGGCCATGTGGATGTGAATGGGGTGGTTCCCTCTTAAGAGCCTCAAGTGCTCCAACTGCCTCAAATGCCCCAAGGTCCTCAAGCTCCCTATGTTGAAAGACATATAACTAATGCGTATTTAAGGGATGCTTTTAGGTATTTGACCTGACTCATGACGAATTAAGCTCATGTCATCACTAATAATATGGGTGTCGAAGTTAACGTAGGAGTTGGACCTCAACTCATTGCAAGGACTCCTACTTCTAGAATCTGTGATCTCATGACGATAAACACTCCTACTTTCCATGGAACTAGGGTGGATGAAGATCCACACGGCTTCATAGATGAGAATTTCAAGGTGGTTGATTATATGGGTGTGAATCCTAGAGAGAGAAAGCAGAACTAGCCGCTTACCAACTCAAAGATGTGGTTAAGTGTTGTTTGAGTAATGGAGGGATGGGAGACTCTTAAAGTAAGATTCGGTGGATTGTGAAGTGTTGAAAATGGTTTTTCTTGATAGGTTATTTCCCATGTTTAAAAGTGTATGTCTCAAGTTCACAAAACTCTCTAAGTATACCCAACCTTGGTAGCCGACCCTAGGTCTAAGATGAATAAATTTGTGATGGGAGTGTCTAACTTTGTGGATAAAGAGTGTCGTATGACAATTCTCCATAATGATATGGATATCTCTAGTCTCATGGTGTATGGTCAACAAATTTAAGAGTCCAAGCTTAGGAAGAGGAATAAGCATGGGAAGAGGCCTAGGGTAAATGAACCAAGTAAGCCCAAATATATGAGGATGGTCCATAATCAAAAGTCTTCCATGAAGAACAAGGATAGGGTTTCCAACAAAAATACCAAGGAGGTGGCTATGCTTTTGAGAGGTCTGGGTGTGCTACTTGTGGGAAGAAACACTAGGGTAAGTTTTTTGTCGGTACATATTGTTGCTTTAGGTGTGGTAATAAGCGTCATAAGATGAGAGATTGAACTAACCTCAAGGCAAAAGGGAAGGAGGCATACCAAGCTCCAAATGGTGTACCGGATCAGAATGCTCCAAAGATAAATTATTTCTATGCACTCGAATCTAAAGGAGCATACTAATTGGAAATGAAAGCCTTGGTAAGTCATGATTCCATATGCTTGTTTATTTTGTCTTAGATGAGTTTACCCTATGTGGAAGAATATGATTTGAGTAGCAAGGTAGTAAATAACTTTATCTTTCCTTTCCATACTTATTCAATCTTGAGAGTTAGTATGTCATAGTAACATGTTGCATGATTTTTAGTTGAAAATGAATTTCATTGTTCTCCTTGCATTGTGTATTCCATGAGATTGTGTTTATGCTGTAAGATGAGTTTATATGGTCTTGTATCTCTTATTTTCATGACTTCATGATAAATTGCTTTAAAGATGAATTATTGAGTTAGTAAGCATGCTTCACTATGAGGATTGAGTGCTCACTATAAAGAAATTGAAAATTTGACTAAATTGTACTTTTAGGACGAACGATCGCAATGTGTGTAGAAACGATGTATATGAGCATGTCTTATGTTGGATAAGGTAGTTCATCCATAAATGAAGGGAAGAATGAAGAAATGAGTGTGTTCTTTGAATTGTGGAAATTATTCCAATGAGTTGCGTATGATGCAAAGAATGCTTATCAATGTGTATTTTTTATTCCTTGCTGCTTTGGTGCGTTGACTATTAATGTTTTTATCATGGTTTTATGTGTTGGATGGTTCTAGTTCAGTCCTTGATTTCCTCAAAATTATTTAGTTTCATTCTAGGACGAATGATTTTCTAAGTGGGAGTGAATGTAAGGAATCTCATAATGAACTAGGTGAAACTAGAGCCAAGCTTGTGTGTGATTAGGTTTCAAAGTCCTTAAATGGTTATTTGTGATTTTAGTAGGTAGTGTGTAAAGTTTGGTTGAGTTTGGAAGTCAAATGTCAAGGGACGTCCAAGATGTTTGACGATTAGACGTCAATATGCTTAGGTCAATTTTTGTGTGCCTTGGCATGTTTGGAGTGTTGTTAGGATTCCAAATTGATGGTGAGGGTTCCTTATACTATATTACCATGTATTGGGGTTTAGAAACCTGGTAAGAGTCTACCTAGGATCAAGGGGCCCTAATAGAGGACCCTAACATTTAGGCAGAATCTGCCTAAACAATGCAAGCTATAACTCCTCATCAATGGACCGTAGTCCTGCTGAAGCCCCGTCATTTGGGGGCATAGATCCACCCTATGTGGCGGGAGATTAACCGCATGAACCAGCTTCTGAAATAAGCGATTCCTTAGCAGGACGGGTCGTCCATCAAGCGAAGCCCCGTAGCTAGGGTCTGTCATTTCGTCCCTGTGAAAAGTATTTTAGACACGACTGGACTTAGGGTGTATTACTAAATTCACCCCAAGTCTTTTATGAACCAAGGTTGAATATTATAGGGTATTAGAGGTATTTTATGTTGGTTTATACTCCTAGACCTAGGTTAGACCTCATTTCAAATATCAAAACCCCTCCACCAAGAATGAACTACCTCGCAAACTCCATAGAAGCTAGAACTCAATAAAGGGCTACAAGAGAAGCTCTTGGAAGTTTTACTCACCACAAATTCGTGGGTTTCTTCTCACTGATGTGTGGTAGTTCATCCTTGAACTTTGTTTCATTCAAGGAATCACATCAAAGAGATTTCAAAAGGGTTTCAAACTCAAACTTCTTCTATTTTTGACTCTAAGCATGGATCCTTGCATGAAAACGTTTTAATGATTGAAATGTGTTGATTTTAGTGTTAGTTGATAAATCAAATGTCAACACCCCACATAACCCATTCTTATGCATATTTCCCTCTTTTAGCTAATGAAGCGGATTTAGTAAATATATCTAGATGATGTTAGAAATTGTTAAAGTTTAATATCTTTATTCTATGATATGGTTAGATACTGCCTTAATTGCTATTTATATGATTTATTAGAGAAATTGAGGAAAGGTGGTGAAAGCTTTGATGGATGGTAAGTTGGTTATATTTTTTAGCTCTTATTACGAAATGCTCTTCAGTAGTATGGTCCACCTTTGGTGGCAGTGTTTACTTTAAGTTCATAACTATATTGTATAAATATGTGTATTGTGATTAGGGCCTTAAAGGCATAGAATTAGACGTGAAATGTGTATTATGAAATTTATGCATGATATGTTTAGGAGATTGAAATGTGTATCTTGATGATGTTATGACTAAGTGAAGTATATGTTTATGTAAAGCATACTAGTGTGTGAAATAGGGTGAATGAAAGTATGATTATCTTTATGACTCAATATTATGAGAATGATGATTATGTGAAAGTTGTGCTCACATGTACACAAACACACTTTAATTGAATGAATGAAGCTCACATGTACACAAACACACTTTACTTGAATGAATGAAGTTAATGAATGGGAATGGGGTATTGTAGGGTGGATACTCTTTGTAAGTAGAGATGAAGTGTCTAGACCATCCCTACTATTCCTATAGTATGAAAAAGGGGAGTTTTTGGATGCACACTCTTCGTGAGTTGACATGAAGTATTTAATAGCAATATCACTTTCAAAAAAGAGCTTTCTAAGATAGGCTGGCGGATGGATACCCTTCGGGAGTTGAGATACCTGTCGTGAGTTGAGATGTGGTGTCCAATAGTTATCCCTGAACCTATAGTAATGAATGTTTACACTTCCTATGGGAGTTATGCTTAGAACTAGAGGATTTGAAGAAGGGGTGGGTACACCTCATGAGTAGAATGTAATGAACTAAGTCTTCGAAAGGGTGTACTAGTTAGGGTGGTATGGGTATCTATATACTCATTGCACATGAAGGCATTTAGATGGAGTCCTTTGGTGTCCTTATATGAAACGTATGAATTTGCCAATTTTTAAAGTAAGTGAGTTATGTGACTTTATTTCTAAAATTGAGAAATCTTGTTGAGGTTATATCTTGTACGATAAAGTCTATGAATAATGAATGTGGTGTGCCTAATCTAAGGGAATCTTTAAGGAGAACTTCATGGGAGTGGTAGTATGGGATTCTACTTTTACATTGAAATATGTGTAACTTGGGGGTTGTCTTGGAGAAGGGTTCTTATATGAAGTCCTTCTACGTAAGTATATTCCTCTAGCCCCTTTGATGTTGAGTGTGGGGTGGTTACCCGTGTGAAGTAAACTTATCATAGTAGTCTTGAGGATTACATAGGTATGTATTAAAGATATTGTATGGGTGGTTTCTTCATTTATTACCTTAGTGGGTCTTAAGATTATTTTGGATGGGCAAAATTCAAGGGAAACGAGTTCACTGTAAGTTGTAATTGAAATAGTTCACTGTAAGGTTTTATGAGTTAACTGTAAAGTGTAGTGTTGTGTGAAAATTAGAGAAGTTTTACCTTATGTTATAAATGATGATTTATATGTTGTTATATTAGTATATTCATGAAGATTTTTCTCAAATAGCATGAAAGCTTTATTTCTGCTAAAATGTCCTTTTTATAAGTGTTTTTATATTATGCTTTACTTAGAACAATGTTTGTACTAACTCCATAGTTTTCTATACTAAAAAATATAAGTTGGATGCAAGTGGAAGTTTAGAAGGAAAGCTTGGGAAGTTGACTCTCTCATGACTCGGTACATACTCCTATATTCTAGGACATAATCAATGTTTCTTTAGCTTTTCATTAAGATTTATGATGTCTTTTCTATCAATGTAAAGGGACTTGACCCTAAGATATTTAAGATGTTTCTTTTAGTTTGCTTGTGACGATAAGACTTTCTCCCTAGTATCTATAAAAAAGCTTCTTATTATTATCCTTGTGAAAAAATTTAATTATGCACTACTTTTCATATCTTGTGTAATGAATGATAGCTATGAGGCTTGTATTAGATCTCTGAAGGGTCAAGTACGCCATGTGAAGACTCAAGAGTGCTCCCTTCTTCTATGGTATACTTGCGCGTACTTAAAATCTGCACCCTAGGATTGATGGTTTGTTTGACAAATTCCAAGGGGTTAGTTACTTTTTGATGATTGATTTAAAGGATGACTATCACAAACTACGACAAGAGGAGTTGAATTCCTAAAACGGCTTTCCAAATCAGATATGGACACTATAAATTCCTAGTTATGTCTTGTGGTCTAACAAATTCTCTGGTGGCTTTCATGGACTTTATGAATCGGGTGTTTAGAAATTATCTTGATTCTTTTGTTATTGAATTTATTTATGACATTTGGATATACTCCAAGAGTGATGATGATCACATGAGTCATTTGAGAATTGTGGTGCAAGTCTTCAATTATCACCAACATTTTGCTATGTTTAGTAAGTGCTACTTTTTTGAGATTGGTTGCTTTTCTTGGTCACATTTTGTCGAGTACGGGTATATAGGTTGATCCAAAGAAAACAGAGGCGGTCAAGAATTGTCCTAGACCCCTATGTCCCACAGATATTCGAAGCTTTTTGGGATTAACCAGTTATTATATGAGATTTATTGAGCATTTCTCATCTATTTCTTCTCTATTAACGACCTTAACCTAAAAGAAGGTTAAGTTTTAATACTCAGAAGCTTTTGAGAAAGGCTTTGACGATTCAAAGGATAAGCATGCCTCCGCTATGGTGTTGATTTACTAGAGTTTAGCGAAGGATTTGTAGTGTGCTGTGACGCTTCTTGAGTAGGTTTTGGTTGTGTACTTATCCAAACAAGGTAAGGTGATAGCTTATGCAACAAAGCAACTCAAGGTACATGAAAAGAACTATCAAACCCATGATCTCTAACTAGAAATTGTAGTATTTACTATGACAATATTATGACATTATATTTATGGGGTGCATATAGATGTATTAACCCATCAACAGAGTTCCCAATGTGTGTTTACTCAAAAAGACTTGCATCTCTGGTAAAGAAGGTGGTTAGAGCTTTTGAAAGACTACTATATGAGTGTCCTTTACCATGCATCCCCATAAAACTAATGTTGTTTTGGATACTTTGAGTTGTATTTCCATGTCTAGTGTTGGACATGTAGAAGATCAGAAGAAGGAGTTTGTCTATAACGTGCATACGTTGGCCTGATTTGGAGTTAACAAGTATGTTCTCCAAAAAGTGGTTTCATGGTCTACTATAGGTTCGAATACTCATTAGTTGTTGATGTAATGGTTAGGGAACACCTATCCCATCTTCATAGAGTTTAAAGAATCCATACTTAAGAAATATGTCGAGAGTTTCTCCAAAAGGGGGGATGGTGTACTTAGATATCAAGGTAGGTTGTGTATTCATGATGTGGATGACATAAAAAGACGAACTTTACAAGAGGCCCATGGTTCGCGACATTCTATTCATCTTTGAGGCACAAGATGTGTTGTGACTTGTTAAGATCTATTTGTGGATTTGTTTGAAAGGGGATATAACGGATTTTGTTGGCAAATATCGGAATTATCAATAAGTTAAGGCCGAACATCAATATTTTGGAGGTTTGTCTCAACATATAAGTATTTCCACTTGGAAGTTGGATGACGTGAACATTCAATTTACTGTGGGTTAGCCTTATACTTGAAGGCAACATTATTCTATTTGGGTTATTATTGATAGGATGACCAAAGCATCACATTTTATTCCCATCAAGTCTACATATTCAAGTAAAGATTATGCTATGTTATATCTCAAAGGGATTGTGAGAATGCATTGGGTTCCTTTGTCTATTATTTTCGATAGGGGTACTCAATTTACTTCTCATTTTTTTAAGGCACTGCAAAATGGACATGGTACCAAGGTGAAACTTCGCAAGACATTTCATCCCCAAACGGATTGTTAAGCGGAAAGAACCTTCCAAACGCTAAAAGATATATTGAAGGGATGTGTTATTGACTTAAAGTGTAATTGGGAGTACCATCTACCATTGATTGAGTTTGCCTACAATAATATCTACCACTCAAGTATTTACATGCCTCCATTGGAGGCATTTTATGGGAGAAGATGTAGCCTTCGTTTGAAGGATAGAGGTAGGTGAGTCTCCTCTTATCGGTTCAAACATAGTTCATGAGGCCGTGGAGAAAGTCCGAATTATTAGAGATTGTCACACCCCTTTTTCGCGCAGCAGCGTAAGGGTTTTTCCAATTTAAGTGACTTTATTAATTAAGGGTTTATTTTAATTTTTTCAGAGTCGCCACTTGGAATTGAATGATGGTGTTCCAAGTCACCTTTTTGTATTAATCCCTAACCAAAAGGAAATGCCTTTTTTAGTTTTGGTCTGCGAACCAGTTCGGGTAAGGAATTTTGTTGACCGAGGGGAAGGTATTAGGCATCCCTCGAGTCACGTGGTTCTAGCACGGTCGCTTTATAGACTTTTATGACTGAAACTAATTTTTTAAAAATTCTATTGTTATAACAAATGTATTTACCCTCATTCTTTGATTTCTTTGAATATATTAAAACTATCTTATTTTATTATCTATGCCCTTTAATTAAAAATATATATACGCATATAAATTAAATCAAACAAAGCAGAATAAAATAAGATATTCTTTATTTTACTTTTTCTTTTGCTATTATTTTTTTTGTTACGTTTCTTTTTTTTTCTCTTTTTAACTTCTCATCTTTTACTATTATTATTATTATTATTATTATTATTATTATTATTATTATTATTATTACTATTATTATTATTATTATTATTATTATACTTTCAAGGTTTTATTTGTTTTATTTTTATTTAACTTAATTTTTTTCTGTTGGGACAAAGAAACTTTGAAAAAAATCCTTCCTCTTCAATTGCATTTTTTTAAATATTATTTTTATACTTCTTTTTCTTTTATTTTTTTCCTTTTGTTTTATCTTTTCCCCTTTTTTATTATTCTTTCTCACATTTTATTTTCAACTTTTCCTTTTTCTTTTTATTATTATTATTATTATTAAATTATTTATTTTTTGTTTTTCTTCCATTTTTATTCAATTTTTTTACGTCACTAACATTAAACGAACATCCTACTAACTAAAATTATATATTTACAAAATAGCTACACATGTTATCATTATAAAACTAAATATGAAAAATTAAAATTACTTGGACAATAATTTTACTTAAATATAAAATAAACCATGGGTTATTTAAATATGAAATAAATCACGATTTTTTATAACAATTTCACACTAAATATAACTATACAAAGGATCTAAACATAAAGTTGATATGAAATATTTGAACATACTTCATGTAATTACATCAATAAATATTAATGGTTTAAACACATGCGAAATTTAACAACTTCAATATATTGCAGTCCATTCTTGCATTATCATGACATAAAATCAATACAAAACAAAATTAAGTATTACCTCTTCTGGAAATTATTTCACGAAAAGAAAGAATTTAGGAACCACAAACTTGAAACCTTGAACTTTACTATTTTTAAATTGTTTTTTTTTGTGCATGTATTATTCAGAAATAAAAATAAAAGTTTTCTTTGTTGTTTCTTCCCCTTTTTTTTTCCTTTTTTCCCTTTTTGTTTTCTTTTTGCTCTTTTTCGTTTGCTAATTTTTCTTTTTCCTCCCTTTGTTGCTGATTTTTTTCTCCTCCCTTTTATTAATTTATATATAGTTATGTATATGTGTGTATGTGTGTATGGAAGATTTGGATTAGTGGAGTGAGGTGTGGGGTGAGTGGAGAGAAACGGTGAAGTGGGGGTGAGATAATGGGTATATTAATTTCTTTTTATTATTATTTTTGGTTATAAAATAATAATAATAATAATAATTAAGAAAAATTAAATAGCTAGATTAAATAAATATAAAAAATAAAATCACTAATTTATTAAAACTTTGAATGAATAAATAAAAATATTCCTTAAAGTGTAATTCTATTTTTTGTGGTTTTTATATCTTTTCAAAATAAACTTCATAAAATAAGATAAAACTCAAAATATTTATAAAAAATATTTAAGCTCTACAAAGGGTATAAAACTTAAATTCGGTCAAAAATTACGTGTCTACAGTTTGCCCCTCTTTGACTTAAATCACAAGGAGTTTTCAGACAAAGAAGTACACAAAGTGACAAGTTTTGACCGAACTCTTATTTGAAAGACCAAAATTTATGCGACCGAGTCCTTGTTTTGGGCAGCGTACATATCCCAGGATATAAGGGAATCAGGTCACGTGTAGTTCAAGGAGATGAGGTGATGAGTTGGAGTTAAGTGAGCTTCCATCGAGGCTCTAGATCGTGACTCTTATCCTTACATAAAAATATATAAAATTGAAAGTTAATAGTGAAAAGTAAACTAAAAGTACAAACTTCTATCCATGCAGCTTTTCTTGAATCTTCACTTGAATTTTGACTTTAAGATATCACCTTGATTTTTAGGTGAATATATTAACCTAGAATTTGAATGGAGGCTGAACTTGCCATTTAGACGGAACTTTTGACATTCTTCAAATGACAAGTAGAAAAATGCTCTTGAATAGCTATGTGTTTTCTTGATCAAAAGTTGACTAGTAGAAGATGTGAGGAAGACATGCTGCTACATGCATTGAAGAAGCTAATTATAACCATCATGGAATCGATCATTCTAAAAAAATTGAAAATTCATTCTTGAATTTCAAATCCATGTCTCGCTTGGGAAAACCTGAAAACCACCACAAATAAAAAAAGAAATAAAATTTTTGCCCCAGTTTTCTCTGGGAAAATTTGTTTGAGTTATTAGCAAATATAAATATAAAACATAAACTCCGACTAAGAAGTGTTTGTTTTAGGAGAAAATAAAGTAAAAATATAGACAAGGAAGTGTTTATCCTATGATAAAGTAATATAATAACATTATCCTGTAGAGTTCTGCCAGTCCCATTATCCAGAAGGGTCTTGCTAGTCCCATTATCCACGAGGGTCCTGCTAATCCCATTATCCAGGAGGGTCCTGCTAATACCATTATCTAGGAGGGTCCTGCTAGTCCCATTATCCAGGAGGGTCCTGCTAGTCCCGTTATCCAGGAGGGTCCTGCTAGTCGCATTATCCAAGAGGGTCCTGCTACTCCCTTTATCCAGGAGGGTCCTGATAGTCCCATTATCCAGGAGGGTCCTGCCAGTCCAATTATCCAGGAGGGTCCTGCTAGTACCATCATCTAGGAGGGTCCTGCTAGTCCCATTATCCAGGAGGGTCCTGCTAGTTCATTATCTAGGAGGGTCCTGCTAGTCCCATTATCAAGGAGGGTCCTATTGGTCCCATTATCCAGGAGGGTCCTGTTAGTACTATTATCCAGGAGGGTCCTGCTAATATCATTATCCAGGAGGGTCCTGCTACTCCCATTAACCAGGAGGGTCCTGCTAGCCCAATTATCCGGGAGTGTCCTGATTAACGCATTTTCCCAAAGGGTCCTGCTAGTCCCATTATCTTGGAGGGTCCTGCTAATCCCATTATCCAGGAGGGTCCAGCTAGTCACATTTTCCAGGAGGGTCCTGCTAATAAAATTTTCAACAAACTAATAATACCAATGAACATTGTTAATGTTATCTTCATTATTTGGCAGTTCCTTAAGGAAATAATAATAATAATAAATAAAATAAATATTCCAATATTCAGGTAATTGCTATTTTGATATATATTAGCCAATTTTCATATAATATTCCACAAGTCTTTATTGTAGGGTTTCCATTTCACTCGATGTAGACTAGGTTACACATCTAGGTTCCTCGAATCTCAATCTTTAACCAACTTGTGTCACTACTTCAACAAAAAAAATTAGTGAGTTTGAAAAGGTGGTGATTGGTTTGTGGTTCCATATTTCGACAAGGGTGACTCAAACACTTGTGATGCTTTGGTTGTTTCCAACGGTCAATTCTTCTCATTGATTGATTGTACTTTCATCCAAATTTGCTTATTTTTGAACCTAAATCCAATGTCTTTATCCCTCAACACTCATTGTTTAGCCTTCGTAGATCAGAGAATTTTCGAATTCAACACTAGAAGACATCTTATAACTCATTAGTCTGATGCTTCGCCTAGTACCATTTAGACACTTGGTAGCGAGTCTTGAAATTCCTTCCTAGTTTCTTGACAGAGACTCGATAAAAATACATACGAAAAAAGTGACGAAAAGTATAAGAAAATTACGAACTATACTAGAATAAAAGAAAAGATTCGATGAAGACTCTGTTTTTTTGTAAGAAGAAGAAAGAAAAACTTATCTGAATGTGGGAGCCGAGTCTACTAATCATGCCATGCAATATGAATTGATTTCCAAACTTGGCTACCCAATCTATTCATCAACCATTATTGATCATTCAATGTTGATGTGGAATCCCGCCACTTAATGAAGCCATAATTTTGAACACTTATTAACTTTATGATATTGACGAAGGTCTTTGCCAATAAAACTCTATCATGTTAATTGCTCAAGCTCATGTCCGCCTTATGGTGCATGTCAAAATTTTCACTAATAAGACTCTCTCATATTCAACTCCTTTTCGCCTTACGGTGCCCTCTTAGGGTTTTCACACATTAAGACTCTCTCATTTTTATTTCTCTCTACTCACATTTGTCTTATGGTTCCCATTCAGGATTTTTACCTACCCTTTACCTACATACTGTCGACATATCAAGGGTTGATGCAAAGATATTTCTTTGATTGACTTTAGATGATGGGGTTGATTTTGAGCTTTGAGATGAGTGACCAAATGAATAAACAAACGACTTTTCCCCCAATTTACTACAATATGAATTTTTGGATTTGTATGTGGTTAAACCAAACCCAACATTAGGGCTGCCTACATATCTTGCAGAAACAAGAATCAGGTCGAACGTAGTTCAAGCAATTTGTTTTTTTTAAAGTTCAAGGAAACAGCATAACCAAGAGATTCCATTGAATCAACCCTTGAAATGTAAATCCCAAACATAAGGGTTACTAATGTCGAAAATAAAATCATATATAATATCTTTTCACAGCATCAGCATTGACGATCATTTGTATCACATTGCCTTCTATATCTGCTAAGTGAAGAGAACCATTGGGTAATACCCTTTTAACAACGAATGGTCCTTTCCAATTTGGAGAAAATATGCCTTTGGTTTCGACATGATGTGGCAAAATGCGTCTCAACACTAATTGACCCTCTTCAAAATGTCTAGGACGCACTTTTGTATTGTATGCTCGTGCCATTCGTTTCTGATATAATTGTCCATGATATACTAATGTCAGACGCTTCTTATCAATCAAACTTAATTTCTCTAACTGAGTTTTGATCCACTCATCATCATCAATTTCAGCCTCCAAAATAATTCGTAAAGATGGGATCTCAATCTCTGCAGGTATAACTGCCTCAGTCCCGTATACTAGTGAAAATGGGGTAGCGCCCACTGACGTACGGACTGTAGTGCGATAACCCAACAAAGCAAAAGGCAACTTTTCATGCCATTGTCGAGAACTTTACACCATCTTACGAAGTATCTTTTTTATATTTTTGATAGCAGCTTCTAAAACCCCATTTTCCTTTGGGCGATACAAAGTCAAATTACGATGCTCAATCTTAAGCTGGTAGAATACCTCTTGCATTAAGTGGTTGTTAATATTTGCGGCGTTATTAGTTATAATCACCTTTGGAATACCAAACCGACAGATGATGTTGAAATGGATGAAATCCACCACGACCTTCTTGGTCACTGACTTGAAAGTTACTGCTTCCACGCACTTTGTAAAATAATCAATGGCCACCAAGATGAAACTGTGATCATTCGATGCTTTTGGTTCTATCGGTCCAATCACATCCATTCCCCATCCCACGAAAGGCCATGGAGCAGACATTGCATGCAACTCAGAAGGGAGAGAATGTATCAAATCACCATATATTTGACATTCATGACATTTACGAACAAATTGTATGGAGTCCCGCTCCATGGTGAGCCAATAATATCCTGCTCAAAGTATCTTCTTGGCTAGAACATATCCATTCATATGAGGTCCACATACTCCTGAGTGTACTTCAATTATGATTGTGGAAGCCTCTTGAGCATTGTCACACCTTAGAAGACCTAAATCGGGTGTCTTCTTGTACAGTATGCCTCCGCTTACGGAAAAAACCCCTTGTTATTCGTCGAATAGTCCTTTTTTGATTACTAGTTACATCCGACAGACATTCTCCAGACTGAACATATGTTTTGATATCATGAAACCAAGTATTACCATAGAATTCCTCCTAAATCATGTTTCAATAAGAATGTTGTTCACGAATTTGTATGTATAAGGGTCGATATGAGCGTCATCAGGGTGCTGGAGCATCGAAGATAAAGTGGCCAATGCATCTGCGATCTCATTGTGCACTCTAGAATTGTGCCTAAACTTAATCGACACGAGTCGTTGAAAAACACCTTGTAAACAATGTTGATATGGTATGAGCTTTGGGTCTCGAGTTTCCCATTCTCCTTAAATTTGTTGAACTAGTAAGTATGAGTATCCTAGCACTATGAATTCTTGGATGCCCATGTCAACAGCTAACCTCAGGCCCAAAATGCACGCTTCATACTCAGACATATTATTAGTACAATAGAATCTAAGTTGGGCTGATATAGGGTAATACTCCCCTGATTCAGACATAAGAAACAACTCCTATTCCAACTCTTTTCTTGTTAGAGGCACCATCAAAAAATAACTTCCAACCTTGATTGTTATCGTGAATAACTTCATCGATACAAGATATCTCTTCGTCTGGAAAATAGGTTTTAAGTGGTTCATATTCTTCATCAATAGGGTTCTCTGCCAAATGATCTGCCAATGCTTGAGCTTTCATAGTGGTCCGCCTTACATAGATAATGTCAAACTCTGTGAGCAATATTTGCCATTTCTCAAGCCTACCTGTAGGCATGGGATTTTGAAAAATATATTTCAATGGATCAATACAAGAGATGAGATAAGTAGTACAGGATGAAAGATAATGTTTCAACTAATGTGCTACCCAAGTTAGGGCACAACACATTCTTTCAAGAAGGGTGTACTTCGCTTCACAGACGGTAAATTTCTTGCTGATGTAATAAATGGCCCGCTCTTTCATCCCAGTGTCATCATGCTGACCCAGTACACAACCAAAAAAATTATCCTGTACTGACATATACAATATCAAAGGTCTTCCCCGCTCGGGAGGAACCAACACAGGGGGATTCGATAGGTAATTCTTAATTCTTTCAAAAGCTTCTCGACATTCTTCGGTCCACTCGACTGTGGAATTCTTTTTCAACAACTTAAAGATAGGCTCACAAGTTGTTGTGAGTTGAGCAATGAATCTGCTGATGTAGTTTAACCTTCCTAGAATGCTCATAACGTCAGTTTTGTTCTTTGGAGGTGACCATTCTTGAATTGCTTTTATTTTTGAACAATCCAACTCGATACCTCTTCGACTGACTATAAACCCATAATCTTCCCTGATGGTACTCCAAATACACATTTTGCAGGATTAAGCTTGAGATTATACTTGCGGAGCCTTTCGAAGAATCTCCTTAAGTCTTTCACATGATTTGACTGTTTTTTAGATTTAATGATAACATCATCCACATAAACTTCGATTTCTCTGTGCATCATATCGTGAAACATGGTTGTCATTGCTCTTATATAAGTTTCCCCTACATTTTTTAATCCAAAAGGCATAACACGATAACAATATGTACCCCATGGAGTGATAAAAGATGTTTTTTTCTGCATCTTCGTCATCCATAATAATCTGATGTAACCCGCATAACAATCCACAAAAGATGCAACCTCATGTTTAGCACAATTGTCCAATAAAATATGGATGTTAAGCAAAGAAAAATCATCTATTGGACTTTCTTTGTTCAAATCACGATAATCAACACACATTTGAACTTTGTGTCTTTCTTACGGACGGGTACAATATTTGCTAACCAAGGATATTGAGAGACTTGAATGACTTTGGCCTCAAGTTGTTTTGTGATCTCTTCTTTAATTATTACACTCATGTCGGTTTCGAGTTTTCTCAACTTCTGCTTTATCGGAGGAAAAATACGATCAATTGCCAACTTGTGAACAACCATGTCAGTGCTTAATTTAGGCATGTCATCATAAGATGACGCAAAAACATCTTTGTAATCAAACAGGGCGTGGATTATATCGTACTTTTGATGTCGAACATGTATGCTTATCTTAGTCTCCTTAATAATTTCCTGATCCCCCAAATTTATCGTCTAAGTTTCACTCATGTTTGGATTTGACTTATTCACAAAATGATTAAAATCCCTCCTTACTTCTTCAAATACTCTGTATTCATCATATTCGATTTCTTGACTTATTATTTCAATATTAGGTCGAAGATTAGATTCGATAATAAGATCTGGCAAAAAATTCTGCATGCATGTCATATCACTAGAATCGGCATAGAAAGAACTGTATAATAGAAAACGAACAAATATATTAGACTGAAATAAAGATGCAATTACATCCTATTGAAAAGGGAACTAGAGTTTTCGAAATAAAACAACAAGATAAAATCCGAATTATCCTTGAATGAATCCGAGACAAAAGAAAAAATAAGACAGACTACCAAGACTCGTCTTTAACGGGGAGAGGGGTGGCCTCCCAATTGTTTAGGTGGACATCAGGACCAATGAATTGCACATCTGTGTCGCTAGTGCCTTCTCCGAGTTCCGCCATATCAACCTCGACAGATAAATCTTGAAAATAGTTGATCATTTCTTCTCTTACTTTCATCACTGGCTCTAGAAAAGATGATTGATAAGATTCTGTTGCGCGGGCTTTGATGAAAGATTTGTAGATTGGTTGTATAGGATTGGTAAGTGACCATACATCTCTCTTATTCTTCTTTGCCTTCATTTTGTCCTCGACTCTAGGTTGGTAGCCTAAGCCAAAAGTACCGATGCTCTTTCGTAGACTCACTGGATAAGCTCTCCCTTACGAAAAGATACCTAAGCCTTTACCCGGCTCAAACCCATGTTTCAGCAATTCATTCACCTCCATTACAGACGCGATGGGAAAAGAATTAGTTTTGAGATGACACTCCCCTCGAGGACATGCTCAACACCCACTACCTCAAAAGCTTGATAAACCAGTGCCTCATTCTCATTATTCGACTAATTAAAGGGAAGGAAGAGTCTTTGTAGATTGACAAATCCCGCTCACGATGAACAATCACCTCTTGTCGGTCGTATTCAAACATAATCATTTGATGCAACATTGAGGGGACTGCTCCAGCCCTATGCACCCATGTCCTCCCCAACAATAGATTGTAGGACGCGTTGATATCCAACACTTAAATTCACAGTGAAATCCACAGGCCCTATTGTTAGTACGAGCTCAATCTCACAAATGACATATGTTTTTGACCCATCAAAAGCTCTAACACATACAATGTTGGGTCGAACCCTTTCAGCACTAACAGTCAATTTCTGTAGAGTTGATTAAGGAAAAATATTTGCTCCAGATCCTCCATCAATTACAACTCGAGTTACATATGAATGCTCACACTTTACAGTGATATAGAGGCCTTGGTTATGTCCTGTACCTTCTTTGGGTAGTTCATCATCTGAAAAGGTGATGCGGTTTACCTCAAATATTCTCCCAGCAATCTTCTCTAACTGACTCTTTATAACTTTACTAGGAAAATGTGCTTCGTCAAAATTTTCATTACAGTCTTACGATGTTCATCAGAATGTATTAGCAAAGATAACAAAGAGATTGGGGGTGGAGTTTTTCTTAATTGTTCCACCACGGAGTAGTCTGATAGTTTCATCTTCCTTAGGAATTCCTCTGCCTCTCCTTCAGTGACCGGACTCTTCATTTGTATGTGGTCATTTTTAGTTTTCCTAATTCCATCGGGACATAACATCTTCCTGAACGGGTTATTCCTCCTACTTCTTCTATTTCTTCATTAATTTCTTTTCCCTTGTATGTCACGAAAGTAGGCTCATAATTCCAAGAAACAACTTAAGGGTTAGTCATTGGGAGCTGGGATACTAGCTTGATAATCAGTGGAGGAATATGGGCCCCTTCCACGATCATGATAGTCTTGTTTGGCCTTTTTGGGACAAACGATCTTGCCTTATCCGGACTTGCCCAAACATCTTCAAGGACTACTTTCACAGTTAAGATGGGTGTGTTTGATGGACTCAACTTTTCTAACCTACTTTCCGCCCCTAAAGGCATCATTTTGTTAAATCAACAACATTTGCCGACTTGCCTATGCCAATTCCAACCTTAAGGATTGGCTTATATGGAGACGCAAACTCTTCGTGACACTTCACCATTTCTAGCATGTTTGTTTCAGTATGCCTCAGCAATGGATTTTGATTGATGTTGGGTCCACTCAGACTTTCAACTATAATTCGATTAGAATCGATCAAATCCTGAATGCCCCTTTTCAAATATAAATATCTCTCTATGTTGTGCCTTGGGGCATTAGAACAATATGCGCAATGTTGAGAATAATCCAAATTTCTCGGGGGAGGATTCAACATCTTTCTCTCAATAGGACTCAAAACATTCAACGTCCTTAATTTTTTTGGAACAATCTAGCATACGACTCCCCAATAGGAGTGAACTCATCTTTAACACCATTTCCCTTATTATATTATGGTCTAGGACGGAAAGGAATTCTAGCAGTATTTTGATGAACTTGTGGGGGTGATGGATTATTTTGTGGAGTTGGTGCACGCCATTGTGGATAAGAAGGGGGTGCAATTGGTTGTGCATTCTAAACATGATATGGAGTGTATGAGACAGAATATTGTGGAACTTGGGAAGGTAAATAGATTTGTGGGGAATTATCCTGGACATGAGTCCTAGGCGCTGATACAATAGTGGCCACTTCCTCCCTTCTCTTCTTCCCGCTAATATTTCCAGAACCATTTTGAAGCACTTGTGTTGTGGCTTTTAAGGCAGTTTGACTTACAATTTTTTCAGACTTAATGTCATTTTCCACCATTTCCCCTACCTTAATAACTTCAGCGAATGTCTTCCCGACGAAAGAAAGCAGATAGTGAAAGTGATCAGGTTCTTGCTCCTGGAGAAAAATGTTAATAATCTCTGACTCCTTCATCGGTGGTTTAACCATAGCAACTTCTTCCCTCCATCTGATAGCATATTCACTACAATTTTCCGTGGTATTTTTCCTCATGTTGGCTAACTAGAAGCAATCTGGCACAATGTCAATATTATATTGGAATTGTTGTACAAACATCGAGCCAAATCATCCTATTTGTGCTAGTTGGTGATATCCTAATCTATTAACCATTCAAATGCAATCCCTACTAAGCTTTCCCAAAATAGTCCATAAGTAATTCTTCTTTGCCCTCTGCACCCCTCAATTGGTTGCAATATCTCTTTAGATGACTTATGAGGTCTCCGTGACCATCGTGTTTCTCAAACATTGGAGTTTAAAAACCAGCAGGCAAATGGACGTGAGAAAACATACACAAGTCACTGAACGAGATGCCTTTGTGGCCTCCTAGTCCTTTCATATCTCTTATACTTTGTTCCAAACTCTTCATTTTCTTAGTCATTTCCTCATGTTCTCATTCTTGACCAACTACTCAATTTCGACAGGGGAACTATATTAATGAATGTGGGGATGAGAGATTTGAATTTTAATGGCCTCTTAAAGAGTGTAACTGTGATCACGCCGAACTTTGGGCGGAGGATCGCGGTTGGATTTGGGCACAATCGTTGGTTGCGGGACGCTGTTAGTCTAGGCAGTTGACACAAAGAGTGGATTACTTATCATAGGTGTATTCAAAGGGTGCACCATAGAAGTTCCAGCGACATTGGATGTGTTAGCATAGGGGCCGAATCCAGGGGGATATATCGGAGCGCTTACCAACACCTAGATAGGGGGAGACATCTTTGTATTAAAATAGTCCCGAATTGAAGACGGTGGAGGTTGTCCACTCATCCAAACCTCGTACATCTCTGCCATTTGTTGTTTTAATGCCCTTATCTCTTCTGTTGTCCGTGTTACTTGTGAATTCATCTTGTTTTGGATCTCATCATTGTCCGATTCATTTCTGTCTTTGGGGGCCATTTTCTGTTTCCCTTTCGATCTTGTATTGTAAGGATTTGATGCCAGTTTAACCACAAACAACTACCTTTAACCTAGTATATCTCTCTTATTTCACTCTCTTTCGCTCTCTCTCTCTCTCTCTCTCTCTCTCTCTCAGAATGGAGTAACAAACTGATTAGCATTAAGAAATTATGAACATTGCATCCACATACATACTTCTGATATGGAGGACCTTCTGTTTCATCACGGCTTACCTAGGCATTCTTATCTTCCTTAGTTTTTTATTATTTTATTATTATTATTTATTTATTTACTTAATTATTTTTATCATCATCATCATTATTATTATTATTATTATTATTTTATGATTATTTTTTTGATTTTTTTCAGAGAGAGAAGAAAGAAAAAACTAATTTGGATCGAACCCCTGGGTTGCCTACGTATCATGTTTGGCCCAAGAATCAAATGTTGCGTAGTTCGAGAAAGATATTACTTTTTTAGCATGACATATGCATATAAGGTGACCAAAAACAATTCTTTTTCATTCATTTTAAAATATTTCTAAAACAGTGATTTGAATAAAACCTAAAACAACAGAAGCACCTAGGACTTAGATAGACTCTAAATGATATAAAATAACAAAACGAAAAAGAAAGAAAGAGAAAAAAATGAAATAATCACTACTAAGAAAATAGAATCGAAAAGAAACTGAATCCTCGAATCTTAATCATCTCCAATACCCTTATAAATCTTAACCAACACTTTCGGTAGATATGGAGACAAAGCACGGGCCTGTTGGCCCAACCTCTCATCGTTCTGGTGTAAATATCTAGCATAAACATTATTGAGTTCATCCCTGAGTTGTAGTATTCAGTCTCTAGATTCATCCATATTGTTATAACAATTCTGTATCAAGTGGTGAGCAGTATTGACTTCATGCATCAATTTTTACCTTTGTTCTTGGAGATCTTCAATTTGAAGGTGCAGTGCATCTCGCTCGTCTATTCTCTGACCTCTCTCAATCTCACAGTCTACCTGATAAGCACTGAAATGCCATGCTATTATTCTTTCCCGTTCCATAGAGGCTTTAACTTGAGTTTGGAGTCTAGACTGTGCGCAGATAAGATGGGCCTTTTCTTTCTTATACTCCTCTTCCTGTTGCTCCATAGTGCCTGTGGCAATGTCCAAGTCTTCTTGTAAGGTCAGAATGGTAGAACGGTGTTTTCTAACTCTAACTTCAAATATCGCACCACGTTGGGACAACTCCTCTTTAGCGTTTTAAAGGTAATTACTTAGGATATCTAGAGTACATTTATAGCTTCTTTCAACTTTGACGCGAGCTTGCTTAATCTTAAACTCAATTTCTGCTTGTCGATCTATAGGTCCTTTTATTGACCCTTTTGGCATAACCTTAGGAAGGACCTGATCATGAACCCACTCTAAGTAAGCTTGGTCCACCTCGCCTCTTGTGCGAACCTTCATCATATCGTGGGGACTTGAGAGTATGCATCCCCCCCAAATCTTAAATATCTCCGATTTTCTTAAAGGTATCTCGGGATGAAACTCATACATGAATTCCCCCATATCTTTATTAGGTGGTAGAAACTGGCGTTGCTCAAGTTGTCGCATAACTCTAAGTGGCATGTAAGTTTGGACACCTCGAAGACCCATTAAGACGATAAATGATCGAAAAGTAGACATGTATATCACCTCGGCCGATGGAAACCAATGATAATTCCACACAATCTTGTCAACAGTCAGATTATTGAGGTGTTGCTTACACGCTTCAATACCCTTCGGAAAAATATGATCTTTGATTCTTTCTTTGTGGCCTCCAATATAATCATTCCATTCTATTTTAAAGTCCACTGCATAAGGGTGATGACGAATGTGTTAAATCATCCATAGTTGTAATAACATATTGCGTCCCTCAAAGTAGTCTTTTCCATCCTTGCAAATTGTTAAACCACGATAGATGCCTGCCAAAACCATTGATACGAGGGTGATATTAGGCTTTTTCTCTAAAACTGTATGACTGCAGCCAAGTTAATGCTAATCTTTCCTCCCTTTTTGGAAATATCATGATCCCCAAAAAAGCCACCACAAAGGCATCATAATTGTGTGCTTGCAAGGTCAGACGACACCCATTATTATGGAGTTTCTTTCCATACACTTCGAATCCATCACTTTTGCCATATCTTTTGTACAAAAATTATAATGGAACCCATCCATTATAGAGACAACCACATCCATCATTCTCATTTATATGCAGTAATTCTAGAAACCTCCTCCCATTAATATGTTTTGGTATCATAGACTCTCCTTTGTGAAGATGTTTACCCTTTAAAATGAATGCCCCTATCTCCTCAAGGGTGGGGGTGAGTTCACAACCAGAAAAACAGAATAAATTCCTTAACGGGTCCCAACAATGCACTAGTGCTTCTATCAAATCTCGTCGTGGCTCAACATACAAAAGGCTTCGTAGAAATCCCAGGCGTTTGAACATCATTCCTTGTCCATGGTTTGTCATATTTTCGTACCATGTCGTCAAGAGTGTCGGGGCCTTATCCAATATCATGAATCGAGGTGATTGATCCTCCCTTTGTCTCTTATCTCCCTTTCCATATGGACTCATATTTTCCTATATTATGATAGTGACAAATTAGTCTTAATAAAATATATTTTTTTAATAAGAATAACGTAAAAATCATAAACACAAAAATTAATTTTTTTTATTTTTCTATGTTTATTTTATTTTTATTTGTTTATTTATTTATAAAAAATATGGTTATTAAAGGAAGAATGAGAAAATATATATATATATATATATATATATATATATAAGTAGCCCTCAAAATTTTTCCAAAACTAAAAATATTAGTATATTTGATTGTATTTTATTTTTGTTAATTAAATTTCCAATCTTTTTTATTTTTATATAGAAACTTGATGGAAATGATAGATTTTTCTAATTTTAAAAGAAATATAAATTTTGATAGAGAAAATTGTGTTTAATAAAAGGAATACGTCAAAACTTTAATTTTATATTTTTCATTATAATTATTGTTTTGTTATAATTCACTCATCTAAAGCCGATCAACATTTGTATAGTCTTCCCAATAATGCAACAAGTAACACAAATAATGTACATGATAGTCTTAAGCAGAGTCGCCAGAGATGTCACACCCCTTTTTTGCGCAGCGGCGTAAGGGTTTTTCCAATTTAAGTAACGTTATTAATCAAGGGATTATTTTGATTTTTTTAGGGTCGCCACTTGAATTGAATGAGTCACTTTTTATTAATCTCTAACCAAAAGGAAATGACTTTTTTAGTTTTGGTCTGCGATCCAGTTAGGGTAAGGAATTCTGTTGACCGAGGGAAAGGTATTAGGCATCCCTCGAGTCCCGTGGTTCTACCACGGTTGCTTTATGGTCTTTTGTGACTTAAACTAATTTTTTTAAAATTCTATTGTTAAAACAAATGTATTAACCCTCGTTCTTTGATTTATTTAAGTATATTAAAACTACCTTATTTTATTAATCTATGCCCTTTCATTAAAAATATATATATACATATAAATCAAATCAGACAAAGAAGAATAAAATAAGATTTTCTTTATTTTACTTTTTCTTTTGTTATTTTTTTTTACGCTTCTTTTTTTCTCTTTTTACCTTTTACTATAATTATTATTTTATTATTATTATTATTATTATTATTATTATAATTTATACTTTCAAAGTTTTATTTGTTTTATTTTTATTTAACTTAATTTTTTTCTGTTTGGACAAAGAAACTTTTAAAAAAAATTATTTCCTCTTCAATTGCCTTTTTTTTAAATATTTTTTTTATACTTCTTTTTCTGTTATTTTTTCCTTCTGTTTTCTTTTTTCCCCTTTTTTATTATTCTTTCTCACATTTTATTTTTAACTTTTCCTTTTCCTTTTTCTTTTTATTATTATTTTATTTTTTGTTTTTTGTTTTTTGTTTTTCTTGCATTTTTATTCAATTTTTTTACGTCACTAAAATTAAACGAACATCCTACTAACTAAAATTAATATATTTACAAAATAGCTACACATGTTATCATTATAAAACTAAATATGAAATATTAAAATGACTTGGACAATAATTTTACTTAAACATAAAATAAACCATGAGTTATTTAAATATGAAATAAATCACGGTTTGTTATAACAATTTCACACTAAATATAACGATACAAAGGATCTAAACATAAAGTTGATATGAAATATTTGAACATACTTCATATACTTACATCAATAATATTAATGGTTTAAACACATGCGAAATTTAACAACATAAATATATTGCAATCCATTCTCGCATTATCATGACATAAAACCAATACAAAATAAAATTAAGTATTACCTCTTATGGAAATTATTTCTCGAAAAGAAAGAATCTAGGAACCACAATCTTGAAACCTCGAACTCCACTATTTTTTAGTTTTTTTTTTGTGCGTGTGTTCTTCAGAAAATAAATGAAAAGTTTTCTTTGTTGTTTCTTCTTCTTTTTTTCCTCTTTTCCCTTTTTGTTTTCTTTTTGCTCTTTTTCGTTTGCTAATTTTTCTTTTTCCTCCCTTTGTAGCTGATTTTTTTCTCCCTCCTTTTATTAATTTATATATAGTTATGTATATATGTGTATGTGCGTATGGAAGAGTTGGATTAGCGGAGTGAGGTGTGGGGTGAGTGGAGAGAAATGGTGAAGTGGGGGGTGAGATAATGGGTAGGTTAATTTAATTTAATTATTTTTTTTGGTTATAAAAAAATAATAATATTAATTAAGAAAAATTAAATAGCTAGATTAAATAAATATAAAAATTAAAATCACTAATTTATTAAAACATTGAATGGATAAATAAAAGTATACCTTAAAGTGTGATTCTATTTTTTGTGGTTTTTATATCTTTTAACAGTAAACATAATAAAATAAGATAAAACTCAAAATATTTATAAAAAATATTTAAGCTCTAAAAAGGGTATAAACTTAAATTCGGTCAAAAATGGCGTGTCTACATAGATAGGTTGAACACGAACCAGAATCTTCAAAAATCCTAGGCCGACATTAGAAAAAGGGACCTTGAATTTGAGATAGATGATTTTATATACTTGAAGATCTAACCAACGAAAGGGGTAATGAGGTTTGGCAAAAAGGGGAAATTTAGTCCTCATTATTTGGGCCGCTAAGAAATCTTAGAGCATGTTGTAATGGTTTCCTATGAGTTGAGTTTGCCAAATTAGATGGCTCCGATTCACCCTGTGTTCGATGTATCAATGCTTAAGAAATGCATAGGTGATCGGTATCTATCCTCCATTTAGAAAGATTAGGAGGTCATGAAAACCTTATTTATGAAGAGGTTCCAGTTGGCAAGTAAAGATATTGAGGAATACAGAGATAGCTTCCGTTAAGGTTCTAAGGAGGAACCATCTTGTTGAGAGTGATACATTGGAAACGAACGCCGATATAATGTCCCGTTATCCTAATATTTTACCTCTTACTTCTATTCAAATTTGAGGTAAGTAGTTTCTCTTGAGTATGTAGTGAATTTTGAGTTTTGTGTACTGTATGAGTTTTTTCCATGATTTTTATTATGTGGTGTCAGTCCATGTGAAGGAACATTTATTGCATACCATAAAATTTCTCATGAATTATATGCTCCTTTTGTTTAATTGCTTTTTTAAAATTATAATTGCATAATTGACTTATGAGGTGAAATTTATGAAGATGCATAATTGTGTTTAATAAAGTTACATTTGGAATATATGTTTTGATCTTGAACTTGTAATTGTGTGGAGATGGCAATTCCTCCTATGAATATGAGAAATGATGTATTGCAAGCATATTGAGTTCGTAGATGTAGTTCCTCCTTCCTTATATTGCTTTGAAGTGCCTCAAATTGTAGTTGAAGATTCCTCCTTTGAATATGTGCTTATGGTGAATTGTGGATTCGATGGTTTATACATCTTTTTAATATGAACGCTGGTTGGACTGTTGTTCTAGAGTTTCTAACTTAGCTTGGAGTCTTTGTTTACATCAGGGGAAAAATGTTCCCAAGGGAGAGATAATGTAGTATCCAAGAAATGTAAGGACCTATGGTAGAGACTTACTTGATTTATATTGACGTTCAAATGGTTAAAAGTGTTTCTAGATCTCACCTAATGTAACTTACTTAGTTTGGAAGTGTTAGTGCATGAACGTCCAACAACATTTTGATTTAGATGGAGTGACACAAGTACGTTAAAGCCTTACTCATCTTAGCAAATCAAATAAGAGCTCCAGTTTTGCACAAAAAGATTAAAAAGGTATTGGGACAAATCATTAAAAAAACACTCCACCAACTCATGGGGAAAGTAGTAAATATAATAAATGTCTTTATTTAATTACAATTATCATATTTTACTACACCAGAAAGAATGTTTTTTTAGGATAATAAATATATCTTATACTATACAAACGCAATTACGGAACCCTACGTAGGGAGTTGGGGGATCAATATGCACCGTCTCGCAATAATTAGAGTCCATTTTGGACATCAGGTGCCAATTAAAAAGTTTTATGTTATTTTCTTAAATTATAGTGGGTATAAGCCCATGAATATATAATCCGGATGATTTCTTCGCAGAGCAATACCTACGTTTTCACAGTTTGTAGAGTCCATTTTGGGTGTTTAGGAGCCAATTTAGAGGAATATGAAATTTTCTTAGTTTTTCCTGTGTGTTAGCCTAAATTATTTTTGGTGATATGTCTTACAATTAATATTTTTTGTGGAACCTTTACGGAATACTCCGTAGGGAGTTGGAAGAGGACAACATACAACCTCAAAATATTTCGAGTTTATTTTGGGCATATAATGTTCAATTTACACGAATTAGGCATTTCTCTCATTTTTTTCGTATGTATTAGCCATTAATATTTTGGTGATATGACTTTGAGATGACTTCTTCGTGAAACCTTTATAGAACCATCCATATGGATTTATGGAAGAAATATGTAAAATCTCACAATTTTTAGAGTCCATTTTGTGCATTAAGGGTCAATTTACATGCATTAAGAGATTTTCTCAATATTTTATGTATTTAGTAGCCCATAAATATTTTAGTGGGATATCTTCCAGACAATTTCTTTATGAAACCTTTACAAAATCCACCATGGTTAGTTTGGGATATATATGTATAGTCTCACAATTATCATTGTTCATTTTGGACATTGAGGGGTCAACTTACAGGAATTAGGCGATTCTCTAAATTTTTCTTATGTGTTAGCCCATAAATTGTTTGGTGATACGGCTTATAGATGACTTCTTTGAAAAATCATTACAGAACTCTTCCTTGAGAGTTGGGGGATTCGTATGTAGAATCACACAATTTTTAGTGTCTATTTTACTTATATAGAGATTTATAGGAATTAAGCGATTTTCTTAATTCTTGGTGTCTGCCGAAGAACGTTTTTGTGATATGCCTTCTAGAAAATTTCTTTGTAAAATCTTTATAGTACCCTCTGCAATGAATTTGGGGGAACAATAGGTACATTCTCAAAATTTTCTTAGAATCCATTTTTGAATTTTAGGGTCCAATTAATAGTTAACCTATGAATATTTTATTGATATGACTTTCAAACTATTCCTAAGTGAAAAATTTTACGAAATCCTTCGTAGGAAACTGTGGGTGTAATAGGTATAGTCTCACAATTTTTAGACTCCATTCTCGGGAAAATTTTCAGAAATTAGACTGATTTTTTTTAGTTTTTCATGGTTGCTAGCCCATAATCATTTTATCATAAAAAACAGGCTTGAAACCAACTTTATAAACAAGTCATAATATTCTGTTTAGATATTCAAATTAGGCTGTCCAATTGAAGCATGACTTAATAGATGGTCTAATTGGAATATTTTGACAAGTTAATTATGTTTTAAGCCGAAAAGAACATCTATATGTTTGATAAAACAATGAAAGACAACATGATACCAAATAAAGTCTTACACCATATGTCCAAATAAGCATATAAAAATTAAGTAAAATAAAAAAAATTCAATTCCCAATTCCTTTTGAAGAACTCCTCAACGTCTACAATCGCATATCAAACACACAGACCTTCTTGTTTAGGAATCAAGGTGCAACCTTGCCGCCTTACTTGTTCCAACACTCTTTCGTCCACCAGCGTTATATGTTGTTACAATCTTGGCCTTCTTCATTGACCATATATTCATTCATTTGTACAATCATCTACTTGCCTTGTATTCATTGTTCGGACTAAATGCAATAGAGTAAACAGGTTCCTAGATTCAAAATGCAAGAGAACCTGTTTAGTAATAAAAACATTCAACAAGAATGAAACAATGATTTTATGATCTAAAAGAAAGATTCACATATATTGATAGTCCAATTGAGAACTAGTAAACAAACCCCATATATATTACTCGAGCCTATCATTTGACAGTTAAATAAGTGTAACTTTATTAATAGTGCCTTATTGTCTCCTCTGTCCATTCCAAGTAGACATAATGATTTAACACCCATTACATATGACTATTAAAGTTGTGAAAAAGACGCCCTTGGTCAACATCCCATAGCTTCATGGTATAGTCAAATGAAGTATCACATAGACAGCCAATAATATAAAACAAATAAGCTCAAAGAACTGAAATCAGGGGAAAGTAATAGATAATCGAGAATCTTGTGTTGCCGCCACATGTGAAAGAATTTTTAATATGACCGTAAAAATATTTTGAATACCTTGCAAACGATAACTGTTGATTCAGATTATTCATACCAGTGTTAATTGGACTCTATTTTATGGTATGTATTTCCTAACAAAAACATATAAGTCAGCATCTCATGTTTGTTTTGATAAAATGAATCAACAAACAAAAGAAAACAAATAGAAACTTTTTCTATGTTCTCTCAAATCATTCAAGTAGACATCTTGTTTCATGCTCCATATCTGCACATACAAATAAACTATTGAATGTATCCCCGAGGGATAGTGGCACACCGCACCACCTCTCTACCTTATAAACTAAAAAAATAGTATGTCCGCAACACAGTTCAAACGCAACAAGCAGCTAACATTGAGAAGGTCATGACAAGAACTCCTTTAACTTTGGTATCATCAGAGTATACAACTAGCAAAGAACTTGAAGGGGTCCAACTTGAAAGCATTGATTTTATTCTGCAATGGCAAAGTAAAAAACTGTCACGACCCAAAACGAGCCGCGAGTGGCACCCACACTTATCTTACTAGGTGAGCGAACCAACAATCTAAACCCCAACATTTTCCAGTATATCAATTTTGAATAGTAAATAAAATGCGAAAGATCCAAAACTTATTAACGTAATCAATTAATAAACTTCTAATGTATAATACTTATCATCCCCAAAATCTGGAAGTCATTCTATCCTCAAATTACTAAGTCTAAGAGTATTTAAGAAACTAAAATAAGTAAAAAGATGGTCCATGTCCGAACTTTAAAGACATCAAGACGTGAAGAAGAGAATCCAGCCCGAGCTAGGAATAATAGCTCACCCTGAAATCGATATGCTGAAGATTGGCTAGAGTTGAGGACGAGTCGAAGTCAATGGTGCACTTGCTGCACTCCACAAAACAACAAGAAGAAAATAAAAGTAGGGGTCAGTACAAGGAACACGTACTGAGTAGGTATCATCGGCCAACTCAAAATAGAAACCAGGATATATTAAACAATAGTATAAAACCAACTACAATACTTAACAGTTGGCAAACAACAAGCACGTGAACCATAGACACAACAACACCATAACGGTTACACCCTCAATCACAACATTAAGCACACCTATGAGGACTAATGCCTCTACACCATACTCGTTTTGGGAACTAGATTCTTTGAGTTCGAGTATATTAAGTTAATTCAAGATTTCTTGCCTTTAATGTTAGTGTTTCGGAACGTGAAACTCCGATCCCCTAATACTGTGTCGGAACATGACACTCCGATCCAATAATCTGTGTCGGAACGTGACACTCCGATGCAATAATCCGTGTCGGAACGTGACACTCCGATCCAAAATTACTATTAATCATCATTTATTTCCACCACTTTTTCATTATTTAGTAATATCTCATCAAGCCTCCTATATTCAAGGCATTACTTCGGTAGAGATGGTTCAAGATTAGAATTTCAACATTCTCATAATTTTATAGCCAACCACAAACCACACAATCAAAAACATGCAACCACACAATCAAGTACATAGGAGACTTTACAATATCATTCAATACATATCAATCGCTATTTAGAGTTTATCTATTAGATAGAATTAAACCATAACCTACCTCCACCGGAGAATCGAAATCAAGCAAGCTACCTCTCCAATGCCTTTGTTTTCCTCAATACTTCGCTCCCTTCGTTCGTTTCACGTCTCCTCCTCTTTTTACTTTTTCCCTTTTTACAGATTCTTTTTACCCTAATTATCATATAATCAATTATAAAAGATGATAAAAGTAACCCACTATTTATTTTAAAGTTATCTCCTTTAACCCCCAACTAACTCAATTATAAAAATTACCCCACTAATTTCATAATAATAATTATGAATAGTCCAAAACACCCCTTAAAAAATTTTAGCGGAAGTCTGACCAAGTCGGGGTTACGCAGGCGGTCCGTCGTATCTACGACGGTCCGTGCTGCAAGTCCGTCGTGAAGTTCAGAGAGTCGATTCCAGTACCCAGACTCCAAAAATTGAAGTGTTTTGGAACGAAGACCCTGTGACGGTCCGTCGTATCCATGACGGTCCGTCCTGCAGGTCCGTCCTGATGTTCAGAGAAGTAACTCCAGTACCCCGATTCCCAGAGTTGAAGTGTTTTGGAACGAAGGCACTCGACGGCCCTTCTTGCCTATGACGGTTCGTCCTACTTGTCGTCGAGGGTAATGAGAAGAGCAGCAGAAGAAACTAAACAAGTGTGGGACGACGGAGTCCATCACGGGCCGTCGTGATCAGGACGGTCCGTCGCGTGGTCCGTCGACCCAGTCAGTTTTTTATCAAAAATAATTCTACTATTCGAACCGGCTGAACAGGTTGTTACAATAGATACCAATTTAGCCATCGTTCGTCCTCGAACGATCACAAAAAGAAAAGCAAGGGCGAGAAAGAGTACCTGAATCTGTAAAAAGATGTGGGTATCTTTCTTGCATATCCGCCTCATTCTCCCAAGTAGACTCTTCAACTGGCCGATTCTTCCACTGAACCTTGAAAGATGCAATCTCCTTTGATCTCAACTTGCGGACCTCTCTATCTAAAATGGCAACAAGCTCCTCCTCATAAGACAAATTCTCATCAAGAAGAACAGAATCCCAACGAATAATGTAGTTTCCATCCCCATGGTATTTTTTCAGCATAGACACATGAAATACGGGGTGCACTCCTGAGAGTCCTGGAGGCAATGCCAATTCATAAGCCACCTCCCCCACGCGCTTCATAACTTCAAATGGACCAATATACCTCGGACTAAGCTTACCTCGCTTACCAAACCGCATCACCCCTTTCATGGGTGAAACCTTCAGCAAGACTTGTTCACCCTCCATAAAATTCAATTCCCTAACCTTTCGATCTGCATATTCCTTCTGCCTGCTCTGAGCTGCCAGAAGCTTATCCTGGATGAATTTTACCTTATCTGACGATTCCCTCAAAAGATCGGTACCCCAGGGTCTTACCTCAAATGCATCAAACCAACCAATGGGAGATCTACATCTCCTCCCATACAGTGCCTCAAATGGATCCATATGGATACTTGAGTGATAGCTATTGTTGTATGAAAACTCTGCTAAGGGTAAGAATTTATCCCAATGACCACCAAATTCTATCACACATGCACGAAGCATATCCTCCAACACCTGAATCGTTCGCTCAGACTGACCATCGGTCTGAGGGTGAAATGCAGTACTAAGATCCAGCCTAGTACCTAATTCAGCATGTAATGTTCTCCAAAACTTAGAAGTAAACTGCGTACCTCTATCTGATATGATGGAGAGTGGAACTCCATGCAATCGAACAATTTCCGAGATATAGAGTTTGGCTAACTTCTCTGCATTGTAAGTCATCTTGACCGGAATGAAGTGAGCAGACTTAGTTAACCTGTCAACAATTACCCAAATAGAATCAAACTTACCCAATGTCTTGGGAAGACCAACCACGAAATCCATTGCAATCCTTTCCCACTTCCATTCAGGAATGGGCATTCTCTGAAGTGTCCCTCCAGGCCTCTGGTGTTCATACTTCACCTGCTGACAATTTGGGCATTGGGAAACAAAATCAACAATGTCACGCTTCATTCTACTCCACCAAAAATATTGCTTTAGGTCGCGATACATTTTGGTTGCACCAGGATGTATAGAGTACCTTGAACAATGAGCCTCTGTAAGAATAGTGTGAATCAAATAATCAACACGGGGCACACATACCCTTCCCTTAATCCTCAAAACGCCTTCCTCATCAATTATTGCCTCTTTAGCCTCCCCTCGTAATACCATATCTCGAATTCGGCTCAGCTTCTCATCGGCAAACTGCTTTCACTTAATCTTGTCAAGAAAAGAGGATCTTGCCTCCACACAGGCCAAAAGAGTACCTGTGATAACAGCATCAGATGTCTCTGCTTCAGACCTCCCGGGGAAAGCATAACAATGGGCCCTATGACCCGTCTGTCCATTGCCCCTACCATGTTGCACTGCAGTAGTTCCAGCTTGCCCGCCACCCCGACTGATTTGGTGACCACCATTACCTTGGACACCACATCCTCCAGAATGGCGGCCTCTACCATGACAACCTCTACCTCTAATTATTGGGTGTCTGTAACTCTGTTTTGGACGATATTTCCTAATATGTCCAGTCTCTCCACATCCATAACAATTTCTGGAGTCAAGCATAGGTCTCTGTTAAAATGACGAAGTCTGGGGATGACCTCTAAACTCAGAGAAAGGCTGACTTGGCTGCGATGGACCCCCAGCTAAAGCCTGTAGTGAAGACTGAATAGGACGGGTTGGGTAAGCTCCTGAACTCTGCCCTCTTGAGTAAGAACCATTAAACTCACCTCCCTTACGGAACTTCTTATATGTCGACGCCAGGGTGAAGTCGTCTGGCTTCATCCCCTCCACTTCTATCACAAAATCAACCACTTCCTGAAAGGATTTTGCTGCAGCAGCTACCTGTAAGGCTGGGATCCGTAAATCTGACCTCAATCCCTTCACAAAACAGCGAATCCGCTCTTGTGGACTGAAGCAAAGCTGAGTGGCATACCTGGATAGTGCACGAAATTTAGCCTCATAAGCAGCAACAGACATCCTTCCTTGCTCTAGGATCAGGAATTCATCTCTCCTCCTATCTCTCAAAGTCCGGGGTATATACTTCTCCATAAATAAGCTAGAGAATGATGCCCAAGTCATAGGTGGTGCCTGTGCTGGTTGACACTCAACAAACGACCGCCACCACATTTTGGCATCCCCCTGAAACTGATAGGTCACAAACTCCACACAGTATCGTTCTACTATGTCCATCTTATGTAGCAGCTCATGACAATCAACCAGAAAATCATAGGCATCTTNGGGCGTCCCCCTACCGTTCCTCAAGACTCTACTAGACTCGTTCTTGTGTGATGAGACCAACGAACCTAAAGCTCTGATACCAAGTTTGTCACGACCCAAAACGAGCCGCGAGTGGCACCCACACTTATCTTACTAGGTGAGCGAACCAACAATCTAAACCCCAACATTTTCCATTATATCAATTTTGAATAGTAAATAAAATGCGAAAGATCCAAAACTTATTGACGTAATCAATTAAATAAACTTCTAATGTATAATACTTATCATCCCCAAAATCTGGAAGTCATCACATCAAGAACATCTAACCTCNAGGTAAGAACGTGGTTAATAATCTATGCGGTAGGCTGGGGTGGTAATTCCTCATCTTGAATCTGCTCATTTTCCCCTTCTTCCCCCTCTCTCACTACCTCATCAGTCGGTGGAGGAGTCACTGCCCTATTACTAGCTGGACCAGGTAATTGTCCTCTACCTCTAGAGGGCGTCCTCCTGCGACCTCTACCACGGCCTCTTGCCACTACTCCTCCTCGAGCTACGGTCCCAATGGTTGGCTCAGACGCACCCTGTCCTGCCGGTGTTGGTGTTGGCACACTTGTTGCTCTAGTTCTAACCATCTGCGAGATAGAGTGAGGATGTCAGATACCAATTTGTATCACCTAGATACCAATTGGGCCCAAGTAATAGCACGAAAGAAAGAAAGAATGGAGTTTTCCTAAAGTCCTATAGCCTCTCAAAGAAAAGTAAGGGCGTCCCCCTACCGTTCCTCAAGACTCTACTAGACTCGTTCTTGTGTGATGAGACCAACGAACCTAAAGCTCTGATACCAAGTTTGTCACGACCCAAAACGAGCCGCGAGTGGCACCCACACTTATCTTACTAGGTGAGCGAACCAACAATCTAAACCCCAACGTTTACCATTATATCAATTTTGAATAGTAAATAAAATGCGAAAGATCCAAAACTTATTAACGTAATCAATTAAATAAACTTCTAATGTATAATACTTATCATCCCCAAAATCTGGAAGTCATCACATCAAGAACATCTAACCTCAAATTACTAAGTCTAAGAGTATTTAAGAAACTAAAATCAGTAAAAAGATGGTCCATGTCCGAACTTCAAAGACATCAAGACATGAAGAAGAGAATCCATCCCGAGCTAGGAATAATAGCTCACCCTGAAATCTGATATGCTGAAGATTGGCTAGAGTTGAAGACGAGTCGAAGTCAATGGTGCACTTGCTGCACTCCACAAAACAACAACAAGAAAATAAAAGTAGGGGTCAGTACAAGGAACACGTACTGAGTAGGTATCATCGGCCAACTCAAAATAGAAACCAGTATATATTAAACAATAGTATAAAACCAACTACAATACTTAACAGTTGGCAAACAACAACCACGTGAACCATAGACACAACAACACCATAATGGTTACACCCTCAATCACAACATTAAGCACACCTATGAGGACTCATGCCTCTACACCATACTCGTTTGAGAACTAGGTTCTTTGAGTTCGAGTATATTAAGTTAATTCGAGATTTCTTGCCTTTAATGTTAGTGTGTCGGAACGTGACACTCTGATCCCCTAATACTGTGTCGGAACGTGACACTCCGATCCAATAAT
>NC_028643.1:20645850-20755279 GCF_001406875.1 Solanum pennellii
TCCTGAAGTTCAGAGAAGTAACTCCAGTACCCCGATTCCCAGAGTTGAAGTGTTTTGGAACGAAGGCCCTCGACGGTCCGTCGTGCCTATGACGGTTCGTCCTACTTGTGGTCGAGGGTAATGAGAAGAGCAGCAGAAGAAACTAAACAAGTGTGGGACGACGGAGTCCATCACGGTCCGTCGTGATCAGGACGGTCCGTCGCGTGGTCCGTCGACCCAGTCAGTTTTTTATCAAAAATAATTCTACTGTTCGAACCGGCTAAACAGGTTGTTACAACAACCTTATAAAACTCTTCGCAAAGGATACATCAATGTTTGAATCAAGCATAAAATGTGAAGCTTTAGTCTTCACTTGATGTCCTGAGAATTTTTTGATTGCTTTGCTCTCTCCAACTTTACAAGCATATATCATGTTATCAGCAACGCTGTTCGCGATAGAATCATATTTTCGCCAAGCAACATCTAGCAATAGACCTACATGGGCTGTATAACAACAGTGAGAACATAAGCAAACAAAACAAAATCTATCCTATCTAAGATATGAGGTAAAATACAAAGAATAATTGATATGGAACAAGGTAAAAGAAGAATGTCTTTTCGGTGTGGGGTTCCTCTACATCGGATTCCATGTTTAAATAATATGGTCTTATATTTGTTGAAGCAAAGTTTCCCTAAAGTAAAATGCAGAAAGGATGTAAGATAATGAACCCTAACTATGACTACCTAAGAAAGGTTGGTTAGTGTAGGTAGGGGTATCGGACTTTACCTTGCATTGCACAAGTAGATCTTGAAGGGAATTCTTGGTATGTGTTCTATTTGTATATGTATATGTCTCTTATGCATGACATTTAAGTTTTGACATACTTGTATGATAATATGCATGATGTTGTCCTATTAACTTTATGATGAAGGTTTTACTCAATGTATATGTAGTTGACTATACTTTTCATGTTGATATATGACGTATGTGGTATGTATTGTGTTCTCTTTGTGGGTTTACTTAGTATGTGTGAGGCTATAGGATTGACATTTACATTGTACTAGTAGGCTTATATTGGGATTATGAGTAAGGTTTTATGATATCTTAATGAAATGAATTTCAAATATGTAATTGTTGACTATTGTCTCAATATGATGATATTGGAAGCATTGACTTGCATGTTTTATAGGAATGAGTTTTATATGTGGTTCATGAAGTATGTTGGTTCTTATGTGAATTATGTATTTCATGATATTCTATGCTTCTATGAATTTATATGTTGAAGTTAGTGAAGATTTTATAAATGTTCACCTTGATGATGTTAAGGTGATACTTTATTGTGTATGATAGAATGAGACAGTATTGATGAATTGCACCAAGTATTATTAAAGGGTTACTTTGGGGTACAATAGTTAAGCTAAAAGAAAGGTTATGCTATGGAATTGATAAATGTTCCTTAAATGTAAATATATGGCTTTATGTGATATTATGATTATTTTACATGTCAATATGAAGTATGTGGACTATATTGTTCTTAATGTATCAACTTTCATGATGTTTTTCTAAAAGACATGATTCTTGGTTTCTAATTAAATATCCTCTTTAAATGCATGATTTGCATGGTTGTCATACATGTGCATTTTATTACTTAGATCATTCTTCTTCATCTTTTACACAAAGTGTTGGTGCTAATGGCTAGAGGATGTCTCCTAAATTGAAGAGCTCAGATATGTTTCCCATGTACAAAAAGATATCCTTAAGATTCAGGATTTACGATGTCAAAATTATTAAAAAACATTTATGTAATAGCTAAGATGATTATTCTTTTTTGTTAAGGGTCGTGTCCCTATTCTACTCTATTGATGTTCAGTCTAAGATGACAAAGAAGGCTTAGAGTCTAAGTATGTATTATGATATTTTAGTATATATGAAGTGATGTTCTAGCATTTGATGTGCTATTAGAAGCTTTAAATGCTAAATTTATATGTTAATGCGATGAATAATGTCTATTGTCTTATATCAGACCTCCGAGAGGTCAAGTACATCATGTTATTTCAAGTGGGTGCTCCCCGGTCATGACAATATAATTTGAACGAATATGGCTCACAACTTGTATTTTGTAAGAATGGTAAATCTTATAAATTTTCATTCTAAAGGGGTGTCAAACATAGAGACTCATTATGTCATGTGTTATTTATTATATATGCTGAATTATTTACTTGGACCTTGAATAAGCTGTTTTATAACTACTAGTTTAATGGCTTTCTAAGTGGAATGAATAGTAGTATCATCTTGCTTATGAAATTGATACAATTATTTTTCTAATGATGAAAAATTTCTACTTATTATTGAATTCACGCCATGGCATGTCCGAACTTGAGAACCATTGTTGGCCCAAAGCTAACCATTGGCCTGGCTCAACTCTAAGCCAGTACTTACTCAACAACATCTGAACTGAAAAAGAAACTTTACTCAACTATATCAAAAGATTAAATTAGACAATTTTAGAAATAAAACTTTAACTAGTCAAAAGAGGAAACAAAAGTTTAGAACAATGATAATTGAAAATGAAAAAAAACTCGTGAATTACTATTAAATATCTATGAAGACTCTAATACTATGAGGGATGTGAGGACAAGACCTATGAGCATCCTAACAAAATGGAAATAATATGACAAAAATAAATGAGGGATCCTCCAGAAACAATGAGGCTCGCCAAAGCTAACTCAAACTGCTATGGTATCAACGAAGAACATGTTGATGACCTTGATCTCTTGTATCTTCATCATGATAAGAAACAAACCAAATGGAATCAATATATTAAATGTTCGAGCATGTAAGGGGAATACTAAACATAACATGAAAGATTTAACTTGGAAACATACTCATCTCAACTCTACTAAATTCAACCTCAACTCATGGATTCTCAGCTAAATGAAGTATAGCAACAACAATGAAGATGTAGTTCATAGAAACTCATGTTAATTAAAAATACAATAAAAAATCTGATTGTATGTAAAGATAAAAAATAACTTTATCAGGGAGATTATATAACATCACTATGAGCTATGCGATTATACAACATCTCACCCACACAACTAGAACAATCCTATACCTTTCTCGCGTATAGAACTCCGAAACTAAGTGGATCCAATATGTTATTCTTAAAAGACAATAAGGAATCAACTAAAAAGTATGACCCTTTCAACCACATTCACTATATAGTTATGAGGATTTTGAGTTGTATGAAGTCCTCCCCATATCAATGCTCAATATCTCTCCCAAAAATACACTCAAATCATATGTTTAAAAATATTTCCTAATCCTCAAGCTTAGATATTATTACTCTAAAGGTTCTATTAAAAAGGATTATACTCAAATACTCCTCATGAACACATATGGACATCAATATTTCTTCTCATTTTAAATGTAAAAGAATTTACTCTTGGCAATGCTTACTTCCCATATTTTTCATTTACAAAAATTTAAAACTCAAATCTCCTCATTCTCAAACTCAGGTACTCAATTCTTAAAAAAGGTTATAAAGGAATGAAAAAGACTTCTCAAAATGACTTAAAAGAAATCTCAAGACTTTACTCTAAATTTTACCTTGAGATTCTAATATGAATTAAAGTTTAATTATTCACGTTATGAGTGATCTGTTGATGTTAAAATGTAGTTTATAGTGGTTAGAATAAAAAAGGGAGTAAAGGTACTATTCAAAACAACGTAGATGAAACGACAGAAAAAGGGTGGGGCAGGCGACCCCCTATAACATGTCCTCTTCTTATGTTTTAATCGTATGTTTTTCTTGACCATGGTTTGACTATG
This sequence comes from Solanum pennellii, assembly GCF_001406875.1. NCBI lineage: Eukaryota > Viridiplantae > Streptophyta > Magnoliopsida > Solanales > Solanaceae > Solanum > Solanum pennellii. Next base: position 20,649,662 of record NC_028643.1, read on the forward strand.
GAAAGTAGTACTCATAATTACCTTCGAACCTAAACCATTATGGAAAGAATTTAAAATTTTTGCGATGAAATGCGCAACTCTATCTGAAATGATGGACACTAGAACTTCATGAATTTTAATTATCTCTTAAATAAATAATGTGGCTTAATTATCTGCTGAATAAGTAGTCTTTTCATGTAATAAATCGGTTCATTTAGTCATAGGATCTACAATTACCCAATTGAATATGCTACCTATGTTACCGCTATAAGGAGTTACAAAATCCATATTTATCCTGTCCTTGTTCAATTTTAAAAGATAAATGTTAGAATCCATACGATCAGGCCTCCTGTGTTTTACTTTGAATTATGTGCAATTCTAGCACATAGAAACAGCTGTGAAATACATCTCTTCATACTACTTAACCAATAGGCTTCTCTCAAGTAAGATACATCTTTGTGGAACTGGGATAGATATTTCATCCCCCTTTGGTAAACACAATCTACCTTGATACCTCAACACACCATTTCCGCCTTGTTCGAGAGCTACTACTTTTTGCTTTTGAATATATCCATCAATTCGAGCAAAAAAGGGTCATGTTCTTTTTATTGCATCACTAGCGTCATTTGGACACTAGTGATGATTCAGCCCATTCATCACCACTACTTCTCTTTCATTGGAATCTAACAACTAGAATCACAATTGCGTAAGTTTGTGCATGTTCTGTGCTATCTCATTCTTGACCTCCTCAACATGGGTGGTACTATCCATAGACAACCTGCCAAAGCATAAAAACAACATTAGCCTTAGCTTAGCCTTACCTGGGTGAGATATAATATTCATTTCATAATCCTTCAGTAACTCCAACCACCTCCTCTACTAAGATTCACCTCTTTTGGACCGAAAAGATACTGAAGACTCTTGTGATTGGTGAACACATTTACAATTCTTAATGAGTATTTATATTTTTCAAAAATTTGTGTTGTGAAGAGTCACTCAATGCAATTAGTCGGGATCACCGGTAAACTCAATAATCCCCCCTTCGGTATATCTCATTGCCAACTTACTTTTGCGTTAAGTATTTTCATGTTTTGTAGTATTGGACGAAATAGTAGTGCTTCTCAGAACTATTCAACGACATACTGACTGTTTTTTTCACCACCGTCTTGATCTTTTCCATCAGGGCTCAGCACACTGGAACATTTGGGTGAGGAGAAGACCATTCATAGGATCGAGTAATATCCTAGGTGATCCTCATGTATTCATTTCTTCATTCTTTCAGGTACCTTTTTCCTCTTTGCTTAGTTGCGTTCAAGCTTTGCCTCCAAGTCTAAATATGTAAAACTCAAGTTTTTTTTAATCAATTACTGAGACAAAATATGCATTTGAGGAAATAAAATCTACAAAAATATATAGCCCTAATTTTTTCCAAATCATGGACTCATCAACACCACCAACATATACTTTTCTTGTCTTGAAATAAAACTCAAGTTCTGTCATTCAAAAACGATATCTCAAATAGTGTTATATAGGACTCAATAATGAATTCACACGACTAGAATCAACTTACCCATGAAAGGATCAGTTGTTCCCTCACACATTCAAGTTGTGAAACACCATTATCTATGATTTTCAATGTCACGATACTTTCGTAAAATGAAAGTTCAAGATCAACAAAAGTGAGCAAATGCCCTCACATAAAGAATGATTCCATATTCACACACAATGCTTTACAGTTTAAAGTTTCTGAATAAACTTCAAAGCTCACGCTCACAAAGATGAATGCAATGCAGGAATTAACCCATAGGTTTCCTCGTGTATTCCAATTAATCTTTGTTTCAGTTCACTCAAGATCAAAAAGTGATTTTCAAGGCTTGTAGCGGAGTTGAGTGCAAATTCATTGTCATTTAGGCTTAGTGACGTTTATCCTCATGAAATGTGGTGCTCACAACACTTCCTTTCATCCTCTTTCATCATTTTCTTCGTACTCATAAGTCATCACATTATTCATTTTCATGGATTTTTCAGAATCCCCATAGCTTTCGTATTTTTAAAAATTAATTCCATTATTTTTATTCTTTTGTTTTTTTTGTATTGAAGGGTTTAATTTTACTAAACACCATGGGTTAAAGGAGAATTTTCTTGCACTGAATGGCATTCCTTCTCTCTTCACCACGCCAACAACTTAGGCTTTTTGCCTAAGTGAATTATTCAATCAACCACAAATCAAGAGGATTATAGGTAGTGGATTAAGAAAGCTCATGTTTTCATCAAATTTAATTCAAAGAAAGGTAAGGCTGAAGGGGTATTCAAAAGAGGTTTGCACACTCAAAGGGTAGGCCAAAAAAAGGTACATGTAAAACTGTTTCACACTTTTCAAAGGTGCCTAAGATCATATAATGAGATCATATAACTTCATCAACCGGACTAACGGGGAAAATTTTAGATTTTATCCTACATGGTTCAGGATAAGCTCATCACGAAAGACATCGAAACAAAAATCAAACAAGACTTCACACTTTTTCTAATATGCAATTTTCATAAAAAAAAAACTCTATTTGATAGTTTGTTAATCACAATGAGATGCTAAAAGTTCATATATTGTATATGCAACTTCATTTGACCTCATTATAGCAGTACATTATTATGTGTTCGACTGTGATCACTATCCAAGTTCTCACTATTGATCAATTTGAGGCTCGAATTTCCCAAAAAAGAGCCACATTCAAGTATAGACAAGGTGTAGCGGAGAACTTTTTTGGTTTTGGACAAGTCAAATCATTTACAGAAAGAGAATTAGGAACTAGAAACTCAAACATCCACAAAATTAAGCATACAACACAATTTTAAATCATAACAACCCATATATATAAACAAAACATCGAACATCATTATTCACACAAAAGGTGAGCCTTGCCCGACAAAAAATAATGTATTTTTCCTCAAATGCAAATGAAATGAATGTATCCAAAAAGTGAGATAAAATAATATAGAGAGAGAGGTGAAGAGAGGATTATGTCTAAAAAGTTCCTGAATGTGTCTGGGCATCATTGCCCGGTGGAGCAACTTGAATTGGGCATCATTACTCGTAGTCACTTTGGAAGTGCAAACTATATGAGACACAACAAAAGGGGTACCTGTTAGGGATGTCTGCACACCAAAATCTACAATAATCTCCTAAGTCGCAACAAGGTATCTATATGGAACTCCCTAAACCCCTCTAAGGTCAGACAAATCTCTGTATATTCTCTCATCCAGAATCTCTATCTCCTTGTCATCGGTTTTAGAATTCAACCCACCAACTGAATCCTCCTTCCAATGTATATCTCCAATGGTAACTAAAGGAATCTCTAAAGTCTAAAGGGCGTCTAGATTATTTTTTACCTCTGGTAATAAAGTAATGTTGGTAGACTTCAGATAGTCTACGTCCTGTCTAAGGTGCGCTACCTCAACATCTAACGCCGAAACCTCATAGGTCTGCCCATGCCCCTATTTTTAGGTTGTGACCTTAGTTATATGATACTAAACAGAAGCACATATGGGAGTCAATGTAGATACTATAGAAGCTTCAATAATAAAGGGAGGTCCATATCCAGTGTGGTAACTCTCACGTCAGCTTACTGAGGAACATTCCCCATCTTCACGATTATCGCCTGAGTAATCTTGGGAATCTCATAGTGAGTGTATGCGCAAAGGACATATTAATAGTAACTAGAGGCGGAAATACCTAAAGGCCTAGAGGTCCGAGTAGGCAATGTTTCCTTTGCAGGTATCAAGTCGACACTAAACTCAAGGATTGTGTTGATCACTGTCTTCTTTCTCCTATAAGCCTCCTCTCTAGTATACTCGGCCCTCATATGCAGAATGGTAGTGGAGGATAAAGCGGTAACCTCAAAATCTATAGCACCATCCTAGGATACCTCAACACGTAAGCACAACTAAATAATTAGGACCGAGAAAGACGAAAAGGTTTGTCTTTGCGTATCTGTTAACGCAATCTCATATTTCATCAGAAGTTCTAGGTTGATATGTCTCCTAAATATGATGGACCCAAGGCATGCCCGCCTTAGAATGGCAGAGAAAAGAATCATTCTGGGATGGCGTAATAGTGGTGCTGATAAAGACAACCCATAATCGAGCATCAATACTCAAATTCTTCTTCCGAAATAGGGGCGCTAGCTTTGATCCACATCGCGGTGGTATTATAACTTAAAAGTTGAAACCACCCCATTATATCATCCAAGGATTGATCAATTGGATATCCATCATACAAGTGTATATAGTGTAAATCTAAACCTTGTACAACATTAATTTACTCACTGTTGCACCTGTCCTCCTTTCATCGGACCATGACCGCCTTTACTGGTCTGAACTCATTGACTTTCTTCTTGTTGTTGTGAACAAGATCACCGTAAGTTGTGTAACACTCACGGACCCAAGAGGAAATATAGGGGACTTGGGGCCTAGTTGGACTTCTCGAACCTGTGGAATTGAAATTTCTCCCTTACATCTAATTACTTCTCCTCCAAGCCTTCTATAGAAAACAAGTTTTCCTCTAAGATGGTTCGTAAACCATCTCCTTTAAATTTTTTCAAATGCCTGGTAGGAGGAATGGTAGGAATTGCACTGGTTGCATGAGGTGCTTTTGCTGACACTGAATATGGTTGATGGAGAGTTGGAGAAACTTTGGTAGATATGGAGTGAGGTCTAGCCCGAGACTTAGAACATCAGGTTGTAGCAAATGGTCATTTTTATGCTAAAATAGCAGCCTGGTAAAACATGGACCTCTTTCCCATTCCTTTGTTAGTTGGTGGTGTTTCTTGTCTTCTCCTTCTTGGAGGATTTGATCCTTCTTCATTGATTGTAATACCATTCTCCTCTACGGGGTGGCCCATTTATATTTGTCCTCGCCATTCCCTCAACGTATTAAGAAAAACATTGAATTAACTTACTCACATTCATTGCAAATAATTTCTAGAAAAGTTCGCTAAGTCACCAATCAACATTAGAGAGTCAATTCGGGCTCACCGAAAGTATTGATTTAATTATTATTGCAACTACGCAAAGTGAATGTTCACTATGTTGATCTCAAACACCATTCGACAAGAAATGGTAGCTCGAGAAAGTTACAGTGCCAAAATATATTCAGGGGTGCAGACAAAGGGAAACAAAAATTCTTTCTGCGAGTCGCTGAGTGCCTATTGCGACACTAGGTTACTCACCAAAAGTTATAGAGTCCAACAAGACATACAACATTAAATTAAGGGGGAGATGGGGGAATTAGGCGAACTAGTGAGAGGTTTGGTGAGCTCGACCAAGCTTAACAAACGACCATACTTGTCTATTCTAAACCGTCCTTCTGAAATTCAACCCCACAACCCTCGAAAATAACCAAAACCGTACAACAGTCAAATTCTCTCAAGACCCGAACAAGTAGTACGTCGAAATACTAGGAATTCTCCTAGATTTGCATAAATTGACCAATTTATGTGTTTTACCCTTTAAAATGATTACATCCTTTCTATCATTGGGCAAATCACATAAATTGGCACTAATAGGAACTTCCAAACTATACCTAAAATGCTACAGACAAACAATCATAGCCCTAAAAAAATTTAATCCTATTTAAATAACAACAAGATGAGGGTTCATAAATTAGATGCATTACAACAAGTTTGAAAAGATGAAACCGATAATATAACAATCTGATGAGCCCAACACATAGAAATTTGGTACGATCATTTGCAAATGAGTTCACAATTTGTATATATAATTCTGGGTTCAGAAAACTATCCTTTTATGCAAAATACACAATACTCATATGCTAGGGGGAAATGTACTCCACTCCGGACACAAATTCTATGAATAAAATACTAATATAATGAAAGAAAATTTCATAATACAAAGCTTATAAGAGTTTGAGTGGTCAAAAGGCGACGGAAATATATAGACTTTTTTTATTCTAAAGAATATATAGATGTAGTATCCTCGTTTTTTATTCTAATGCATATACAGACGTAGTCTTGATCATGTTGTTTGTATGTGGTGCTGGTTGATATTAATGTGTAGGGTTCTTTATTTCTAAATGTCGAATGAACCTATATTTTGTACATGTATGATTTTATGTGCTCCTTACGTGAAATAAAGAACGATATTGCATCATCTTGTGTCAGAAATTTCTAGTCTTGAGATGTAATGCTCGTTATGTGTATACCTACTGTTAAATGCGACTTAATGAAAATGCTAAGTGTTCATATGAGGCTGTCCGAAATTGCAACTAAAGTGATGTTTGAACTATGTAATAAGGTTGGCTAAAAAGATCTTCATGAAATCTTATTTGAGTGAATGCTTGGCTTATGTCAATAAAATGGTTAACAATACATTGTCCAAAAAGTTGAATGAAATTGGCTATAATGTTATCTTTAGATAATTACAATATTGGCTAATGGTTAATACATACCAAACTAAACATGAACGAATGTAAATTCGTCTTATTCCAATAAAGATGATTATGAAATATTTTCCAATTTTTTATGCCAATACTAATTTTATACCAATCCTATACAGCCAATGTAATGAAATGATAAAATAAGAACATCTAAAGTAATTCAATGAATCCATATCCAAGGACATGCCACTCATTAGGACAATTCCCAACATACCCTAATCAAATGAACTATGAACATATGTAACTCATTGAATGAAGTTCTCATCATCCATACACGATGATATGAAGTTACAAAATGAACGTAAGCTAGAAAAGTGAGTATTAACATAATCAAATATGTAATTGTTAAGAAAGTAACCAGAATGAGGTGGTAAAGAAAGTGAGACAAGCCTTACTTACACCTAAGATACCATGTTAATATACACACGAAAAAGAGTGTTAGAAAGTGTGAGAAAAGTCTCATTAACACCAAAGATGTTATGCAAGGATAATTTTCATTTCATCAATGTAAAGAAAGGGATGACAAGTCGTCAATAGATTAAGTAAACCTCAATCTAGAAGACAACTTCCAGAATATTTGAGTCATCTCTAAAAGATAAGAAGATAAATAAACTGAGAAAAACACTGGTAGACTAGCTATGAGTTTGTTATTGCCCGTGTAAGTCTCATGAGATGAGGCTACCATCTAGGTGTATAAGTAGTCTCTATATGTCTCCTACTCTTTGAACTATGTCTAGCCAACATGGGAACTAGCCTATGGTTTCCACTTAAGAGATCTAGGTATGTTTCGATCTAATCTTGACCATTGAGATCACCTCTTTTTGGTGTGGGGAAGACACTGCATTTCATGTTTAGCTCACATGGTCTATGTCGGTTAATGCTCAAAAGAATATTGTTCGTTCACTATAGCCGTGAGCCACCCCTTTCGGTGTGGGGTAAACCCTTGACATGGATTCACCTTTGCCGGCGAATCACCCCTTTTTGGTGTGGGGCATACATTGTATATCATGTTAGCTCAAATGATCTAGATTAATTATGATCGGTGAATCATCTCTTTTCGGTGTGGAGAAGACAGTGGATTTCATGTTAGCTCGCATGATCTTAATTGTAAAGATGTTTCTAAGAAAGGAAGAAAGAAATAAGAAGGAACATATGTTCAAAGTGAGCAATGAAAGTAAGAGCTTATGAATATCAATCAACAGTGTTGATATCAACGAAGTTTTCAGCAAATTATTGGCAAAGACAAATAAAATTTGCTTATAATGACTTCTTATATTATGCCAGTAAAGAAGAGTAAAATGCAATAGCTAATCAATGCTTCATAACTTCCATTATATGAAAATGAGCAAATAAGTGGCATAGCCAATAGAGACTGGCTTATGAAGTGTTTCTGCCCAACGAATACAAAAGGTAATGAATGACTTGTTGTAAAAATAGTGAAATCATTCCCTTAATCCTTTGGTTACTCACTGATTCATTGTGAGTATGGGACTAAAATAAATAATTGCACTTTTAAGTAAAACATAGGATTAAAGAAATCATTGAACTACACAACAACAATAAGAAAAAGACTAAAAATAAACTAAGTACAAAAGGGAGAGCTCTCGGGTTCAAGGGGATCAAATTTTCAAATGTTCGCTCAAGTTGTTATAAAGTTATGTGGATGAGTCTAATATCTTGTGATCACATAGAAAATGAGTTGTGTGCTTTGAATGAATTAAGATACATCATATTCATATCACAATTCACAACTAACGAATTAGGAGAGTCTAGTGACATCACTTTCCAGAAATTGCATGTTGTATAGGAAGAGCTTTCCTTGATCATGCATAGCCTTATGTGTATATGTGCATACACCCATACTTATTAAAAGTGTGTACTAACCGTATAAAATTTCAATTTACATAGTTGAAGGTCAGAGAGCCGATTGAAGACTTAATGCAGCGGTTTGGACTCAGCGATCACCAGACCATTTTGTAGGTCCTCTCTAGTTCGAGGATGCTACTTCTATCTTCATAGCCTAGTATTTAGACATATCTAGAGGATGCTGTCCCTAGCATTTCTTTAAGATGTTTTCATTTTGAATTTTTTGTAATAAGGCCATTTTGGCAAACTTTTAGTGATATATACTGATTCTCCCTTTTGAATTGTGTAATCCATTGTAGATCGTTGTTTAGTTGAGATTATAGTATATGAATTCATGAAAGATTATATGAAGTATATGTACATTTCATTAATGTTTAATATTTTTAATTTTCCGCAAATTTAACTATATAAATGTGATGAATGCTAAGAAGAGGCTTGACTATGACCTCTGAGAGGTCAACCATGCCGGTTGCATTCGGATTCCGAAATCTGGGTGTGACAAACTTGGTATAAGTGCAAGAGGTTAAAATACCTAGAAAATAAAACTAAAAACAACCACGTTACGTAGTTTCTTACTTATGGTTTTGAAGAGCGCCATAATTATGAATTAGAGACTATTAATGTTAGGAAATTTCCCTTCTTATACTCTTTATCGTGCTGTGTAGAGTTATGACATATTATGTCATTTTAGTATCTAGCTCTCTTTCTTGTGTATGCATGTAGAACAATGCACACGAGGAGAAATGCAGGCATGAGAGTTGGAGAAGCAGCTGCTGGGGGAAACCATGTTACCCCTAAATCCCTTGCTGCCGAAGTGCAAGTGCCTATCAACCCAGCTGCGATGGCGAATGGAGATGTGAGAGATACACTAGTGCAGATGGCCCAAGCCATCACCACTCAGGCACAGGCTATCAAAGCCCAGGCCACTACAGACGGTGCTCCTAGGGAAAACCCACATGCTAGAACCATGGCTAGCAGACTGAGGTATTTCACCAAGATGAACCTCCAGTCTACTTTGGGTCCAATACAAATGAAGATACCCAAGAGTTTGTGGATGAGGTGTTTAAGATTCTCAATATCATGGGAGTGAATCAAAAAGAGAAGGCTGAGTTGGATGCATATAAACTCAAAGATGTGGCTCAGGTGTGGAACAAAATGTGGGCAGACGGACGAGCACCAGAAGCAGTTCCCGTCACTTGGGACATTCTCAAGACTGTATTTATGGAGAGATTCTTTCCCAAAGAACAATGAGAAGCCAATGTTGAAGAGTTCATCATCCTGAGATAGGGAGGTATGTCGGTCAAGGAGTATTCCTTGAAATTCGTTAAACTCTCAAAGTATGCTTCTACTATGATGGCAAATAGCAGGATGAAATGAGCCAGTTTGTCACTGGCATGTCGGAGGATCTAGTGGAAGATTGTCGGGAAACTATTTTGCATGATAAAATGCTCCTGGGAAGATTAAAGGTGCATGCTCAGCAAGTGGAGGAGAGCTTTCCATAAAGGAGAGTTCATGAAGGAAAGAAGCCTAAGCCCGCAGATCAGACTGAATCTATCACTTGTAGGGGCTCATTTGGTGTCCAGAACAGGCCTATGTTCAAGAAGTCCTCAGGTAATTCTACTCCTTCTAGAAATTTGAATGCCAAAGTGAAGAAGTCTTCCCCCCCAAAAGGGAACTGATAGCAATGCCCAATGTAGCAGAAAGTCGTGTGGTAAATGTGGTCGTATGCATAGAGGTGAGTGCCTAGTAGGTACTAATAGCTTCTAAGGGTGCGGCAAGAGTGGAAATATTGGCAGGGACTGCCCAAAGATGAGGAATCAGGCCTACTGCTGCAGCTGAACCTCCCAAGAGGAACAAATTCTATGCATTGAAAGGTAGGGAGGAGCAAGAGAAGTCAGCTGATCTGTTCACTGGTATGCTGCATGTCTTCTCTTTTCCTATGTCTGCATTGTTTGATCGAAGATCTACTTTGTCATTTGTTACTCTTTTAGTAGCTAGTAAGTATGACTTGCTTCCTGGGATCTTGCATGAGCCTTTCATAGTTTGTACGCCCATAGGAGATGACATTAGAGATGAAAATGTATATATAGAGTGCCCAATCAATATTCGTGATAGAGTCATCCATGCTGACCTTATAGAATTAGAAATGCTTCAATTTGATATAATCTTGGGTATGGATTTGCTTCATAAGTGTTATGCTACAATAGACTGTCGAAACAGGGTAGCAAGGTTTTAGTTTCCAAATGAATTTGAGCTGGAATGGGAAGGGCATTGTTCAAATGCAACAAGAAAAATAATTTCCAACCTCAAAGCAAATAAGATGTTGTTTAAGGGGTATTTATACTACTTAGTCAGAGTTAATGACTTAAAGGATGAGGTTCCTTCCCTAGACTATGTGCCCATAGTGAATTAGTTCAAAGATGTCTTTCCAGAGGATTTACCAGGAATCTCTCCTGAACACGAAGTTTATTTTTGTATTGACTGAGATCCAACACCAAACAAATTTCTATTCCTCCCTATAGAATGTATCCAGCTGAACTCAAAGAGTTGAAGTTGCAGTTAAAAGATCTACTTGATAAGGGCTTCATCTAGCCGAGCATATCCCAATGGGGCGCTCTAATGTTTTTCGTTAAGAAAAAAGATGGAACTCTTAGAATGTGTATCGATAATCGGCAACTCAACAAAGTCACAATAAAGAATAAATAACCTACTCATGATCTTGAGTTAGCTGTTGTGGTCTTTGCATTTAAACTTTTGAGACATTATTTATATTGTGTACATGTTGATGTATTTAATGACCTAAAAAGTCTGCAGTATGTCCTTACGCAGAGATAGTTAAATCTTCGTCGGAGGAGGTAGCTGGAGATGCTTAAAGATTATTTCATGAGTTTTCATTATCACCTAGGTAAGGCCAATGTAATGGTTGATGCTTTGAGCCGTTTGAGAATGGGTAGTGTGGCTCATATTGATGATGAGAAGAAGGAGTTGGTTAAAGAGGTACACGAATCGGCTAGATTTGGTGTACGGATTGTAGATACACCAAGTGGAGATATTTCAACTCATTCCTGTTCTGTATCCTCATTCGTTGTAGGTGTCAAAGCTAAGCAGCATCTCGACCCAGTACCCATGGTGTTGAAAGATTCAGTTTTAAATAAGCCGAATGAATCACTCTCTCTAGGGGAGGATGTTGTACTACGATATCAGAGCATATTATGTGTTCCCAATATAGATTGTTTGAGGCCTAATATTATTGCAGAATCTCATTGATCAAAATATTCTATTCATTCAGGTTCTACCAAAATATATCATGATCTCAAGGATATCTATTGGTTGGAAGGTATGAAGAGAGATATCTCTATGTTTGTGGAGAAGTGTTCCAATTGCAAATAGGTTAAGGCCGAACACCTTAAGCCTGGGGGTCTTACGCAGTCTATTGAGATCCCAACATGAGAGTGGGAGGCTATTAATATGGATTTTGCAGTTCTGCCCAGGATAAGGAAACTACATGATTCGATTTGGGTTGTGGTTGACTGGATGACTAATTTTGCACACTTCATAACTCTAAAGTCTACTTTCAATGCCAAAGATTATGCCAAGTAGTATATTTATGAGATAATGATATGGCATGGGATCCCGTTATCTATAAATTCTGATAGGGGATCCCAGTTTACTTCTCATTTTGGAGTTCTTTCCAAAAAAACATTGGTACACAGGTAAAGATCAATACTGCTTTTCATCCACAGACGGATGGACAAGCAGAGCAAACTTTTCAGACCCTTGAAGACATGCTGAGAGCATGTGTTATGGAATTCAAGGGGAATTGGGATGACCACTTTCCACTGATTGAGTTCTCCCATAATAAGAACTATCATTCAAGCATTGGGATTGCACCTCTTAAGGATATATATATATGGCAGGAGATGTAGGTATCTAGTGTGCTAGTTTGAGGTAGGAGAGTCTTCCATGCTTGGCGCAGATATCATACATGAGGCTGTGGAGAAGGTGAGAATTATCAGGGATAGATTGGCTACTGCTTACATTCGTCAAAAATCCTATGCAGACAAAAGAACGAGAGCCCTTCAATTTGAGGTGGGTGATCAAGTCTACTTAAAGATGTCACACATGAAAGTGGTGATGAGATTTGGTAAGAAAGGGAAGTTGAGTCCAAGGTATATAGGTCCTTATGAGAGCTTACAACGAGTGGGAAATGTTGCCTACGAACTGAAGTTGACCCAGGACTTGGCTTCTGTGCATCCAGTGTTCACGTTTAAATGCTTAAGAAGTGTATAGGTGATCCATCATCAATCCTACCTATTGAGGATTTAGGAGTTTATGAGACCTTTCTTATGAAGAGGTTCCAGTTGAAATATTAGATCGCCAAGTGAAGCGGATGAGGAATAAGGATGTTTCAACCGTGAAGATATTATAGAGGAACCACCTTGTTTAGGGAGAAACATAAGAGGGTAAGGCCGACATGAGATCCCTTTACCCTCAACTTGTTCAGTTTTGGAGGTTAGTATACTCTTCCTAAGTCTTATTTTTGTTTAAGAAACTCTAAGTTTTAGTGCATTAGTCGGTTTTCATTTTAAGTCCACAATCGTATGTCTTATACTTGCACTATATGAGTTAAAATGAGTTCATGCTTGCATTCATGTTGCTGTTTTTGCATAGCGTAGGCATGATTTTTCGTTGCATGAGTTTTGATGTGCATTAAGTTAAGTGCAATAGAGAATGAAGTTCCTCAATCTCAAATATGAAGCTTCAGATAAGCTTGAGTAATAAGCATTTCGAGAGTAAGTGTGAATCAGAAACTCACAAAGAGTAAAGTCTCAATTATGTTATGGTGTTTTCGAAATTACCCTCTTTGATTTGAGATGATGTATAGTGTCATTCGGGGACGAATGTTCCTAAGGGGTGGGGGGGGATAATGTAACATTCAAGAAAATGTACCCTTCTATTGAAGGGCCTATTAAGTTTTAAGAATAGGTAATGGGGGTAAATAGGCATTCCAATGGCCAATATTTATAAAATATTGGGCATATTAGAAAATTATGGGCATATTAGAAAATATTGGCTTAAAGGGTGTAAGCCAATTTTCTAACATTAGTAAGCTTGTTTGAGAAATGTACCTGCAATAAAGACCCTAAGCTAAAAATCATATTTCATAATAGTAACACATTAGGTACTAGGCATCCAAGTGTCAATCCTAGTACCATAGCACATGACCATTTAAAATGATCATGTAGATTAAGAAGTGCCCAAGGATATAGTGATTATCCTTGGGCCATTAATTAAACATTCCAAATGAACCATCATGAACAGTTACTTAGGAATGTACAAGCAACCCATGTGCATGCCCATGGGGAGAAACGACGAAGGAGGGGACCACCCTAATCGAATTTGGTTAGGGTAGTTTGGGGGCTGGTGTGCACATGGGTTCACCCATGTGAGGCCTAGCTCTCTAACTAATTCTAGACTCTAACCTACGGACTTAACTAAATAACTAATCTAGGACAATCAAAAATAAATTATCTAGTACACCCGACAACCTAAGAATTAATTGGGTGACACTAACCTAGTAACTAATTAAAGAGACAACCTAGTACCTAACCTAAGATGGTCCAAAGGGTTAGTTATGGTTCCAATGACTTAGGGGTACTTTAGGAATTAACCTAGGTACCTTAATCAATTAAATTAGCCATTTAATTTATTAATTTAAAGGGTACAAATGAAATTCATAGAAAAAATTTCAGATTTGCCCAAGTGTTGTGTTTCCAAGTTCTAGTCAATCTAGGAGGGCTTTTTTTACTAATTAATTAATTAATTTATTATTTTACTAAATTATCTAAGTTGAATGAGTCAAGATCAGTCCCTAAACCTAAAGACTCACGATTAAACACTTAGAAATCACTTTGCTTAAACAGTAAGCAAAAAGATAGAAAGTTCATCGACTCTGTAGGGTGAATTCAAGGTGTTCTTGAAGGTTTCGTACAAGGTAGTCTTCGTAGATTAAGTTCTACATAAGGTATGGGTTTATCTCCTGGAATTCTTTCTCTAATAGTATTTTCCATAGTCTTGAATCTATGAAATCGCGAAACTAGGGTTGTTTTCCAAGGTTCTTGTTGAATGTCCTTCTTTCCTAGTATCCTCATTTTCAATTCCAATGAATATATAGACGTAGTCTTGATCATTTTGTTTGTATATGGTGCTTGTTTATATTAATGTGTACGGTTCTTGATTTCTAAATATCGAATGAACCAATATTTTGTACATGTATGATTTTATGTTCTCCTTGTGTGATATAGTGAATGATGTTGCGTCATCTTGTGTCCGAAAATGCTAGTCTTGAGATGTTACGGTCATGATGTGTAAACCTACTGTTAAATGCAAATTGACGAAAATGTTACGTTCATTAAAATTTTCATATGAGGATGTTCAAAATTGCTACTAATGTGATGTTTGAACTATGTTATAAGGTTGGCTAAAAAGATGTCCATGAAATAATATTTTAGTTAATGTTTGGCTTATGCCAAAAAAAAGGCTAACAATACATTGTCCAATAAGTTTAATGAAATTGACTATAATGTTATCTTTAAATAACAAAAAGATTGTCTAATGGTTAATACATATCAAACTAAGCATGAACGAATGTAAATTTGGTTTAAGCGAATAAAGATGATTATGAAATCTTTTCCAATTTATTTAAGCCAATACTAATTTATATGTCAATCATATATATATAATGTAATGAAAATATAAAACAAGCACATCTAAGGTAATTCAATGAATCCATATCCAAGGGCATGTCAATCATTTGGACGAATCCCAACATACCCCAAACAAATGAAGTATGAACTTATGTAACTCATGGAATGAAGTTTTCATCGTCCATAGAAGATGATATGAAGCTATAAAATGAACATAAGCAAGTAAATTGAATATTAACACAATTAAAAATGTCTAAGTTAAGAAAGTGACCATAATGAGATGTTAAAGGAAGTGAGACAAGCCTCACATACACGTAAGATACCATGTTAAGATACTCAGGAAAAAGGGTGTTAGAATGTGTTAGACAAGTCTCATTAACACCAAAGATGTTATGTAAGGATAATTCACATTTCAATAATGTATAGAAAGGGATGAAAAGTCATCAATTGAGTAAATAAATCTTAATATAGAAGCAAGAATCCATAATGTTTGAGTTAACTCTAAAAGATAAGAAGATAAATAGAGTGAGAAAATCATGGATAGACTAGTTATGAGCTTGTGCTTGCATGTGTATGTCTCATGAGATGAGGCTACCACCGAGGTGGATAATTAGTCTCCATATGTCTCATAGTCTTTGAACTATGTCTAGCCAACATTGGAAATAGTCTGTGGTTTCCACCTAAGAGAGCTAGGTATGTTTCGATCTCACCTTGGCCAGTGAGATCACCTCTTTTCAGTGTGGGAAGCACTGGATTTCATGTTTAGCTCACATGATCTATGTAGTTTAATGATCAAAATAATGTTCTTATTCACTATAGACATGAACAACCCCTTTTGGAGTGGGGTAAACACTTCACATGGATTCACCTTACCCGTGAATCACCGCTTTTCAGTGTGGGGCAGACACTGGAATTCATGTTAGATCACATGATGTAGATTCATTTTGAATGGTGAATCACCTCTTTTTGGTGTGGGCAAGACACTGGATTTCATTTTCGCTCGCATGATCTTAATTCTAAAGATATCTCTAAGAAATCAAGAAATAAAAAAGAAGGAACATATGTTCAATGTGAGCTATGCAAGTAAGAGCTTATGAATATCAATCGTCAATGTTGATTCCAAAGAAGTTTTCAGCAAATAATGGGCACAGACAAATAAAATTGGCTTACAATGACTTCTTACATCATGTCAATAAAGGGGAGTAAAATGTATTAGCTAATCAAATCTTC
Organism: Solanum pennellii; assembly: GCF_001406875.1. Lineage (NCBI taxonomy): Eukaryota > Viridiplantae > Streptophyta > Magnoliopsida > Solanales > Solanaceae > Solanum > Solanum pennellii. The sequence goes on from NC_028643.1 coordinate 20,665,892, forward strand.
ATAACTTCCGTAATATGAAAATTATGAAATAAGTTGCATAGCCCATAGAGACAAGCTTATGAAGTGTTTCTGCCCTTGGGTTACTCCCTTGATTCACTATGGTTATGGGACTACAATGATTATTGAACTTGTAGTAAAACATAGGATCAAATAAATCATTGAACTACACAACAACAAGAAGAAAAAGACTGAAAAATAAACTAAGTAAAAAAGGAAGAGCTCTCGGGTTAAAAGGGATCAAATTTTCAAATCTCTGCTCGAGTTGTTCTAAAATTATGCTGATGAGTCTAATGTCTTGTGATCAAATAGAAAATTAATAGTGTTCTTTGAATGCATTAAAATACATAATATTCATACCACAATTTACAACTAACGAATTAGGTATGTTTGAGGACTTCACTTTCAAAAAATGGCATGTTGTATAGGAAGACCTTTCCTTGATCATGCATATCCTTATGTGTATGTGTGAATACACCCATACTTAGTACAAGGTTAGTAAACCTATACAATTACATTTTTTATAGGTGCAGGTCAGAGAGCAGATTGAAGACTCATTGCAGCACTTTGGACTCAACTATCTCCAGACCATTTGGTAGGTCCTCTCTAGTTCGAGGATGCTACGTCTATCTTCATAGCCTAGTATTTATACATAGCAAGAGTATATTATCACTAGCATTACTTTAAGATGTTTTCATTTTGATGTTTTTGTATTAAGTCCGTTTTGGATAATTTATTATGATATATGTTGATTCTCCCTTTCGAATTTTATAATCCATTATAGATGGTTGATTAGTTGAGATTATAGTGTATGAATTCATGAAATATTATATGAAGTATATGTACATTTCATTAATATTTGAATTTTTTAAATTTTCTTAATATTTAACTACATGAATGTGATGAATGTTTAGAAGAGGCTTGTCTGCGACCTCTAAGAGGTCAAAGAGGCCGATTGTATTCGTATTCCAGAATTCGGTTGTGACATGAACGTCCTCATTCACGTTTTATTGTTTGTATATACCTTAATATTACTAGGTGACCCCTTTTTCTTTATTGGGTATAGATGAGGCAACTCATAAGTCATTCGGTTCTGAAGCAAGTGAAGTGATTTATAGTGAGAACCAACCATTTTATTAGAACTTCAATACTCTACTTCATGTCTTCTATCACTCTATATTGCTTAGTTATGTTTTGGAGAACGAAAAATAGTGTGTACTCGACATGTCTATTTCTACCTACCTTTTCTTATATACTTGACTTCTACTTTTAGTTTTTTCTTCGACAATCCACGTAGCTTGGCTAGTAGTGGGATAAAATAGGGGTCCCTTTCGATTTTACCATAAATCTCAGTCAATTTATCATTATTTCCATCACCCATGTTCAAAATACTTGCTCAAAAAAAGCAGCATGAAGAAAAACAAAATCAAAAATAAGTTAGGTATTATTACTAACTAGAACAAAATTAACTTAACTGTAAATTTTCAAGTATCACAATTCCCCGGCACCGACTCCATTTTCATTGAATAAATTATAGAAGACACTTCATTCAATTTGAAGTGTTGGTGATCGTTGATCAGTATAATAACCCAACCAAGGGTTGCGGTCAAGTACTAATGGAGCAATTTTTGACAATTAACATCCAAGTATAAATTAGTCTGAGCTAGTCATAGCTAAAAGACATTATCGAGTAAAAACATAATAAACTCAAGGGGGGAAACAAGTATAAAATAATCAAATGGGTTTTGTGTAACTTATTTTCAACATAAAATAATAACATAATAGAGATATGAGTATGAAGACATGATACTTGGGATGTGATAGGAATCTGAGCTGAAATAAACAACTGGTACATGCTATTGATAGTAAATCGATGTGAATTTGCAACTAAGTTATACTTTAGTGAGGTTAAATTCTCTCTCGAGTAATTTACCCTGAATCAATCAAGTTTCTCTCAAAAAATGAGAGGCAAAAATTATGCTCAAATTCTCCTTAGCGTATTCACACTCTCTAGCTAAATGTGTGGGAGATGGTTTAGGGTTTACTCTCTCAAGCTGAACCTACAACAACCCAAAAACCACTAGCTATCGATTTAATAGTTTTGGTCTTAAGACCTCTCTCTCAAGCAAGACAAACACACGAAGCTGAAATCATATTTGAAACTACAATTCCATTATGTTCATTCAAAACTAGTGAACAAAATCACAGTTGAACAACAAAATACTTATTAATTAGAAAGAACCAACAATAAATTCAACTCATAGTCACATAATCACACTCCCAGGTTTTGGGTTTTAGCTATGCATGATAAAGAAATAAAATCAACACCAAAAAATGTTTTCATTAATTGGATACGATAGAAAATGTTTTTACATTCTTCAAAGATGAAGATTGCTCAATACCTACTTCCAATTTCATGGGATTGGAAACCTTCAAATAATCAATGTTCTAGAACAAAGTCTCCCAAAAACACTAAGAACGAAAACTAGAAAATATCTGAAAAATAGAGTCTGAAGTTTATAACTTATGTTAAAGACTTAAAAACTATTTGTAAAGATTATTTATAGTATTTAAAAATTTTTGTTGTGAAGGATAATTTGCTGCCGTTAGTCGGGATCATCGATCAACTCGACGATCCGCTGTTTTCATCAACTCGACGATGCGCTGTTGTGAAAGATAACTCGGTGTAGAACTATTCGGTGACAAGTTGACTACTTCTTTTCATTTTAGTCTTTATCCTTTTAATCATTTCTCAGTACGTTGTAACATTAGGCAAGGATGGGTTCTTTCGTCGACTCACCTAATGGCTTAGGCGATCTTCAGGCCTTAGTTTCTTCGTTCTTTCAGATGCCATATTTCTTTTTGCTTAATTCTGTCTATGCTTTGTCTCCAAGTGTAAATACCTTAAACCTAAGGTTTTTATTCAGTTATAAATGCATTTAAGGATACAAAATCTATAAAAATATATGAGGTGTTCCTGTTATGATATTAAGAACTAAGGATTCTATTATTCTTATATTATTCCTATGTTGAAGACTATTCCTATTACTATGTTATTGTTTATTATTCTTATAACTTATGTTTCATAAATTATGTCTAATGATTGTGGAATATATCTTATTATTGAGTTACCTTTATGTTATTCTAGCTATCATATCTAGTAAGTTTTGTACTAACAAATATTCTTCCCTACATTCTATTAGAATGTAAGGTCCAGCGATATTGAGTTCCATTCCCGTGTCTATGTTTCTTGTAGTACGAGGAGTTGAATACTTGGTAAATCCTGTGTACCAAAGACATATTCATGTTTTTTAGATGGATTGAGATAAACTGTTATAGACTTACAGTTGATTTTATAAAAAATTTGATCGTATGGAATTGTTTTTTTTATTTTTTGCACTTCTCTATTATCTTATGTTATGATATGCTAAGTGTCTTACATGGAGCCCTTCGGGGTTCTAGCTGTCATATTATATTTAGGTTGTACTCCTGGGTCATGAAAACGTCGGTAATCAAAGCACATGGTTTAGAATGGTTCTAGGATGTCTATGGCCAAGTCAGGTAGATTCGTCTTCATGAGTGTGAAGTGTGTCATTTTATGAATGAGAGGTTGTTTGATGTTTTGGAAATATTATATTTATATTCCCTTCATCGTGCCACAAAATTTTTCTCTATTTGGTCTTTTTCCTAATATGTTGCCCTATGGTTTTGAGGTATGGCTAATCCAAATACAAATGCTAGGAGGAATGAGAATGGCAATGAGAAGCAAGAGGTACCTCTCCAAGATCCTACCAAAGCTCCAGTTGACTCTATAGGGGATAATGTGACTAATGGGAGATTAGGTTGGCTATCCAACTATTGTCTCAAGTCATGACGATTCAAGTCAATAATGAAGTGATTTCCCCGATTATACATAATGTGAATTTCTACGAGCTTAAGAGTTAGGGATTTTAAGAGGATGAACCGTCTAGAGTTTTCTGACTAAAAAATGGATGAGGATACTTGGGAGTTTATAAATGATGTTTATAAATTGCTAAATATTATGGGGTGACCTCTATAGAGAATAAGGATTTATCTACTTTCCAAGTGAGATTTTTAGCATGAAGACGGTATGATCAATGAAAGAGTTTAGACTAATAGGAGCGGGTCCCATTGAGTGGAAGGTATATAAGATGGCATTTCTTAATTGATTCTTTTCTTTAGATTTGAGGGAGGCTAAGATGAAATAATTCATTGACCTTAAGCAAAGTAGCATGATTGTTAAGGAATATGCTTTGAAATTTTCCCAAGTATCCAAGTATGCTCCAACTATAGTTGCGGATCCGATAGCGAAGATGAATAAGTTTATGATTGGAGTGTCTGACTTAGTAGCAAAAGAATGTCATAGAAAAATGATCATTCGTGATATGAATATCTCACGTCTTATAGAGCATGCCGAGAAAAAGGAAAAATTGAATCTCAAGGATAAGAATAGATGGGTGAAAAGACCTATGACCTGTGATGTTAGTTTCTCCAATTTCAGGTTTGATGGGAAAGGTACCTAAGGTCAAACAAAGGTATTCCGGTAAATATTCCCACAATACCCTTAGTTTTAACAAAGACAAAGGTGGTGGGTCTCCATTACCTAAACCTACTTGCACCAAGTGTGATGATATTCACCATGAAAGGTGCCTAGCAGGTATAGATGGTTATTATAGTGTTAAAAGTTTGCACAAAATGAGAGACTTCCTGGTGCTTAAGGCTTAGGAAGAGAGGATAAGCAATTTTTCACTAGTGGTTTATTGAGGATTATCCAAAAAAATTAGTTCTATGCTCTTGAAGCTAGATATGATATAGAATAACCACCAAATGTTGATACAAAAATGTATATTATGTTTTAATATATTTCGATATTGTTGGTCTTTTGTGACTCTATATATTAGACTTTCGTAGTTAAGTATGAGTGAGATACATTGTAATTATGTCTTGTTGATAGTAGAACCCTTCTTGGCCTTTTTATTTGAGTTTTGGGTATGTTTGTGAAGACTTTAGAAATAAGGTTTTTAACTAATGCCTAGTTATCTTGGGTGAGTAGACTTTTCTAAAGTGTATTGTGCAATTCACCTCTGTTTACAAACGTCTTGTGTGAAGGATACAAAAGGTTAGTGATAACTTGTTACGATCTGAAAAAAGTGAATATAATTTTGCTTAGAAAGTCCACGTAGGCTTACTCCCAATGGTGTAGATGGTGTGCCTAGATAGCAAGGTCATCGAATGTTGTTAACGTTCATGATTTGATATATGTATGGATTAATGCTAATTTTCATGGTTTCCATTATTTTCTTATATTTTTCATGTTTATGAAAGCTTGTGATTTAAAAGAAAATGAGTTTACATGATTTATTTCCTCATATTACAGTGCATTTAGTACGAGTTTCCTATAGATTTGATGAGATGAATTAATTAGCATGCCTTAGTTCGGAGTTGAGAGATTCCTCCTTGATAAATACTTTTTGAGAGTAATCTCATATGAGCTCCACTTGTGTATGTGATCTTTTTTTAGTTACGAGATTGTATTTCCTCTTTGAACAGGAATAGATATTGAATTTCAAGCATTTTGGATTTTTAGAATATAGTTCGTACTTAATTAAAGTTCATTGAGTATGTTTAGCTATGAGATAAAGTTACTCCTTTTGTTAGGCACATTTAGATGAGTTACATGAATATTGGGGTGCTAGTCTTTAGTCGGGATCTTAAAAAGTTCCTAAAATGTCATTCGTGGACAAATTTCCCCATGGAGGAGATATTGTAGGACTCTGTAGTTTAGTAGACCAACTAGGGCCATATATGAGGGCAACAACAACTAGGGAAAGGGGCAAGGGGCAAGGCCCAAGCCAAAGTCAAAGGATGCCCCATGCTTGGGATGCAGTGCCTCATCTCCACGACCACCACCATAGTCAGTGGTGAGGAAAAAGTTCATGGTGTGGTCCATGCAAGCCAAGACTGTAGGTCCTTGAAGCTGCCTAAAAGTGGCGCACCTTCACGAGCCATTTCACGATAGGTGGTGAAGACCACGACTCATGGGAAGGCTCGTGGTGATTTCTTCAACTTGTGGAGGCCAAGACCTCAAGGCATGTACACAGTTCCATGACCACAATGAAGACAACGACCAGTGGTGAGGGCCATGACTTGTGGTTCCTCTCATTAGGCATGGTAAAAGACTTTCTAATAAGGGTTATTTTAGGAAATAGAAGAAGAAGAAGAAGAAGAAGAAGAAGAAGAAGAAGAAGAAGAAGAAGAAGAAGAAGAAGAAGAATAAGAAGGGGAGGAGGAGGAGGAGCAGAAGGAGGAGTAGAGGAAGAAGGATAGGGAGAATTAAACAGAGGATGAGAAAGAGATGGAGAAGGAGAAGGAGAAGGAGAAGGAGAAGAGGGTCAATCTAGTTCAAATTCATCAATCATAAAATTTTTGTGAGCTCTTTATAATCAATGTATGATAGATTATTCATCCATGGAGCCCCTTAGAATTTCCAAATTTGATTATGAATTCCCTAGTTCAAGTTGGGGTTTCTTCAATTTTGTGGGTTATTATCACTATCCGAGCCTACACCCTAGATGTAAGACGACGTAAAAGACTCCAAAGATCCGTATATAGGCCTCTAAGAATATAATAACATAATAATATAGGAAATAGTTCATAAATTTAAATAGTTTCTTTATAATTGATGTCTTTTATAAAAAAACAATAAAGTTGATTCTACAACACTATTTCTTAATCTATCTATGAAAATTGTATAATATTTTGGGTTATAGAGGATACAAAAGTCTAAAACATTAAATAAAGACATAAAGGACATAATGGTTAAGATCTCGAATACTACGAGGACTCACGAAGTTTCTTCTTCTTGATCTTCTATGATCCTATCCACGAGGATGGAAGTCAATATCACCAAACCTTATAGTGGAAAAATATCGAAGAAACATCATTTAGTACAAAAATGCACTAAGTATGATAGCCATGCATAAAAACCATTGAAATACACGCTAAAAAGGAAATTTTAGTTGAATGCATCCAATTTGCTAATTCAAACAATCATTTAAAAAGTAGTGTGAAGACGAAAATCATACGAATAACAGACATTTTGATAAGGCATAGACTATTGAATGGAAGATAACACTCACAACTAATGAGTATAATAAATACCACCGAAATAATTCTCAAAGCCTACTTCTGCAATGCATGGACGAGAACACATACCCCCCACACTAAGTAGTTCTTCTAGAATAGTCATAGTTAATGCTAAACATGACCTTGTGGGAATTAGATTTAACCAACATAGACCATGAGAGCATTCATGGTCTGGTGTGTCCCTCCCACTGAAAAGTGGTGTCCTACTTGCCTAACGTAGAACGAAAATGTATTATCTTTTGATTGATACAGTAGATAAAGACCTATGTGGGCACATGTGTGATTATATAAGAATATTGCTACTAGAAAGTACGACATCTACTAATGTAAGGGCATTCATCGCAAGAGATTATTCCTTTAAACTCGGCTTCTACTATCGCGAGGGAATTCATCACATATCAGTATATGCTTGGTGCTTAGAATAATTTCCATTGATTTTATATTATGCCTTGACTTAGATTGATAACTATAAAAGAATTTATAAACGCTTAATCCAGCAAACTCATGCTAAAGATCCGAAATCCATTAGGGGAGACTTGTGTTAAAAACTTCAAATCACTACATGTGACTAACCATTCATAATGTATGATGTTCACGCTAAGAGTGCAGATGCGTATAATCATCAAATCAATAAAACAATTAGATTATAAAATCTTTATTTTACTCTCAAATCAATATATTTAAATACACATATGTCTCACGTACATAGATAATACTTATGTTTTTCATGTCATGACCTGAGAGTATACCCTAGAAGCAATGGTATCCTCAATTCGTGGCATAGCGTATTCGACCTCTCGGAGGACTTATACAAGCTCTTACACATTAATAATTGCATATATATGAAAAATAGTGCGGAATAAAAACTTTTCATGAATGTTAGCTAAAATCTCTTGCACAGAAAACATAAGGAAGACTAAGTCTCTTTGTAGCAATCATAGACACAAGAATATCTTGGGTCACAACCCATATATCTATTAGATGGAAATGCTAAAGTCTATTACATCTTTTTTTTTAAAAGAAAAGCTAAAACATAATGATGTCCGCGAATCATGTGAGGACATACCAAGACTTTCTTAGCTGAATGATATTCCCAATATTCAATGAGAATCCTCCAAATTGCAACCTAAACCTTAGATATAAAACAACATATGGAAGTAGTACATTGAATGCACTAAGTGTGGTAATATGGAATAAAACCATGCTAAAACGAACATTTGCTTCGAAATGCTCTTGATTCTATTTTGAGGAAAATTTAATAACATAAGAATAAGAACCACTTTCAAATCAAACTTCATGCATATCACACATCCCGAGAAATCCACAATATAAAATTAATAACATTTCAAACAATATAAACATATAATCCTAGCTCCTTCCAATTATAAATCAAAAATGACATAGGTGAAGATAGAGACTAACATATTTTTAATGAGGGTATAAGTTCCTAAAATGTTATACAATGTGGTATTGAGAAGAGTCTAGAGTTTTAGGTGATTTGGATGTGAAGTGTCAAGGGACGACCAAGACGTTCGACGACTAAGTCACCTATGTGCCTCATGTTTAGTTATGTGCCTATATGTACGTTTCATGATTTAAAAAGGTAATCATATGATTTAATATATATATTATAGGAATTGTGTCAAGATTCATGATATTTGGACTTCAAACGTCCATGACGTTCGAAAGGTTTGCCTTGAAACGACCTTGTGTGTCTTGGCATATTTTGTCAAGTTTTACGTGTTTAATTTGGATAAAATTAATGTGGGAGGTCCTAAAATGGTTTAGGAACATATTCAGATTGGAAACGTCAAGGAAAACATCCCCAAGGACCATCCAAGAGTCCTTGAGGAAGGACCCGTGCTGGTGGCAAAAACTACCCAAGGCAGTGCCACCTACGGATTGAAATAAACGACTGGTTGCCCGGTCAACACCCCGTAGGTGGAGGTTATAGATGAGTAATTATCATAGGGATATCATCTCCCATTTTCCAATATCTGAACCCATGGACAGAAGAGAGGACCGTCTATTTGTGAACTAACTCCCCCGTCAATGGGCAGTCGTCTGTGAAGTTATCTTCCTGCGCAGTCCTGTTATGGGAAAGGGGTGAAATGGAAATTTCATGGCATGTCCAAATAATATATTGGTAGGTTTACTAAGGTTATTTTGAATAATTTAAATGTGTTTATAAGTTTTAACAATTATGAGAATTCATTCTTCAAGCAAAACTCAAAAATATCCTAGAAATTTTCTAGAACTCCATTGAAGGCAAAACTCAAGGAAGATCTTCGATTTGATATTTGAGTTGTTATTTTCATCAATTTCATGGATTAACTTCATTGATGTATGATTTTTTATCCTTGAAACACTATTCATCACGGAACCCAAGAATCAAAGATTTCTCTAAAGTTTTCAAAGATGAAGTTGTTCAATTTTATAATCTATCCATAGGTTCTTTCATTAAATGTTTTAAAGCATCGTATATTGATATAATTGTTTTTAATAAGATGATTTTAACTCAATTAAACTATGAACCCATGTAATTGATGAATTCAAGATTTTGACTACTTTATGTGTTAAGTGATACTGACTTAATGCTTATCAATTGTAGTGTAGTTTTCTATGGTCTATTGAATGATGTAAGAATTCTATTCAATTGATGTATTATTTTTCTTAGATTGATAAATATATATTGAATTTAATTAGATTCAATGAGTATTTTTATAATTGTATTGAATTGATGTTCATGGCCATGGGTAAGGGCCTTATGATATTGAAATGGATGATTTAACAATGAATTGAAGTGGTGAAAATGGATTGGTGGTACTCTTCCCTTATTATCTTGATTTTATGTTAATTAGACGTAAATCATGTTGTGATTTGTATGGTCCACTTATGGTGGCGGTGCTATGTGCTTTACATTCAATTGATGTGGCCTTGTCTGTGTTACTTTTGGTATTATATTGATCATGGCCTTGTGGGGAAACTACTTGAAGGATTATTATGATTTTAGTTGTTAATTATGTCAAGTATGATCATATCTACCTACATGTTAGTAATGTGGAAGTATGTGTCCTTATGTTTATGTTGTTAGGTAATCATGTTAGACTATGATTATGTGTTTATGTGTGTAGTCTTAGAGTTGATGCATGATTTTTCCTACTTGACTTTATAAGTCTAAAATGGTTATATTGATGATGTTATAGTAGTATATAGGATGACCTAAACATGATGTTGGTTGTTACAATGTTCTTCTTGAATTAAAGGTTTTAAAGAATTAAATATTGATTGAATTGTTGTCAATTAGATGATTTTAACTCAATTAACCTATGAACCCATATAATTCATAAACCCTAGTGTTTGACTACTTTATGGGTTAAGTGATATTGTCCTAATTGTTATGATTCCAGTGTAGTTTTGTATGGGTTATTGAATGATGTAAGAATTGTATTCACTTGATCTCTAATTGGTCTCAGATTGATAAATATATATTGAATTGACTTAGATTCATTTTGTATTTTGATTATTGTATTGAATTGATGTTCATGGCCATGGGTAAGGGCCTTATTGTATTAAAATTGGATGATTTAGCTATGGATTGAAATGGTGAGAATTGATTGGTGGTATGTTGCCCTAGTTGTGTTTACTTTATATTAATAATACTTCAATTATGTTTTCATTTGTATGGTCCGCTTATTGTGGCGGTGGTATGTTCTTTACTTGCAATTGATGTGGCCTTGTCGGTGTTATGTAATATGATGATCATGTACTTGTGGTCACTACTTAAAATATTATGATAATTTGTTTAGTTTATAATGTGAAGTATGATCATATCTACCTACATGTTAGTAATGTGAAAGTATGTATTCTTCTATTGAAGTTGTTAAGTGATCATGTTACACTATGACTATGTCTTTGTATGTGTAGTCTTAGAGTGATTCATGATTGTTCCTACTTGACTATATGAGTCTATAATGGTTAGATTTATGATTTTGTATTAATGTATAGGATTAAATAAAGATTATAAGGTTAATTCCTAAGTTATTCAAAGAATGATATGTTAAATGTAATGAAATAAAGTATGTTGTGCTTGTTTTGGTAGACTTATGTCCCTTACTTGAAACATGTATGAATGATATGCGAATATGAGATGTTTTGACTAGGTAAGCTTAGTGTATCCTTGTCATATATCAATGAATAATATGTGAGACCTTAAATGATGTTAAGAAGGTCATGTACGTGGAACCTTAAACCTAGTGGTTAGGTTATGAACCTTAAATTCGAGAGACGTAATGGTATCCTTCATGTAATTAATGATGGAAGAGACGTAATGGTATCCTTCATGTAATTAATGATGGACTTAGGCTTAATTGGCTGGAATGACATCATATCATCCTTAGGAAAATCATGATGAACTATCTTTGTCACCATTGTAAGGTAGCCCTAGTGGACCTCTTTGGTAGGGTGAATGTGATTAGATTATGAAATTGATATGGAACCCATTTGTATGAACCTTTAATGTCAATAACTCTATGAGAACAAAGGATAGCCCCGAATGAGTATATTATGGGAAGTATCTCAACTTGAGATGGAGACTACAATACAATGTATCTCTACTTGACAATGATACTAGAGTACATAAAATCTCTTCATATTCCTTAATCATGTGCCTACATGGGATGTGTCCTAGTTCTACCCTTGGAGAGTAGAACACTCTCATCGGATTAGGTTAGAACTCCTTATTCCATGTTTAGATATCATGGTCTATGTCGGTTATTTCCCATTCTCATGATGTGGGATAACTACTAGCATTACAGAACTTATATAAAGTTTAGGTTGTGGTATGGGACGCTATCTATAAATTGCACAATAGGCTTTGAAGAGTTAGTGAGAGTTCCTTGGTCTTCTAAAAGACCATTAATTGAATTTCATTATGTGATGAATTTCTATTAATTGAACTGATGAATGTAATGGTCACTTCGTACCTCACATAGATAAGTCTTAAGAATTACACTAGTTAGGGAATATGGTTGATTATGTATACATGATCTAAGCCTTAGGTAGTCTTAAGGATTATTTAGGTAATCTTGAAGAGGTATTGATAATTGACGTTATCTTCTTGATTTACTTAAGTAACTCTTTTGATAAACTTTGGAAGGGAGAATTCCATATTATAAATATGTTGTTGTATTAAAAAAGAATGATCTTGTCCTAGGTTATCTATAGTATCTCTTAAGTGCATGTGAAAGGGATCGTATGGCGGTCGGTTCACAACTCACTCAAGTGAACCGTGGAATCACCTTCCATAGGAGGATTTCATGTTCATGTTGTTGATGTATTGTAAGTACGTCTATTTCATTGTAAGTGGTCTTATGGATCATTTAGGTGTGCCTAGAGAGCGTATCTACGAGGTATCTCTTTGTCTTACTTAAGTGAGTCTTCGGATAGCTTTTAGTGAGGGAAAGGCATGCCATAAATTGTCTACGGTGAAGCTAAGAAACTTCACTATAATGTTTTCTTAAAAATGTGATAAATTGACTATGTGATTGCTTATGTGTTTCTAAGGTGTGAAATGGTGTTATTATGATTATATTATGATATTTTAATCAAAGGATGCATATTTCCAATAAATGTCCACTTTCATAATTTTATGCATTATGGCATACTTAGTACATGTGTTTGTACTAATTTCATGCTTTTATCTATCTCTAAAGTGATTCATAGGTGAAGGTTCCTTTGGAGACCTCGCCTTGGATTAGAAGATCGTTCAAGCAAGTTAAAGTATGTTCTCATCTTACTCAAGGGCATAGAGGTCTTTTATTTCCTTTATCGAAGTATTGTAATAGACTTCGTAGTGCTTATGTCAATTTTGTACGGGTCGTTTCCCAAATTACTCTCTTGTCTAAGATTTTATGAATTGAGACTTAGTATTTCCTATGAGTTTTATCTGAAAGTAATTTTGATGACTTATAGAATGTTTGTGAAAAGTTTTAATTCTGCACTACTTTTAATATTTTTATATGCGATGAAAAATATGGAAAGGCTTGTACATGACCTCCGAGAGTTCAAGTACGCCGGTTGCACGCCGAGAGTGCCATATCTTCTCGGGTGTGGTCTCGGGATTTAACACTACCAAAGGTTAACCTAATATTTCATTAAATAAGAAAAAAAGATACCAACCATACACCCTCTTCAAGAACACCTAAATAATCCATTAGACTACCTAAAGTAAGATTATTCACTTTTAATTATTTAGACTTTCTACCCAAGGTTACTTACTCTAAGACCCACTTCAGTAAAACACGAAGAGGCCGCCCATCAACCCTCTCCAAGCCTACCTAAGAATTCCTCAAAGCTGCCCTACATAGGGATCCTTTTATTCAAATTACATTATTTAAGTCATCATCATTCAATAAGACAATTTAGATACAATCAAGCATTTAGAGGACATGACATAATGGTCTTGGAAAAGACCTTGGGAAACCACATCCTAGAATGTTTGAAGCCTACTCGTGCCATGTCTACAAAGCATCCCATTCCAGTACCTAAACGTTGTAGAACTTACCCAACACTAGAATGCATCCCACATGATGAGAATAGACATAAATCGACATAGACCATACTAGCTAGGCATGGAATCCAGAGTCTACCCTACTCTGATAGAGGGCGTTCTACTTGCCAAGAGTAGAACTAGGACATATCCCATGTAGGCACATCGTTAAGGAATACCAAGGTCTTCCTTTTACTTTAGTCTCATTCTCAAGTAGAGCTAATACCACAAGCATATTCACTCGGTGGTTAGACTTAGTTCTCTTAGGGTAAGTTCAATCACAATACCAAGAATGGGTACTCAAGGACTGCTACTTAATAGTCCACAACAATAGCTTAATGACTTTCTTAGACATGGTTTCATGCCGTTCCGGCCAACCTATTGATATGCGCAAATTATACCTCCCTAAAGAAGTATAAGTGGTCATAATAAAGTAGATAACCCAACTAGTAGGTTGAGGTTGATCCCAAAAGGAAAATTGTTTAGACTTAGCTTTAATTCACAATTATGTATGTTTAGTCAACATCTTTCCGAAAACAAGTAAATAGAGAGGGGGGGTTTTCATAAAAGGTTCGTTAAAATATTTAGGTTACTAAATAAATAAAAGTATATGTTGAGTTTTTATCACGATCTGAGAATAACTAGTGTATATATGTTCCCCACAGGTTCATAACGTTGTATTCCTAGCGATAGCAATTCTTTCATAGTGTTTTGCATGGAAAATTGCAAGTTAGGTATCTCTAAACGCTTGGTCCGATATATAGAGAGTTTTGCTCCGCACCTTGGTCCGTATAATATGTATAATTTATTAACCCTTACCTATTCCTCATATTAGACAACATAATCGATGTATGGCTTAGTTATTACTTCGCACCGATCGACACTAGTCTGTTAGATAGTATCACACTAAATCTATGTTGATAATTCTTTTCATATTCCTACCTTTTTAGTCCGGCAAGTAGCAACAACGCGAGTTGCAATGCGTTCACTCATTTAAAAGACTTCTAAAAGAATGAATTATCAATACATGCAAGAACACTATTCTAGAATTACTTAATTTTTGCCTATACCTTGTTAATTATCCATTTTTCCCACAACTCCATGTGTGGATTTCGCAACACATGCAAGAGATATCATAATTCATAGTTTTGAATGAGGAAATCATGAACTTACTTAAAAATAAGAAGAACCTAGAAATTGAACTTGACATTCCAAGAAAATTCTTCAAAACAAATCTTTAAATTTATAAATTGCCCAAGCTTGCAAAACACAATCTCCAAAACACAACATAGAACAATAACAATAGTACATAACATCAAAATAGAGGTTTTAATACCATATATATAAGACATAGTTCTAAAGAAAAAGGAATCGAAATAAGGAAATTTCTATCTAGGTATGCGACTAATCAACAAGCTCACTAACGAACCGTAGATCAATCGAAGGTCCGTTGACTTCCTCCATTAAGCAAGACTTGGAAATATTTTTGCTCTACTGGATATCACCCTTTCTGAATCAAAAGATAGACCAGATGTACGGTCTGTTAATCTATGTATGGTTCGTCGATGCTCCTCCTTAGATTCATACATAGAATCTTGAAAACTAAGACAATGGAACCTTCTCTGAACAAATCCACGATTCACTAGTACGGTTTGCCGATCAATCGACGGGTTGTCGTTTCCTCTCATGGTTCAACACCTTGTCAGATTTCCCTGATTTTCACCCATAAACTGAATGGTACATCGATGGTCACCAACTAAGGTTCGTCAATCAGATGAAGGACCGTCGAAGGCCTTCGTAGGTCATCTTCTGTAATTTTCAGTTGTATTTTGCGCTTTCAACCTGTACATATTTCCTTCAAAACAAAACACAAAAATTGTTAAAACTACTATAAAAAGGCTCTAGACAAACACAACTCTTATGTAAAATGCATTAAAAATACCGTGAAACCATGGCACATCAACACCCTCAACTTAAATTAGTTGTTTGTCCTCAAGAGACACTATGACTCAAAAGATCATTTGTACAAAAGTATACACTTTTATGCTCTCGCAATCACATAGTTATCACACCCTACTCTTTCTTAGATTTAGTGCATGCTTACGATCGTAGACTCGACAAGCTAACTCATGCAGATTACATCAACTCACAAACTCACCATGCTATAGACACCTCTACGGTTTTGCCTCTCACCAAGATTTCAACTTTTCGATGCCGCAACTAGTGCCCTTACTTCAAATGAAATTCTCATTTGTCACACAGTGATAATGAATTTGGGTACAAGAATGTTTGTTCAACACTGGCGCTCAAGAACAAGTTAAGTTACAGTTAGTACTCTTCAGCATAGGCTTGCCCTTATTTTTTATGCTTTGGTTCACCACACTAGACTATAGGATCACGGTAGGACTTCTTTGCTTGTAGCGTAGGCTCAATGTCAGGAGTGGTACGTTTCGGGACATTTTTAATTACTTTTTTCCTTCCTTCACATTACCTCTAATCCTACGTCTTTTCATTTCCTTTGACAACCTATTCCTCTTCTCTTCTATTCTTAGCCTTCTTACCTTTTTGGATAAGACTTTCGCTTCATTTGCATCTTTTTTTCTTCGTAAAACTCTTTTCTCCTCTTTTAATTCTCTTTTTTTAATTAATTGATAATTACAAAAAGTCACATCTTTCTCTCACTTACGCTTTTCTTTTTAGCACCAACTCTTTCCACAACTACTTTGCGTACTTACAAATAAAATCCACCCTCAACTTAACCTTTTTTCCTTGGTCAAAGTGCACATGTCCAAGGAGGAATTTTAGCCAAAAAATTAGACCCTGGGAAGGTTAATAGGAGATCAAAAGAAATGGTCTACTAAAGGCTCAACATCCTTGGATCAAAGAGAGATAATAATTTCATTTGGTTAACTTCTTTTAGGCTAGATATTGGCTATTTTGAACAAGGGACTATGATCACTTCCTAGCTTGTAATACAAATCTCCCTTCCCAGGACTAACCGAGCAAGTTCTAGTTAGGTACAAAAAGTTGAACACTCAAATCTCCTCACACTCTCTTGGAACGTCGCTACACTATCAGATTATCACTTTTCCTAGTTCATGTTTTACTTGAATGTCATGCAGTGGTGCTTATTTAAGTCATGTTTAGAGCCAACACATTCAACCTATCTTTGCCTATACATGTAAGCACTATCTAAGATGGGGTATTATTTTTATTAGCCATCATTATTCTTTTTATATTCTTCTATACTTGTACAAACTATAACATGTCACTTCAACAGAAAATTTAGTAGTCTCTTGCGGGAAAAGAACATAGGAAAGATAACCCCAACAGAGGATCGGGAGTTGGGCTACTTAGACTTCGCCCTAACACTCAGTTACCATTTACCCCACCCTCAAAATAAAACATGCAATTGTGAATGATGCATACGAAATTTCAAGTACAAGGTGGTAGCTGAAGAAAATATGTGGTGCATAGCACCGAAGAACTCTCAACATGCGAGTGGTTCTGGATTTTTGGAACCCGCAAGATCATCACTTGGATCACCCTCAATAGTGCGCAGATAAACCTCCACAATATCAGTAGTGCTCCTATTAGTAATCACTGGTACAGTACTAGATGATCCAGTAGGCATCTCCAATGCTCTCTTGTGACGTCTCTCCTCGTCTATCAAGGAGTCCCTCCTAGATCTCTCAAACTCTATTCTATCTCTCTTTTTGGGATGGTCCTAATCACCAGCCTTTGTTGTATGGCTGGAGAGGTGCCTCTTTATATGCACACAATGCAAAGGCTGAGGCTTATCATGGACTTTGAGCAAGGCCTCTAAAACCGTGTCCTCTTCTAACTTAGTGGAAACAATCTCTAAATCTGTCCCCCTTATCTACAAGATGGCGTTGACATCGGCTCGAAGGCTGGATAACTTATTCATGATGGCAGTGAGGTCAGCAGTGGGGGTAGGGCGTTCTAGAACCCTTTAGCTCAAAGGCATAGAGGCGTATGTGGACCGCTTGAATGTACTGCTTGGCTTGCTTGGCCACCCGCTTCTCTATTTGGTCCTCTGCCTCAGCAATTGATTTCAACATCGATATTGAGTAAAGTTTACATATTGGACTCTAACCTCTACGATGGAACTAAAGGAACCAACGCCATAAATGGTTGGGTGGATAAAGATGAACTGGGGGCCCTGCTAGCAGCGTGGGAGGAAGAGGTCGGAGTGGCATCACTGTGCTCTAGTGCAGCACGGTACGCCCCTGCTGGTCGTCAGAGTGTATCACAGTTCCAAAGTGGCACTACTGCTGCCTTGCACAACTAGAAGATCAGACACGGAAAAGGGGTAAGTGGTGGAAGTCTTGAATGCCCTCTAGTGGATCTCCGCTACACGCACCTGAGCGAAGTTTATCTCAAGTCCAACTACCAAAGTTGCTACCGTTACTACCCTATCCCATGTGAGTACATTATAAGTTTTTGTGCGTAATAACCTGTGTCAGACCAACATTTGGAAAAACATGGCTACAAAGCTAAAGGTAGCCTTGTTGATTAGTCCTCGGGGATCTATCACCTATTATGCCCTCTCACCATCGCTGGCCAGATATTGAGCCAACCATTTCAAGTTCGCCTCACGATGCTCAACACTCTAACCAAACTCACCACTCTTTACTACCTCCCACCTGCAGTCAAACTCCCAAGTATTTTGAGTCCTTGTGAGCCACTGGTGTAGTCGTATTGGAATTGACGGATGGTAGACTCGGATATGTCAACCAGCAGCCTCGGAAGAGTGTAAAGGTGAGAGGGACCTATTTGATAGGTTTTTCCCACCCGTCTATGAAACATTGGACAATAACGACGTAGAAGGCATAAACTCTCGAACATTCTCCTTATTATAAGTATAAAAATCCCAAGCCATCTAGTAAAATTTGTGTAGATTAAACGATCTCTGCACCTCGGGGATCGTGGGTATATATCAAGTGATGACGCGACACTCCTCTGTAACCAACCGATTCATCACCCCCTTTGCATTCAACATTTTCGCATCCCTGTACACCTGGTATTGACCCTCGATGCACCACCTATTTAGTTCATCAGCAACATATGCGGGGTAATCTGCTGTGGCTGTGGGTGCAGACTCTAAGCTGGGGGCCTCATCAGACGAGGATTGATGGTCTTGGAGCTCCGACTTAGTAGCTACCTTAGAAGTGGAACCGGAAGTTGGTGCTGCTTTTGACCCAGAAGATTGGGCCGACCCTAAAGCATGACAAACTCAAAGGATGTTGAGCCTCCTTCAGAACTTGAAGTATCCCTGTTTGGTAAACCCGCCACTGTGCTCTCCTCACCATACTAGGAGGAAGTTACTCCGCTACGAGTCACATTCTGAGGGTTACTCTAGCGACCCATGTTGCTGCAGTCAGTGTGGTGAAACCTAGAGAAACATAGGCTGGGTCTTGCTAATTATCGGAGTCTTCTTTGATACTTCAACAAGACGGGGGCAACCAACTGTTATTTGCCCCTCTTGGCGTAGACAACGTCCTTCTTGGGAGCTATTTTTACATTTGAAGCAATAGTTAGTATCATAGTAGCACAACAACACACTCGATAAACAACAAAATAAAGTAAATCTGAAACTCTGAACTACACGTCCTTGCTGCAGAGTAAGGTCCACGGATAGTATCGACGGTCCGTCGATCACGTGCGTAATCCGACACTTAGAATTATTTTTGAATAGGTGGAAAACATACTTCTCTGATGGAAACGATAGACGTGCAAAAGGGTTCGTCAATCAATCGATTGACCGTAGTCCATTTCCGTCGTTTGAAACATAAAACTATTTTGGAATTAGGTGAAATCAGGTTTTTTCATGGATCAGCAGACGTGCAGAACAGTCTGTTGATCAATCGACGGACCATAGTACACTTATCTTTTTTTGGAACTTAGTTTTTTTTAGGTGTTTTAATTGACGGACCATGTCGAGGGCCCATCGATCAATCAATGGTCCGTAGACGGGGTCTCGTACTTTTGGGCAAAAATAGAATTCAGGCCTTTTACAAGTTACAATTTTTATCTTTTTGTGGATACCCTTTTTTACACAATCAAGTTTAAATATTCATTTTTCACAAACCAAATATGAGTTCGTCATTCCGAGAGTTTCGATTTCATACAATTATCAACCCACTTTAATCCAAATAAGGAAACCTAAGTAGGAACTTTCGGACATCTGGAGACACACGCATTTCAGATAGAATTATATGCTACACCACGACATTCTATCATTCCGAGGGACGTAATTTCACAATTTTTTAGCATGTGAATTCACCTAATGTACTCCTAAGATCAAGACCCAATTTAAAATTCCTGTATTTAACTACATACGAGAATTCAAAGTTTTAAGAGAAATCGAAATACTCTTAGCAATGGTGTAGTTGTTAGGGACTTTGAAGAAGTAGCCTACGCGCCCAAACTCGATCAAAGGCCAAAGAAGAATGAAAACACAGAGAATTTGGGGTAGAGAGTGTTTTGGAATTTATGAGGATTGATGGGACATATGGGAAAGATGGGAAGCTTATTATGGAAGTGAAATATGGGCGGAATGAAGGGTTGAAACGGTTAAGGGAATTTGAAATAAAATGGAAAGAGGAAATGAATTTGAAGGGGTATGTCTTTTAAAATTACTGGTCGGGTCAGATTACATCACTACAAAATTTGGACCTATGAAACACCATCGACAGTCCCTAGGTCAGTGGACGGTCCATTGATTGGGACACTCAATAACATCGAGACTTAGAAAAATTGGAAACATACGTGGGATCTACGGACACCATCGACGGTCAATCGCTGCATCGACGGTTTTTCAATAAGGTCCGTAGACCTCTGCACCAGACCATTTTCTGTAGATTTTTTGTTTTGCTCCTGCATATGTAGCACTCATTAGGTAATTATTTTTGTTTTTTTCTAGACTTTTTTAAGACACGGACCCTATACAATTCTCTACCCAAGAATAGCTTACAAGCAAAGATGAAATAATAGGAACAACTAAACAAGACTACGACTAATTTAACAATAAAAACAAAACCTATAGTTGGCTAGAGAGTACAACTTGGGTTTCCTCCTAAGAAGCGCTTGATTTAACATCGCGGCACGACACAGTCCTCTTGATTAATCAGCCTTCATCAAGTTGATAGGCCTCAACTACTCTCTCCGCATGTCCAGATAGGTATTTATCAATTGTATGTTGATTGTGAAACTTGCTCCTTCCTTTTTCTCTAATTCAACCGCTCAATGTGGGAAATTTTTTATACTGAGGAATGTACTTTTACACTTGGACTTGAGTTTTCCTATAAGCAAGCGCAACCTTGAGCTGAATAGAAGTACCAAATTACCAACCACAAATTCTCGCTTCGCAATCCTTTGGTCGGGATAGTTCTCCACCATCTATTTGTAGATGATTGAACATTCAATTGTATTAAGGAGAAACTCATCAAGCTTGTTCAACCCATTAAGTCTTCGTACAACTACTTCAGTCCAATCCAACTTCAGTCTCTTCATTGCCCACATCGCCTTGTGCTCTAGATCGATAAGCATGTGACAAGCCTTCCCATATACAAATTGGTAGGGAGACATACGTATGGGAATCTTGTATAAAGTGCGGTAGGACCAACGAGCATCATCAAGCCTCCTTGACCAATGTATTCTATAACATTCACAATTTTTGCCATTATTTGCTTGATCTAACGATTGGACACCTCAACTTGCCAGCTAGTCTGTGGATGGTAAGAGTAGCCACATTATGGAGAACGCCACATTTATCCAATAGTACTTTGAAAAATTTATTACAAAATTGAGAGACATAAATACTATTAATGGCCCTAGGTGTACCAAAACTGGAGAAGATATTTTTGTCAAGAATGTAGTGACACTCTTTCCTTCATTGTTAGGAAGCGCAATTTCTTCCACCCATTTCTACACATAGTCAACCGCCACAAGAATATAATTCATCCCATGAGAACTCACAAACGGGACCAAAAAATCAATGCCACATACATCAAATATCTCAAACACCAGAATAGGATTCAAGGGAAGTTATTGCCTTTTCCAAATTCCTCCATCTCGTTGGCACCGAACACATGATTTGGCAAAATCGTGACAATCTTGGAGAATGATTGGGAAATAATAGCCACACATCATGATCTTATATGTAGTCTGGATAACACTATGGTACTCACCCATAGGCGAGGAGTGAAATGCCTCCAAAGCACTTAACATCTGAACCTCTAGTACACAAAGGCGAATTATCCCATCGGTACAACTCTAATATAAATAATGATCATACCAAAAGAAAGTTCTCACATCATGCATAAACTTTTTTCTTTGGTTGAAGTTCAAATCCGATGGGACCACAGTGCTTGCCTGGTTGCTTGCAAAGCCTGCGAACCATGGGATCAAATCTTGAAAAGGGGATAATACATGTTCATATAGGAATGCATCATCAATTTCAGCCTTTTCTCCTAATTCACACATAGCTTCATTCTCCAATCTAGACAAGTGGTCGGCAACTTGATCCTGAAACTCCTTTATATTATTCACCTAAAAATCAAAGTCTTGCAGCAACAATACCCATCTTATCAACCTTGGCTTAGCATCCTTTTTCTCCATCAAGTACCTCAAAGCATAATTGTCAGTATGCACTACGACCCTCGTGCAAAGAAACTAGGAGCAAAATTTCTTTAATGTAAACACCACGGCAAGAAGTTCCTATTAAATTATTGTGTTGTTCTTTATTATTAAGGGCTTTACTTGCATACTAGATGGGGTGAAGCATTTTATCTCTTCTTTTTCCAAGTGCGAGATCAAGTGAAACTCCACTGGTATCACACATCACCAAAAATGGCTCACTCCAATTTGGTGAAATAATAATGGTCGTGGTTACCAACTTCTCTTTCAACTCTCCAAATGCCTTCAAACATGAATCGTCGAAATAGAACTTACATTCCATCTCGTGCTGTTTGCACAAAGGATGTGCAATTTTCAAAATATCCATACTAAGCCTCCCATAAAAACGAGCATGCCAAGGAAAACTTCTCACACCCTTGAAAGAGATGGGTGGAGGAAGTTTCTTTATAAGTTCCACTTTAGCTTGATTAACCTCTATCCCGTTGTTAGAGATGTGATGGCCCAACATGATGCCTTCTCTAACCAAAAAGTGACACTTTTCCCAATTTAGCACCAAACTACAATCCTTACACCTCTTGAGCACCTCAGCCAAATTACTTAAACAACGACCAAATGAGTCTCCTAAAATAGAAATATCATCCATGAACATCTCAATAGTGTCCTCCCGCATATCAGAGAATATTGACATCATACAACATTGGAATGTCGCTGGTGCAGTACATAACACAAACGGCATCCTTTTGAATGCAAAAGTCCCATAGGAACAAGTGAAGGTGATCATTTCTTGATCTTCTATAGCAATTCAGATCTGATTGTAGCCCGAATAGCCATCTAGAAAGAAAGACAAACCTTTCCCTGCAAGTCTATATAGCATCTTATCCATAAACAGCATGGGGAAATAGTTCTTTTTTGTCCACCCATTTAGCTTCCAGTAATCCATGCAGCTCTCCATCATGTCACTAGCCGTGTTGGAACTAGCTCATTCCTCTTATTAGGTACCACTGTCATCCCACCATTTTTAGGAACACACTAAAAAGGACACAACTAACTATTGTCCGCAATAGGATAAATGTCTCCACCTGTCACGACCCAAAGTACACCCTAGAATTTAGGCATCCGTCAAGTAAGAACACGATATACTTGACATCTCAGAGGGTTTGTACAAGCCCTTAGCCATAATTCATTGCATATATATACCAAAAGTGGTACAAAATTAAAAAATTTCTTTCAAAACATAATGCGGAATCATTTCATAAAACATATAACATATGTATGAAAAACCATCTATGACATCATGAGAACAATAGTCTTGGGTCACAACCCATAAAAGTTCTAACATATAAAAGAACATAAAATACATCATAGTGGTGGTGTCCTCGGATGTTATGAGGACTCACCAATCTTAACTTCTTGAAAGCCTTGGAAACTCTACCCTTGAAAGAAAGGCAATCTCCACAAGACATACTTCATCGTTCATACAATTCTGAACACATAATTATGAACACATTATCACAAAAATCACACTTCATACCTAATCTACCAGCAAACAAACCACTCTAATATCAGTGATAGGAGCTAGTGACAGGAAAAATGTAATAAGGAACAATCCTAGTTTCGGAATAGAATTATCAAAGTTTTAAGGGTCTCTTGGGAAAGGGACCAAAAGTAAAAAAACCATACATGATTATAACATTGTTCAACACTTGAATTTGCTGCCAAAAAGATCTCAAAATTCACTTCCAATACCGAAACTCACACCTTACCTTACTAGCGTATTATGTTTTTCTTAATGTTTTCGTATTGATTTCTCGTTTACGTTTTTTGTGCAAGTTCTTAAAGTGTGAAAAACTTTTGTTTTCTGATTTTTTTCTAACGTTTGGAATCAGGAAATAAAGTGTGAAATGAGAGAGACATAGACGTGAAGGAGAGAGATATACGTGAAAGAGGTGAGCGGCTTAGAATTAGGTGAAGTAGTTTAGACTTAGTCAACTAGGACTCTTTCAAACTTAGAAAATCGGATTTAATTAGTTTACTGAAATGACCATAATGCCCTAACAAAATGAGATTATAAACCTCAATTTAATCCACTTAAATTTTGCTTCCGTCGAGGATCTAACCCATGATGTCCCCATCGCGAAAACAGGTCCCGACCCAAACCGACCCCATTAAATAATTAATTAATAATAATAATTTGATTTTACTTTTTCATAAATCAGCATTTAAATATTAATTAACGAAATTAGTTCAACAATATAAATAATCAAGTTAAATCATTGCTCCCACCTGGGTTTGAACCGGATGGAGCAAGATTTTGGTTAATGGGCAATTTCCTCCCTTTATACCCAAAATGCCCCTCCACCTTATTAGTTAAATAATTAATTACGTATTTAAGGTAATTACGATACTACCCTTATCCTAGAAAAAGACAATTTTACCCCTAGATGCTCTAAACTTTAGATTTCCCCTTTATAAGTCCGGTAAGGACTCATCCGGGTAAATCTTCATATTCGGGTGCCCTACATGGCTAGACACAAACTTTCCTATCTCAACGAACTCACCAAGTTAGTTGGCTTGGCTGTTGCAGAGGTTTAGAGCTCTAGTTCTTCGCGCATCAATCCGTGTAAACCTGGTCTAATCTAGGAATTCTAGATACGTTAGACATTACTTAGCATAGTCATTTTGAGGGTTGTTAGATCTTTGTAAACCTCCAAGTAGTGATAATGAAAGTTTTAATTTTTTCGCATTTTTTTCAACCTATGAATGTAATGACATGAGACTAAGAGGCTAGTCTTATTCCTTAAAAAGGGCGACGATGCCAATTACTTCTAGGGGGTAAACCTGGATGTGAAAAACTTGGTATTCGAGCATGAAGTTGAATATCATTGAGTTATGTCTCTCTCTCTACAACGTCTATGTAGGTTCGTATTCATAATTGTGAAGAGCGCCACACTTATGAGTAGGAACCTATATGATGCTTAGGAATTGCTCTCTTTCATGGTAATGATATATCGTGTCAATAGAGTATACTTATGGTCAGCTTTTGCATCTAATCCTATTGTTGTGATTATAGGAAGCATGAACACTCGAAGGAATGCAGATCGATGACTTAAGAAGGAAGTTGCTAATGTGGGAGCTCCTCCCCAAGATGAGCAAGTTTCTCAACTTGAAGAAGATGCCAATGTGGAGCAAGCCCCGGCTAACCCTGCACCTATGCAGAGGCTAAAATCAGGGCTATTCTTAGTCAAATGTCCCAAGACATTACTACTCAACAACAAGATGTGATGGTTCAAAGCAAGCTATGATGGCCCAAGCCAATCGTGATATTTCTCCCTACTTCATCAACAAGTCACTACTATGGCTTCCGGTCTCAGGGATTTCACTCGAATGAACCCTCCTACTTTCTATGGTTTTAAGGTTGATGAAGACCCGCAAGAATTAATATACGAGGACTACAAGATACTATATGCTATGGGGGTGTCTTTAAGTGAGAAGGTCGAGTTGGCCATATACAAACTCAAGGATATGGCTCAAACTTGGTATGTGCAATTGAGGGATAATAGGTCTTTGAGGGGTCCGGTGACATGGGAGATATTTAAGGCGGCTATCCTAGAAGGTTCTTCCCTAGAGAGATGAGGGAGGAAAAAGTGACAGAGTTCATCAATCTTCGCCAAGGAGAAAAGAGTGTGCATGAGTACTCTTTGGAATGCATTAAGTTGTCCAAATATGCTCCTTCTTTGGTCTCCTATCCAAGAGACCAAATGAGCCATTTTTTGATGGGTGTGCCAGAGGACTTACAAGAGGAGTGCCAATCGGACAATCTACATGACAACATGAACATTTCCTGTCTTATGGTGTATGCAAGAAGGGTGGAGGAGCTGCGAAAAAGTAGATATCCTAAGAGAGCAAGGTAATTTGACGGAGGTTTTTCAAAGAATAGTCTTGAGATACAAGACAAACCTATATTTAAGAAGCAGGTATCTAATCAAGTCCCTTCCAAATTCCCAAGAGCTAGTGGTGGTAGGGTGTCTAACCCTAAATTCAAGAAGGGAAAAGGTACTAATTAACTAAATGAGAAGTGAACTTGTGGAAAGTGTGGTAAAAACGATATGAGACGGATAATTGCTTTAGTTGTGGAAAGAGAGGTCACAAGATGAGAGATTGACAAAACTTTAAGAGTCAATACAAGGGTAGTGGTATAGCTCAAGCAAGTGGTTCTAGTTTAGTTCCAAAGAAGAACCGTTTCTATGTTGTCCGTTCTAGGGTTGAGCAAGAGACTTCTCCTGATGTGGTGACCGATATGTTGAAAATTTTCTATCTTAATGTATATGCATAACTTTATCACGACACTACTTTATCATTTGTTACACCTCTAGTAGCTAGAAAGTTTGATAGTTTAACCGATTTTTTGCATGAACCTTTTATAGTGTCTACTCTGGTGGGTGAGTCGGTTATTGCAAAAATGGTGTATAGAAATTTTTCAATAATATTGCCCAATAGAGTTTCTTATGTTGATCTAGTAAAACTCGATATGCTTGATTTTGATATTATATTGGGTATGGACTGAGTGTATGCATGTTTTGCATCCATTAATTGTACGACAAGAGTGGTGAGGTTTAACTTCGTAAATGAACCCATTGTTGAGTGGAAGGGGGAAATTTCTATTCCTAGAGGTTGTATTATTTCTTGTCTAAAAGCATGCAAAATTATCTCAAAAGGTTGTGTTTGTAAGTTAGTAAAAGTCCAAGATATAGACTCCAAAGTTCCTCCCAGCGAGTCGGTACCCGTAGTAAGTGAGTTTCTGGAGGTCTTCCCTAATGACCTTCCTGGTATTCCTCCCGAACGGGAGCTACCGGATACAAATGCCATGTCAATTCCTCCTTATTGGACGGCTCCGGCCGAGTTGAAGTAGTTGAAGACTCTACTCAAGGATTTACTAGATAAGGGTTTTATAAGGCCTAGTATTTTTCTGTGGGGTGCTCCAATTTTGTTTGCGAAGAAGAAAGATGGGTCCTTGAGAATGTGTAATGATTAGCGTCAACTCAACAAGTTTACTATTACCTTCTCCCTCGGATTGATGACTTGTTTGATCAACTCCAAGGGGTGAGTTATTTTTCAAAAATTGACTTGAGATTAGGGTATCACCAACTTAGGGTACGAGGTGAGGATATACCAAAGACAGCCTGTCGCACTAGGTATGGGCACTATGAGTTCTTAGTCATATCTTTCGGTCTCCCTCTAGCATGATTTATGATCCTCATGAATAGAGTATTTCAAAATTACCTAGATTCATTTGTCATTGTCTTCATTGATGATATTTTTGTATATTAAAAGAATGAGGATGATCATATGGGTCATTAGATGGTAGAATTGCAAACCCTTAAGGAATATCAATTGTATGCCAAATATAGTAAGTGTGAGTTTTGGCTATGGTCGGTGACATTTCTAGGGCACATCATCTTTAGTGATGGAGTTGAGGTAGACGCAAGGAAACTGTAAGCGTTGAAAAACTGGCCTACACCATTGACTCGGACTGACATTAGGAGTTTCTTGGGTTTAGCATGTTACTATTGAAGGTTCGTGGACAGTTTTGCATCCATTGTGTCTCCTTTGACTAGTTTGACTCAAAAGAGTAAGAAGTTTGAATGGTCGGAGGCATGTGAGAAAAGTTTCCAATTGTTAAAAGATAGGCTTACTTCCACTTTGGTGTTTACCTTACCGGAGGGCACAAAGGGTTTTGTGGTGTATTATGACGCATCCTGAGTGGGTATGGAGTGTGTGCATATGCAACATGGAAAGGTGATAGCCTATGCTACCAGACAACATAAAGTGCATGAGAGAAATTACCCTACTCATGACCTTGAATTAGCGGCCCTGGTGTTTGGTTTGAAAATTTGGATGCATTACTTGTATGGAGTTCATCTGAATGTTTTTATCGATCATAAGAGTGTCCAATATGTGTTTAGCCAAAAGGAGTTGAATCCCCGACAAAGAAGGTGGCTAGACTTGTTGAAAGGTTGTGATATGAGTGTCCTTTTTCACCCCGACAAGGCTAATGTAGTTGCTGATGCCCTAAGTCGTATGACTATGGGTAGTGTTTCCCATCTTGACGAATCTAAGAAAGACCTACCAAGGTAAGTACATAGGTTTTCTAGGTTGGGGGTGAGTTTGGAGAGTTCTCCGGATGGGGGTGCTATAGTTCATTGTAACTCTGAATCATTTCTAGTGGTTGAGGTGAAGTCTAAACAATACCTTGATTTACCCTTAGTGGAGTTTAAAGAATCGGTCCTCGGAAAGTTTACTGAATAATTCTCCTTAGGGGGGATGGTGTGTTAAGGTACCAAGGTATATTATGTGTTCCCGATATAGATGGGTTGAGGGATCGAATACTAGAAGAATCACATGGTTCCCGCTACTCAATTCACTCGAGTTCGACAAAAATGTACCATGACCTAAAGGAGATATATTGGTGGGAAGTTCTAAAAAGGTACATAGCGGAGTTTGTCACTCAGAGTCCGAATTGCCAACAAGTAAGGGACGAACACGTAAAGTCTGGTGGCTTACTACAAGAGATCTAAATTCCTAGTTGGAGGTGGGAAGAAATTAATATGGACGTTGTAGTAGGTTTACCTTGGAATCAAAAGTCATATGATTCTCTATGGGTGGTTGTGGATCGATTGGCTAAATCCGCTCACTCTATTCCTGTCAAGTTTATAGATTCTGTAGAGGATGATTCAAGAATCCTCCTAGATGATATTCTGTGCTGCCATGGCATTCCGTTATCCATCATATCGGATTGGGGCGCACAATTCACATCTAGATTTTGGAGGTCGTTCCAAAATGGATTGGGCACTACAATAAAGTTTAGCACTTCTTTTCATCCCCAAATGGATGGTATAGCATAGCGTACGATACAAACCCTTGAGGATATTCTTAGAGCGTGCATCATTGATTTTAAAAGGAATTGGGATACACATTTACCTTTGGTGGAGTTTTCTTATAACAATAACTTTTATTCATCCATTTCCATGGATCCCTATGAAGCCTTGTATGGTAGGAGGTGTAGGTCTCCTATTTGATGGTTTGAAGTGGGCGAGCCATCGCTTCTTGATCCTGAGTTGATTTATAAGACTTTGGAA
Source organism: Solanum pennellii (assembly GCF_001406875.1). Taxonomy (NCBI): domain Eukaryota; kingdom Viridiplantae; phylum Streptophyta; class Magnoliopsida; order Solanales; family Solanaceae; genus Solanum; species Solanum pennellii. Next base: position 20,695,403 of record NC_028643.1, read on the forward strand.
AAGGTTCGTATAATAAGAAACTGGTTACAAACGACCTATAGTTTGCAAAATTCTTAAGCCGATCATAGGACAAGGGATTTGGAGTTTGAATAAGGTGATAAGGTGTATTTGAAAGTTTCACAATGAAAGGGGTGGTTAGATATTTCAAGAAGGGGAAATTGAGTCCTCGTTATGTGGATCCCTATGAAATCTTGCAAGGGGTTGGTAAGGTTTCCTAAGAATGGAAACTTCCTAGCGAATTGTCTTCAGTTCATCCGGTTTTCCACGTTTCTATATTGTAAAAGTTTATCAGTGATCCCAAGTCCATTCTTCATATTGAGGGTCTTGGTTCAAGCATAACCTCTCTTATGTGGAAGTTGCGGTTCAACTTCTTGATAGGCAAGTCAACATGGGAGGCCGAGGCCGACATGAATTCTCGTTACCTTCATCTTTTTGAGAATTACGGTGTGTCATTCTTTTTTATAATATCAATATGACTTGAAATAAAAGTTTCTTGATTTTTGGGTGAATTTTTGCACATTATGCATTTTTGAAAAAACTTATAGCGAAGTTACTGTAGTATTTCTCTTAAAAACTTGAAATTTTGCTTTTTGCTTGTTTAGAGTTATGTTGTGCATTTTGATATGGTGGGTCTTTATGAAATAATAGATAGCATGTTGTTAAGTTGAACTTTGTGCTAACTGACTCATGTAATGTATGTTGAGCTCATAAGTGTTGTGAGAAGGAAATGCCTCATGATGAAGTGTTTTGAGCCTTATGTATAGTAATATGAGTTTTGATATTTGCCTTGTTAAAATGATATAATTTATGTTGATTTGATATTCTTTATTAGTTGGGTTGCTAGTCTTGAGTGTATTCCTTCCTTCGAAAGAGTTTTTGTGTCGTTCGAGGATGAATGTTCCTAAGGGGGGTATAATGTATCACCTTGAAATTCCAAGACCCATTTTAAAGCCTAATATAGGTGTAATAAGGTCTAAGTATTGTTTATAAGTCTATTTTAAATTAATATAGGTCATTTAGGAGGTTTAAGAACCAAATCATCCAAGAACTTCCATGACATCTGGAAAGTTGGTTCAAAGTGATGTTGGTGTGGCTTAACCTATATGACTAACTTTTAGGAGTCGAAAATGTACCAAAATTAGTTGAAAGGTAGCTACTAGGTGTTTGATTTGTTTCGTGGTTGAAACGTCCAGGTATGATCCCCCAAGGACAAACCAAGGGCCCTTGAGAAGGGCTTTTGTAGTTTGATGCAACACTGCCTGGGAGTGTGCATCGACGGGACAGAATATTGCCCGTGTGTGGATCGATGGGTCGGCGTTTCCATCGTTGTTCCAAACTTAGGCTTGTGGAGAAGGCCCCTTCACCCTCACAACCTATGAACCCATCTCGGAGTATAGAGGTGCAGAGTACGGTTCGTGTCGTCAATGCTACCGTCGTCCCACATTTATAAAATTGGAGGGAACCCCTAGACATTATAGTCTCTGACCAAGACGACGGAGTGTAGGATGGAGGGGGATGTCCGTCGACTCACAAACGGCCCGTAAGCGGGGTCTCGTGTGTGAGGGTCCTAAGTTGTTGCACGTTTTTAATTAAGATTATTTAATTAATTAGGTGGTTTAGGGTTTAGTGCGGGGATTAAAGGGTGACTGGTTATGTTTATTAAGTCCCACTATAAATACCCTCAACCCTCATTAACCTAAAGGCAACTCTCCAATAAACACTCTTCCTTCTTTCTTATTTCTGTCTCTACATGAACTCAACATTGAAGACTAGCAAGGATTAGGGTTTGGGGCTGGAAAATAGACGAATTCACCATTAATTTGTTCTTTAAACGTTAAGGTATAGGTTCTATTCACCTTTGAGCTCTTTCCTCAAATGGTTCCTTAAAAATAGATTTCAAAAGTAGAGTTTTCTTATGGGTTTCATTCAATTACGAAATTGAAGTTATGAATTGATTTGTTAATGATGTCTTTAGGTTATATTGAGTAGATTAACATGTAATTCAACTTTTTTATGGTTATTGTTATGGTTTGGTCTAAATTGAAGAATATAATTCTCTTTCCCTAACCTTTAGTAGTGATCTTGACCTATATTATGTTGTGATCATTCAATTGAGTTGGTTGTTTATTTGATTACTAAATTATGCTGTTATTATGATTAAATTAAGATGAATTATACGCCTATCATGCTAGTTCTTGAGATGTAGTTTAGGTTATGAATCGTAAAGGTTAAATTATACTATGTATCTTGTCTCAAGTTGTGATCTAGAGTTGAATTGTGTTAGAGAGATGCAATTGGCCTTGTTATTCTATTGGTTATCATTGTGTGATAATGTTACTCCCCAAGTTGGGTTGAGTTATGGTTTAATCGTAAGACATTGATGATAGACTATGAGGAAGACTTGGTATGTATTAGAATCTCTATCTTTGTTTCCAATTGAGATTAATTTTTGTTAAGTCATGATATTACATTGGAGTATGCCTTATACTAAGATTATTGGGTGGTATGATGTTGAATTAAAATGTCTTGACTATGTTGTGAGGTTGATTAAGGTGTATGTGATACAGGGATGGTGAAAACTACAAATATCCCTTGATATGCTATGAAATTCTAATGTATTATCCTCACTTATATGAATTGTGATGAAAGGACTTGTACTCGTACGATTTTTATTGAGCTAATGATGATCACAATTATAAAACGGGTAGACCCTATGACCTAAATTAAACTATGATTGATAATTAAAGGCTTAAAGACATTTCAAAAAGGGACTCTACCTTAACACTGAGTGAACTAGATTGAGGAGTGTCCCTTACCACATAGGGAAGGTACGAACACTATATTACTCTTGAGATTTGGAGACTATAATGCATGGAGCATAAATAGGGTCCCAACTATATCTCCTAGTTCTTGAACTATGTTGCCCCCATAGAAATACTAGCTTGTGGATCCACTTAGTTGCTATGTTTCATGTTTTCGTACTACTTTGGCAAGTAGTCCCCCTTCTTTCGGTGTAGGGTTTTATGACACCAGATTCCATAATAGCTCATGTGGTCTATGTCGGTTAGGGCAAGATGTTCCCAAAAAGTTAAAATGAATTAAAGTACTTGAACTCTAACTTGTATAACCTAAGGGGTCTAGCATAGTCTAGGTACGGTTATACGACTCTACCTAAACATTGCACTAGTTATCCTTGAGGGGAGTCTTAGGAGGAGGTTCTTATATATGTTTATGTTATGATAATATATGATGTATATATGATTACCACGGCACATTGTTGATACTATATATTGATTAGTTCATTTATGAATGTGCCTTGGATTATAATGTTATTATATGATGAAATGTAAACCTAAATGCCATGATATATAAAGTTTGACATTGGTCATGTTTTCTTGTTGAGGATACTTGATAGAGTAAGGTTATGGGTCTTTGCTTGGTAATTGCACTTTTTCACTTGATAAGGATTTGTGAGTAGGTTTCTTTCTTATTATGATATGGTTGACTCTTATTCATTCTTGAGATATTATTACTTGATGTTACGGTTGTAGTAAATCTTGATTTCAAATATGTTGGGATAAGTATTACTTGTTGTGATAGTAAGTTCGTTTGTTTCTTTGCATTAAGTTCCAAAAGGGGTAATTTGGCATGTTTTGCTAAAAAGTACTTTTAGCATGTTTTGCTTTTGTATGTGCATAAGATCCCATACTTAGTACATGTGGAGTACTAAGCCCATTTTCTTCCCTTTTCCCAAACATTTTAAGTTCCATTTGTTGAAAAGTTTGGAAGGAGACATTGTTAAAGGCTTGGATTCTTTCTTTCATCCAAGTGGGGTAGGTCCTCAACTTTCAAGTGCAATGCCATCCTCTAGCTTGCGGATTTTTCTGTGAGCTTATTGACTCTTTCATTCCTTTCCTTTTAATTGGGTATTGTACATTCGTATGACCTATACATGGTCTTGTTTGATTGATGTAAGGGATATGCCCATATTGACATTCGTTTATATGGTATGAGATGAGATAATCGTTAAGACTATTTCTATATTTTACGTGTATGTATGTGCAATAAAAGTAGAAGGATATGTAACCTTCCTATACGAAGGCTCTATGAATACTCGATATGAATATATATTATGTGTATGTAGAGGTCTATGTAAACCTCCAAGTAGTTATAATTGAAGTTTTAAATTTTTCAGCATTTTTCAACCTATGAATGTAATGACATTAGACTAAGAGGCTAGTGTTAGTCTTTGAAAAGGACGACGACACTAGTTACGTCTAGGGGGTAAACCCGGATATGAGAGTATGTTCTTCCTTTACAATAGTCCAAGCTTACGTCTATTTTTAGAGTTCCCCTTACATTGTCGTACATTCAATTTAATAATGTCATTTGTCCTGCATCTTAATATAATGTACATACAGACATTCAAGGTCATCAATAGGAGGTCCATTAATACTACTTACTACTCAAGATTTGCTTTGGTAAGACTCTTTTGTAACAATCCGAAAGAGCCTCACATGAGTTTATATGGTTTGTAACACTGATTTAAGGCCAATAACAATGTATATAAGTCATTTAGGAAGTTTTAGAGCCAAAACATTAAGGAGCGTCCATGTCGTCTGGAGACTAGTGAAAGAGGTGCTAGTGAGCCTTAGCATATCTCACGAGGTTTTAGGAGCCTTAGGTGCTAGTGAAAGATTTCTTTTTCGGCACTTTTTAACCTATGATATGTAATGATGAATGCTAAAAGGCTAGTTTTTGTCCTCTCTGAGGACGACGATGCAGGTTACATCTATCGGGTGCTCCCAAGATATGACATCCTTACTTCTGAAGGGTTCCACATTTACGTAAAGTTTTGTTAGGATGCCACGTGTCTTTTTTGGACTTTCCTCTTAGTATTTTAGAGGCTTCATAGATAGTTGTGTTTTGAGGAGTATAATCCATTTCCATTATTAATGTTTAAGGCCTGAGTTGCCTTCTGGTGACTACTTGAATAATTTTAATTATTCTATGTTGTTTACCTTTGAGACATTTGAATAAACTACCTTTAAATTCAAATATTGTTGTTCTATTGAGTGTTAAGTCAGGCCAAGGGTTCTTTTGGGGGTCATTAATGGTTCTAAAGTGCCGATCACATCAACGGTGTAGCCTAGGGGCTTGACAAACATTGTATTAAAGAAGAGAGTTCAAGAGTCTTATGGTTTCTATGAATCCATGTTTGCGTAGTCCTTCTTATCAGTGTGAAGCGAGACATGTCTATAATTAATAGGCTACAACATTGAGGAAATGTCACACTTCTTTCCTACTTTTTTGTGTGATATATTTAAACTCAATTAAATTTTATTTTTATTTTTTGCTTGCACGTACTTTTCATATCATGCCTCCATGATGAGCTTAGTGAGGTTGTCCTTCTAGCAGCAATGTTGATCATCAGGATCGACGGGTCTTAAACGCACCAAAAGTTTAACCCCCAGGAAAGGTCAATAATCTGAGTTGCAGGATGCTATCCACTGTTGATTCAAATGGTGACAAACCATGTCGGGCAACAAAGATGAATTCATCAGGATGTATCTGATACATCCGCGATCCATCAGATATTAAGGCTGAATCCTCCATAATTCACTGGGCAAAATGTCACTAACTATCTAAACAACATTATGGAGGAGATAAAAAAAGGTTTTAGAGGTTATACATGTTGATGCTGAACGTGTTGAACTAGCTGCATACCAACTCAAGGGTATTCCTAGGATCTTGTATGACAAATGGAGGAAGACCAGGGTTGAAGGGCGACAAATTGAGAGCTGACCTACACTCAAAAGTTCCTTCATGGAGCTTTTTTTCCATCTGAGAGAGCCAAGGGTAAGATAATTTCTCACTCTTAAGTAGGAACCCATGCGTGTGCATAAGTATAGTCTCAAGTTCACTCAACTGCCTCGTTATGCTGTAGAGATGGTTGCTAATATGAGGAGCTGGATTAGTTTATTTGTGTCTAGGTTGTCGTGTCAGTCAATCAAAGAGGGTAATATTATTATGTTTATAGGGGACATGGACATATCAAGGATAAAATCCTTGTGCAGTAAGTCGAGGAAACCACGTCAAGTGATAAGGAGCAGTTCTGCATCAAGAGGGATAACACCACATTCATTGAGTTCAGACACCTGAAGACCAAAAATGTGAACCGGTCATCTTTTCAAAAACTACAACTAGACCTACACCATCATCTTGTAGTTCACATGCACAAAATAACAGAGGTGAGTTCAGGAATCAAAATTCGGAGAACATCAGAGCTAGACCTACTTAGTCTCAAGGTAGTATGGCACAAGTGGCCAGATGGACCTCTGTATGTGCTAAGAATGGTAGAAACCACCTAGGAGCATGTCATGATTGATCCAATGGTTTTTTTTGAGTGTGTTCAAACACGTATTTTATGAGAGATTTCTCGAAGAATATGGAAGGTAATGGTACTGGAGGCAATAAAGCTCAATCCTCCCTAGAAAACAAAGCTAGACCTAGAGGAAATAATTTAGGGACATACGGAGGAGCAAACCATGCATGCTATCACCACTCTCTAAGAGAAAGAGGATTCACCTGATGTTGTCACTAGTATATAAAAGTGTTTACTTTTGATATATATGCATTATTTTATCCAGGTGCGATTCAATCTCTTGTAACTTCATGTAACACTCCGGAAACTAGTAGGATCAACTAGATATTTAGATGAGGGTTAGAGTCTAAAATGTAACTCCCATTACTTAATAATAAAGTGTTTCATGTTGGGAAGTCAAGTTAAAACCAGGAAGGACCAATTACCATCTTTAAGGAAGGCCCTAGATATTCCCTAGATAGTGACCTATGGATGAGGGACATATGCCCCGTTGATCCAGTCACACCCCATGGGTGACAGTTTGTAGGTCAAGGTCATAGAAACCAGACAGAGATACTCATCCATGGTTCAATAGTACAAAACGTGGGTCCATACATGGACTATGGTCATGGGGTCGTGGGTCGTCACCTGTGGACTATTTTGAGGAATTAGTTAGGGCACTTTAGGCTTTTTTCGGAATTAAATATTATGATGTGACATCGTTTTATTTTAAATTAGAGTGATCATATAAGGATTTATGACCCCTAAGTTAAGTCATCTTCCTCATTATTCCAAAATTCCAAATCAAAACCAACTTTTTCCTAAGTATTCTCTCTATGGAACTTCAAGGAAGAAGAAGAAAAAGAAAGTATGAGCTAGGGTTAAAGAAATGAGGTCTTCTATACAAATTTATTGGATTTCATTGAAAAGGTATCATGCTATTCATCTATTGATAGAATTCATCCATGGATCCCCTTCAAAACCCCGAATTTCAAAGAAAAAATTCCCCAAACGCTAGGTTTTGACTCCAAGTCATTCTTCCCTTTAAAAGAAAAACTCTAATAATTTAATTACATTATATTATGATTGAATTGATTTTTATTATGAAATCTATATTAAAATTTCCATTGATCCATGAAATCGCCATATTTCCAATTATGACCTTGTGATGTGGGTTAAGTGATGAAAGAAACATATTATGAGATGATATGTTTATTGCAATTGAGTTAGTAGAATCATGTTATTACTCATGTCTTATATAGTAAGTATAGATGTGTTGATTGAATATGATATTTGATCATTGAAGGGAAAAGTATGAGAATTATGCATATTTATGAGATTTATGTATATTTTTGTGAACACATGGGAGTAAAGTGACTATGATTATTTCTAGCTGTTGTGTTATCAAAAGGTTATCTTCATTTACATACCTATGTGTGAATATGATATGCTGGGAAAGGTTTTTCAGAAACTGATGATTCTAAAGTTGAAAGGATATTCTCACCTACCTATTGAATCTATGAGCTATAGTATGAATTATGTTTGATTGAGTGTCAAGACATTCTTCTATGACTATGAAATTAGACATTCTCCTATGAATATGAAATTAAGTCAAGACTTAATATGTAATCCGTGGGAATAAATACTTAGAATCGAGCAGACAAAAATATGAGATGGAATTATGTATCCAAGTTGAGTCTGGTATCCCAATGAAAGATTTTACACGAGTGGGGTCTGGCTTTCCAAGTGGGTTCCTTCTACCTTAGTTGAATCAGTGTTCCCAGAGTATGTATCTCATGAGATTGAATTCTTCTAACTTAGTTCTGTCCGGGTTTCTATTAGCGTTCTCCTTATCCCATAAACTATGTTCCCTCATAGATTGTTTATCTAGTGGATCCCCCAAACCTAAGCATATTGTCTACCTTATTCTAGTAGGACAACCCCTTTTTTAGTGTGAGGTAGATGTCGGAATCTATAGTAAGCTCACATGGTATATTTCTGTTAAGGCTTATAATCCATTGTGACTATGAATAAGAATATGAACTATGAACTATAATTACTAAAGAAACTTTACTTAGTATGGTTGAGATTAGAGGATCTTATTCATGCATTTCACAATTATGCTTTGAGGGTATTTATGTTTTCCTCTTATGATATGATAATCCATGTTATAAATATGCTTATGACTTATGTTTTTCCACTATCTTCAAAATCGTGCTTTGACATAGTAAATTGCACGTATTCTACTAAAATTTTCCTTTTTGCATGTTTTCATGATTTTATGCAAGGTTATCTTCCTTAGTGCATTTTTATACTAACCCATGATTTTCCTACATTATCCTCAAGTTTAGGGTCCAGTTCGCAAGGTAGTCATCAATATGGCTAAATGTCGATTTTCTTATTCTCCTAGCTTGTTGGTGAGACCTCAGGATTCGAGGAAGGATGTTATCGTTGTAGTTACTCTCTTGTATTTCCTTTTCTGATTATGTTGTATAGGATATGACAGTGATACAAATGAAAAAGGGCGGATCATAGAATATTTGTGATACCGAATCATTTCGCCGGCTGATCCTTCGCAGCACAATTTTTTACAACTATAAATAATTTATAAAATCTTAGTTTACTAGGTAGACATTGAGCAACCACACTGAGAACTATTATTCTAGTTTTAAACATTGTCTTATGTTTTGAGACATTTTTCCTTAGTTTTTGAAGATTTTCAAGATTTCTAATTTCAAGAAAGTAGAAGTGGGTGTTGAAGATTTTTCATTGTAGAGATGTGTAAAGACACTATCAATCGTACCCATTTGATGGAAACACCATTTGGTATCAATTTCTTTCTTTTTACAATGTTTAGCTGAAACTCCAATTCTTGGGGTGTGATTATGCGATTATGGGTTGATATAATTGTTGGGTATTGCTAACTAATAGTTTATTTGTTGTATAAAAGTAATTTTGTTTAGTAGCTGTTGTTGAATTTGATAGGTTGTAGTCACAAATAAAATCTTATCTTTAGCATTTTGGTCTTGCTCAAGAGAGAGGTTTTGAAGCTAAAACTACTTAATCGATGGTATGTGGGTAGTGGGTTGTCATGATTTCAACTCGAGAGAGTCAATCCTAAACCCTCTTCCACACATTCAGCTCGAGAGAGTGAATGGACTAAGGTGAAGGCCATTCTTAATTGTCTATTATTGGTGTTTGAGAGAAACCAATTTGGTTCGGGGTAAATTGCGAGAAAGAGAGAGAGAGGGTTTACCCCCACTAAAGTCTAGTTTAGTCACTAATATGCATTTGTTTACTAGTAATTGCAATTACTTAATTGTTTGACTTATCCCAAAATTCAATCACAACCCAAGAGTCCCGTCTCCATACTTGTGTATTTGTGTATTTGTCTTTTAGTTGATACTTAGTTGCAAATACCCCTTTTGATAATCGAAACTTGTGTCGCCCTTTAATTTGTGATGTTTTCATACGTAAATGTCTATTCGCTATAAATAGCTCAAAATAATTCGCACTTGTCTATAAAATTCTGATACCAATTTGGTTAGGGTAAATTGTGTGTGAGAGAGAGAGAGGGTTCACCCCCACTACACTCTAGCTTAGTAACTAATATGCAGCTATTTATTATTGATTATGATTGCCGCATTGTTTATCTTATCCCATAATCTTATCACATCCCAAAAATCCTATCTCTATATTTGTATTTTTGTATACTTTCTGTTTTAGTTTATAATTGATTGCAAACCCGCCTTTGGATAATTGACACTTGTCTCACCCTTTAATTTGTTAAGTTCTCATTAGCAAATGTCTTTCGGCTATAAGAAACTCGATCCAATTTACACTTGGCTTCTAATTCTCAAAACCAGACCCTTGGAACACAACCGCTAACCCTTGGTTGGGTTATATTACTACTCATGATTGTTGACACTTTAACCGGAGTAGTGTTTTGATAGTCATAGAACATCACCAACCACAAGAATGTAAAATATGAGTGTCATACGCGACAAACTATTTAGGTAAAAGAGGTAGTACAAAAATGGACCAAGTATCAGAGCAATAAATAAGAGTTATGTAACCAATCTAAAAAACACTTTTACTAACATGCAATGACCAAATTAAACCATAAGATAAAAGGGTTAGAAACATAAATCATGATAATGGTGAGTGAAAGTTAAAAAAAGGTTTAAAACATATGTGAGGTACTTTAAAAGTAAGCCTTGTTCATTATTGTGTAAAGTATTAATTAACCAAAATACACAATATGATCTATAACTTGAGATGTAGTGTACTCCTCCCACACAAAAAGGAGAGTGTCCTACTTGCCAAGGTATGGACCATAAAATTTTAGATTACATAGACACACTTCCTAAAGATTAAAGACCATCATCATCTATCTAAGACTATCATCTTACGGTCGCACATAGATATGGGACATGGGTAGTGTCCACTTGTTTAGTGGATTCTAAGCATAAATCCACATAATAGTTACTAATATTAACTTCTCTTATCATTATGGGATATGGTTAGTGTGCGCTTGTCTCATAATCCATGGAAAGGCATAATTAAGCAACTAATCCAAACTACAAACATCATAGATTATGTCCTTAGACCATGGGTCTTTAAAAATCCATGATATCTCCATAATAGCTTTTAAGTACCATAGTTATTCTCCCCATGGACAAAATTTCCTATTTCTAGTGGATATAGTTTTGAATGTGTGATCTATGATCATTGATGGAATATCTTGATACCCTATTTAGAATGACCTAATTTAGGAAAATATCCCCAAAAACATTTAGAGAAAATCTAGATGTCATTCATGTCATTTAGTCAAGCTTCATGGAACATATGAATACCTCGTCTATAAGCTTACTTGATTCATAAGCATTATTTTCATAAAATATGAATTTCTCAATAATTCCTTAATTTCAAGGCCCAAGCATCCTCAAATTCAACTACACCAATTTCATTAAAATGGCATGCAGATGTTCATAAATTCAAGTTTGATGGTTCATAGTCAAATGCATGGATCTTGAGTGGTTTCATGGTAATTCAGCTTAGAAACATGTAATTACTTCAATTCACGCTTAAAAAGACATAAAACAACCGATGACAATTGAATAAAACCTTAATTTTATTTCTGAAACTAGTTGTACAAAATTGGGGAACTTAGGAATCCTATGGAGGAGAGAGATTTATAGGTGAAGAAAATCATACGTTGATGATAGGATCTTACAAATAATGGACGATATGGAAATTGATCTCGAAATCCTGGACTTCTTCTTCATCCATAGAGAGAAATATTTGAGAGGATGATCTTGATCAACTTGGGGGAATTTAGGAGAATGAATTGAATTGGATATTTTGGAGGGTAAGAGTTTTTATGTAGGTCCTAGGGTGGAATATGAAATGACATTGTATTGAGTTCAAACAGTTGGGAAAATATTGAAAAGTCCCTTTAAAGTAAATGTCGAAGCCTCGCTAATGGGCTGACCTACAATCAGTAGGTCATACCACAAACAATCTTGTTGGACTGTTGGTGGGTATAGAGAGAACCAGTTTTTGACCCCTAATAATGGGTCTCCATGTACGGTAAGTTGGTTAACTTACGAACTATACACCTTATCCGTGAGTCCAAAATTTGGATCCTAAAATATTAGAAATCTAAGGGTCACCTACGAGGCCTACCTATGACTAATGCATTGAATGACAGGCCACCCTAGTGGATGGTTAAAAAGTACAAGGAATGGACATTTTATGAACCCTTGAACATTCCGACCATAGTTCCACTTACATTTTGTTGTCCAAGCTACCGACCATTGGTGGTTCCGTCTAAATTGGCACAACCTTTTAGAGATTGAAAATTTTTCTTCTTTTTGAATCTGAGGGGTTACAATATCTCCCCCATGGGAAAATTCATCCTTGAATGAGATTTAAGACATCATAAGGTGGGTAGGAACTAGACCTAGCAGCCCAGCATTACTGCAATCACATAAATGCACATATCCGAGGAGGAAACTTCAACTCCAATCTAAATCCTACTTAAAGCATCTTTTCGTAACGTATTATGAAACTCATACTCAAATGCGCATAATGAAGAAGCAATCCTTAAAGCAAAACCATATCTTTGAAAAGTTAGTTTTTTCATAAGCATGCATGAATGAGGAAACATGGGAATGACAAAAATACAAGAATCCCAAAATGTGACCCATGAGGGCCTAAGGACTCAAGCTAAACCCGAAAATGGAAGGAAAACATAGGGATACTAAGTCATCGCATTGCCTTCGAACCTTCATTTTTATGAATCAGGGTCAGCCTATAGATGTGGCATTGCATACAAGACCCGAGATGACTGAAATAATCCACTTAGCCTACACAATCAAGATAATAGAAATCGGCAAGATTAAAAACATTTTCAAACATAACCAAAGTTTTTAATTGCAAAGCGGAATTCTAATAAACTAACTCAAAAACAATCTAATACAATAGAATCTCGGGACATAGCCTATAAAACATTTTTCAAAACTCAAAAATAAACTAGTGGATGAATCCTTGCATAAATGGGGACTCACAGATCTTCAACTCTTTTTCTTGTAAGAAATGTGGGCAAGAGCATGCAAAAATGTACCAAATATGATAACTTGCATAAATATAACATAATATTAGTCAACATAAGCCATAAAGCATAATCAATGCGCATAATAGACCATTTCACATATAAGGAGTACTTCTTGAAGTAACCTTTATTCATATTAATTCAAGACATGGGTAACCACCACTAGCCTTCATCATCACAGAAGGAAAACTCAAGTAAAAATCCAACTCTAAAGATTATGGGTAATCTCTTCATATTCTTCTCATTAGAAATCAAGGTACTCACCTTTAGCCTCATCTCATTTTTATAATTTCTAAGTTTATATTTATTTCGGTGAGAAATCCTTTCAACCTAGAATATTTCAATGTGAGAAAGACTTTCACATCCATTCATAAAAAAATCATTTGGGAAAGATCCCTTCCACAATAATTACATCAATAATCAACCATTCATAACATATGCTTCTCTCTCAAACCAATACCTATCATATTCATCACATATTCTTCAATCTCATAGAATACAAATCACATCTTATTTATCCTATAAGAATGCACATAAATCCATAAATTCTCGTTCAATAGAGTAAAATTCATTTACATCAATTTCATCATGGAAACATGGGTAAAGAACGGGAACATGGAAATTAATCATAAAAGCATAGAATCCTCTAAATTCATGAATAAAAATCATAATTCAACCACTTGAATCAACATTCATAAAGAAACAATACTTCGAAGAAAACCATAATTCAAATTGGGGGGATTTCTACTTTTTCACTTGGGAGAAGTTAGGAGCTCCATGGATGCAAGAATTCCATGAATGAAGTGTTATCATTCATTTCTATCAAAACCCACAAACAATTGAAGAATTGATATTTTACCTTGAGCCCTAGATTCAACCCTTCTTCTTTTCTTTTATGTTTCTAGAGAGAGAAATATTTTTTAGAGGAAGAATCAAATTTCCTTTGGTGGAGTTAAGAGAATGACTTGAATGGGTAAGTTTTGGGATAAAATAACTTATATAAGGGTCATAGGCATGCTTCAAATGATATAGTATTGTCTTTAAAAAATCTAGAAAATAACCAAGAGCCCTTGATCTTATAACTGGTTGAAATCCCTCACACCACCCTTCGTGAGCCATCAAGGAGCACATGGACCATTGTCGAAGCCATATTCCTTTGCCAGTGGATTGCAAATATTCCCCGAAAAACCATGCACCCCATGACCCATTCCATGAGCCTTGTTGGCTCTCACAAACAATCACGTGGCTCGTGTGGAGAGTCAGTATTTTCGATATCTGCTTCCTTCTCTCCACGACCATCACCACAGCTCGTTAGGTTCTTCACAAGTTTTTTGGGTGCTCGTCGGAGGGGAGCCTTCTTGGCTTAACTCTGTGAGCCACCATGGGCTACATTACACCTCGTAGTACAACTCACGGCCCGTCTGAGCTATTTTGAAGGGTGACAAAATCAAGTCCATGACTTTCTAGTTCTCACTTATCCCCTTGCTTAGTCTACTAGATGTCACAACCCGAGACTACATACCCTGGATGTGACACGGCCTATAAGATACCGAAAATCCTAATACAAGTCTAATAGCATTGATAACATAAGACATAAGTAAAATGGTACAAAATTTAAAACATTTAATCCATACAATTAAAAATCTTTTGTTAAAACATCGAAAGTCTTGACATTGTCTCACATGTCCATGTACTACAATCGAGGTCTAAAAATAGGGTCACAACCCTTACAATATAATATCTGAAAGTTTAATAATTAAAAGGAATGATACAAAAACATAATACTTGTTCTCAGATCTATTAGGACATACGACAAGCTTTGGAGAATAGTCCATCCAAGATTTAACTAGAAGAAGTCACCTCAAACTCCATAACCTACAATTAGTCGAAAAATAAAACAAATAGAGGTTAGCACACAAAAATGTACTAAGTATGATAGTCATGTCAAAATCATGTGGAAAATAACATTTTGGTTGAAAACCATGCTATATGAGAATTTTAGGAAACGTCATGAAGTTTATTATAAAAAACATGAGATAAAAATATTTTCAAAAAACAAGTCATTACACACATTAGAATCATCATATTAAGAAATCTTATGTTATACTTGTGCAATGTACGAACGACATCTCATAACCATTCATACTAAGTACAACTCTGTGGCTACCATAGATGAACTTACAATTTTTCATATTCACCCAATAATCATACATGAGGACCATTGACATTTAATAAGTCTTCACAAGGATGTAAAATCCTAATAGTATTCCGAGCTAAGCGTTCATCAATACATTAAACCTTTAAGTCAAGATTCTCATTTATTATGAATACATTCATTTCATTAGACATTATCTTTTGAGGACCACACCATGACACTCTCAAAGCCTACTCGTGGAATGCACGGATGGCATCACATACGACAACTCACACTTCATAGAGCCTCTCGAGTAACCATAGCACATAACTCACATGATGGGAATAAGCGTTAACTAATATAGACCATGTGATAACTCCTGGAACGGCATCTATCCCACACCGTAAAGGTTTGGTATACCTACCTTAGGTAGGACCGATAATATTTTATTATAGGTGGATCCACTAGTTAATAATATCTGCGGGCACATAGTTTGGGATAAGAAATATGTTCATCAAAACTCGGCTTAACATGGGGAGAGCTTCAATCTTACCATGTCCACTCGATGCTAAGATTACATTCCCATAGAGTATTTCATACTCATTAACATCATTACACATGATAGGGTGCCATTTGCCTACCTACCAAAAGTATATTGATTCACACATGAAAGGGTGGCATAACCCTACCGATTAAAGGTACATTATTAGGAATGCTCACTGAATCCTTATGAAATGGTGTCATAGGCCTACAGATTCAAGGTTCATCATTATCATTCATCTAAGAATTCCATTACCCTACCGATCAAAAAAATTTTATTATCATGCATTGAAGGGTTCCATTAGCCTACCGATCAAAGATATATATCATTACAATTGTAGGCACATAATTATTGATCGAAAGTAATTATTACTTCATTTTTTTAGAGCTTAAATATTTTATAGAAATCTATAAATATTTTGACTTTCATCATATTTCAGTAAGTTCATTTTAAAATATTTAAAAAAAAACAAAATAATATGTTCTCTTTTTGTTTTAGAGTTAATAAATAAACGTGTATTTTTAAAATTTTATTTTTTTTGATTATCTATTTAACATTTCTTATAATTTTACTAATTTAAAAAATTTAGTTAATATTTTTATACTTTGTATGTTTAATAGTAAAAAAATAAATGTCCTACACAACCCCACTTCTACACCCACAACCTCACATCACCCCACTTTTTCCTCAACCATAATTCTCATCCCACTTCCCACAGTACAACAACCCTATTCTAAAACACTCTCAACTACGTCTACTACAATACTATACATACAGAACACAACCAAAAGAAAAAGGACAAACAGAAAAAAGAAATGACACTTGGAGAAAATTACAAAAAACAACCAGCACACACGCACATCAACATCAAAAGAAAAGAAAAAAATAGACAACACACTAGACACACATGTAAAAAAAAAAACAAAAATCATATACATCTTTCCCAAAAAATAAACACAATTTTCTATCGAGTTTCAGTCAAGATTTTGCGATATTTATTCTCTTTGTTTAATTGTTTCAACCTTTCTTTATCTCTTTAATTTGTTCAAGGAATTTGATGTGATTTTGTGACAAATTTTATTATATTTACTTCTAGTGATAAATTTAATTGAAATGATCCATGTGTTTAGTTGTTATCTCTCTATTTCATGAATGAAGGCAGCTTTAATCGATGATTATATGTTTTTTATTTGTTAAGTTGTGATCTTTTAAAAATGAACAGGTCATAACATTGTTCTTGTCTTGATTTAGTTAATAATGATAAGGTACGTAAAATTAGGCTGAAATAAATAAATATATTAATATTATTATATTTTATGAAACAAAAAATGAGGTTTGTTTTTAACAATTCTTTATTGTTCTATTTGATTAGAAAGTGCATACTTTATTTTGACATTAACTTTAAGAGTATACAAAAAATAAAATATTAACATATAAAATAAAAGATATAGAAATAATGCAAGAATTATATATTGTATCCTCAATATTGAGATTTATTTTACATTATTTAGCTTTATGTATGAAGGAATAATATTTGTTTTAACGACTAGGTGAATTTTAGGCGTGTTTAACAAATATTTTTTTCAATTAAGAATTTGGTTACACATCTTTTTGAGATAGTAAAGGAAACACAGGAATGCGGAGACGCATCCTGTTTAAAAATATAAATAACTTTTATCAATTTAAAGTTACACTTATAGAGAATTATGTGGTGAAATGAGAAGAAGACACTTATGTCTCTGACCTTCACGATCGAGAATGCAGTTATGAATATTGTTTAAGACTAATATATAATCAACAATAAATATATGAACAAAACTCTAGCATATAAAATATATCTAAAAAAGAGTTGACAGAAGTATAAGTCAATAAAAGTGACCGTGGTAGAACAACGGTACTCGAGGTATGCCTAATACCTTCCTATCAGTCTACAGAATTCCTTGCCAAAATTTCTAGTTTGCAAATCAAACAAAGAGTCATTTCCTTTTGATTACGGATTAATTTAAAAGGTGACTTGGAACACTATAACTCAATTCCAAGTGGCGACTCTGAAAAAAGTAAAATGATCCCTAGTCAATAATGTCATTTCAATTGGAAAAACATTTGCCACCGTGTGCGAAAAAGAGGTGTGACATCTATGATGACTCTGCTGGGGAATAACCAGAATACAAGCTTTGTATATTGGATTTTACATGATTTAATTATTTTATTTTGGGAAAAAGGGTAAAAAAAACCCTTAAACTATGTGAATGCAACCAAAATGTCTTTCGTATATAGTATTGTTCAAAAATGTCCTTACTGTCAATACTTTGGTCCATAATGTATATATAAAAATAAACAAATATATATATATATATATATATATATATATATATATATACTTTTTAAACACATATTCTTCCTAATTAAAAATATTATTAAGAAATACTATTTGTTTTTCTCTCTTCTAAAATCACTTTAACAAATAAAGAAGAATTTTATTTCTTCTTCTTAATCTCATTTTGTCAACAAAAAAAGAATAATTTCATGTACCATTTCGATAGATAATATGTGTCAAATATATCAGATCATAGTATATCGATCATTAATTTGTATTTATTTAATGTCACGACCCAAAACGAAGCCGCGACTGGCACCCACACTTACCCTCCTATGTGAGTGAACCAACCAATCTAACCCTAACATTTCAATATAATATCAACAGAAAGTAATGCGGAAGACTTAAACTCATTAATAAAAACCAATTCAATAACTTCTAAAATTCAACATCTATTATTCCCCAAAATCTGGAAGTCATCACCACAAGAACATCTATGATCAAATTACTAAACTAAGAGTATTCTAAGAAGCTAAAATAAACAAAAGCTAGTCCATGCCGGAACTTCAAGGCATCAAGACATGAGGAAGAAGATCCAGTCCAAGCTAGAAGCATTAGCTCACCCTGAAATCCGGTGTAATGAAGACTGGCTAGAGTTGCGGTTGAGTTGAAGACGACGGTACGTTTGCTGCACTCCACAAATAACAAAGAAAAACAAATACAAGTAGGGGTCAGTACAAAACACGGGTACTGAGTAGGTATCATCGGCCAACTCAAAATAGAAAACAGTATATATCAGATAATATCATAAATCAACTACAATACTCAACGTGTAGCAACAACAAGTTCTATAATCATTAATAAGCACCGCCAAGTTCACACATGAGGACTCAAGCCTCAATACCATACTCATTTGGGAATTAGGTTCATTAGATTGAGTATATTAACATCTTTCAAGATTCATTATCTTTATTCCTCTTGTGTCGGTACGTGACACTCCGCTCCCCTACTACTATGTGTCGGTACGTGACACTCCGATCCCCTAAATCTACGTGTCGGTTCGTGACACCCGTCCCACTAATTCTATGTGTCGGTACGTGACACTCTGACCCCCTAATTCTACGTGTCGGTTCGTGACCCCCGATCCCCTAATTCTACGTGTCGGTTCGTGACATCCGATCCCCTAATTCTACGTGTCGGTTCGTGACACCCGATCCCCTAATTCTACGTGTCGGTTCGTGACACCCGATCCCCTAATTCTACGTGTCGGTTCGTGACACCCGATCCCCTAATTCTACGTGTCGGTTCGTGACACCCGATCCCCTAATTCTACGTGTCGGTTCGTGACACCCGATCCCCTAATTCTACGTGTCGGTTCGTGACACCCGATCCCCTAATTCTACGTGTCGGTTCGTGACACCCGATCCCCTAATTCTACGTGTCGGTTCGTGACACCCGATCCCCTAATTCTACGTGTCGGTTCGTGACACCCGATCCCCTAATTCTACGTGTCGGTTCGTGACACCCGATCCCCTAATTCTACGTGTCGGTTCGTGACACCCGATCCCCTAATTCTACGTGTCGGTTCGTGACACCCGATCCCCTAATTCTACGTGTCGGTTCGTGACACCCGATCCCCTAATTCTACGTGTCGGTTCGTGACACCCGATCCCCTAATTCTACGTGTCGGTTCGTGACACCCGATCCCCTAATTCTACGTGTCGGTTCGTGACACCCGATCCCCTAATTCTACGTGTCGGTTCGTGACACCCGATCCCCTAATTCTACGTGTCGGTTCGTGACACCCGATCCCCTAATTCTACGTGTCGGTTCGTGACACCCGATCCCCTAATTCTACGTGTCGGTTCGTGACACCCGATCCCCTAATTCTACGTGTCGGTTCGTGACACCCGATCCCCTAATTCTACGTGTCGGTTCGTGACACCCGATCCCCTAATTCTACGTGTCGGTTCGTGACACCCGATCCCCTAATTCTACGTGTCGGTTCGTGACACCCGATCCCCTAATTCTACGTGTCGGTTCGTGACACCCGATCCCCTAATTCTACGTGTCGGTTCGTGACACCCGATCCCCTAATTCTACGTGTCGGTTCGTGACACCCGATCCCCTAATTCTACGTGTCGGTTCGTGACACCCGATCCCCTAATTCTACGTGTCGGTTCGTGACACCCGATCCCCTAATTCTACGTGTCGGTTCGTGACACCCGATCCCCTAATTCTACGTGTCGGTTCGTGACACCCGATCCCCTAATTCTACGTGTCGGTTCGTGACACCCGATCCCCTAATTCTACGTGTCGGTTCGTGACACCCGATCCCCTAATTCTACGTGTCGGTTCGTGACACCCGATCCCCTAATTCTACGTGTCGGTTCGTGACACCCGATCCCCTAATTCTACGTGTCGGTTCGTGACACCCGATCCCCTAATTCTACGTGTCGGTTCGTGACACCCGATCCCCTAATTCTACGTGTCGGTTCGTGACACCCGATCCCCTAATTCTACGTGTCGGTTCGTGACCCCCGATCCCCTAATTCTACGTGTCGGTTCGTGACATCCGATCCCCTAATTCTACGTGTCGGTTCGTGACACCCGATCCCCTAATTCTACGTGTCGGTTCGTGACCCCCGATCCCCTAATTCTACGTGTCGGTTCGTGACATCCGATCCCCTAATTCTACGTGTCGGTTCGTGACACCCGATCCCCTAATTCTACGTGTCGGTTCGTGACACCCGATCCCCTAATTCTACGTGTCGGTTCGTGACACCCGATCCCCTAATTCTACGTGTCGGTTCGTGACACCCGATCCCCTAATTCTACGTGTCGGTTCGTGACACCCGATCCCCTAATTCTACGTGTCGGTTCGTGACACCCGATCCCCTAATTCTACGTGTCGGTTCGTGACATCCGATCCCCTAATTCTACGTGTCGGTTCGTGACACCCTGACCCCCTAATTCTACGTGTCGGTTCGTGACCCCCGATCCCCTAATTCTACGTGTCGGTTCGTGACATCCGATCCCCTAATTCTACGTGTCGGTTCGTGACACCCGATCCCCTAATTCTACGTGTCGGTTCGTGACACCCGATCCCCTAATTCTACGTGTCGGTTCGTGACACCCGATCCCCTAATTCTACGTGTCGGTTCGTGACACCCGATCCCCTAATTCTACGTGTCGGTTCGTGACACCCGATCCCCTAATTCTACGTGTCGGTTCGTGACACCCGATCCCCTAATTCTACGTGTCGGTTCGTGACACCCGATCCCCTAATTCTACGTGTCGGTTCGTGACATCCGATCCCCTAATTCTACGTGTCGGTTCGTGACACCCGATCCCCTAATTCTACGTGTCGGTTCGTGACACCCGATCCCCTAATTCTACGTGTCGGTTCGTGACACCCGGTCCCCCTAATACTACGTGTCGGTTCGTGACACCCGCTCCACTAATCTCATTCTATTAATTCATCAATCCTTCTTTATACCAAGGCATCATCAACCCCATTACTTTAGTTCATCAAGCCTTCTTTTATACTAAGGCATCATCAATCTCATTAACAAAGTAGATTAGGGTTTTTCAAGATTTGGGATTCAATAGCTTCATCATGCTTATTTTATCACAATTATATACAAAATCACATCATGCATGCACACAATTAAGCATATAGAAGGGTTTACAATACTACCCAATACATATCATTCGCTATTAAGAGTTTACTACGAATAGCATAAACCATAACCTACCTCCACCGAAGATTCGTGATCAAGCAAGCAAATTCCCCAAAGCTTTGTTTTTCCTCTTCGTTCGTCTCCCTCTCTATCAATCGATCCTCTCTCTCTTTTTGTTCTTTTTATTTTTCTTATTCAAACCCTCTTTCTTTTACCCTAATTAGCATATAATTAAGTATAAAGATGGCAATAATATCCCACTAATTAACTCAAGGTTACCTCTTTTAACCCCCAAGTAATTAGACTTATTAACATTAACCCTCTAACTTTATAATTAAAGCAGGAATAGTCAAAAACGCCCCTTAAATAACTAACAGAAATCCGACCCAGCCTGGGATTACGCAGCCTGTGACGGGTCGTCGTGCCTGCGACGGTCCGTCCTGCTGCTCCGTCACAGAGTTCAGAGACTAGATTTTTACCAAGAGTCTGTGACGTCCCGTCACGCCTGTGACGGTCCGTCCTGCCATTCTGTTACGAAGTTCAGAGAGTCGATTTCAGTACCCAAATTTCAGAATTCTAAGTATTTTGGAACGAGACACCCTCGACGGTCCGTCGTGCCCATGACGGTCCGTCGTGGGTTCCGTCGACTCAGACAGTTTTTCCAGAAATAAAAATCTGCTGCTTAAAACGACTAAACAGGTCGTTACATTTAACGACAAAAAATAATAGTGATGATAAAAAAAATTTTGTTCTGCTTTAAAGTAAGATAAATATTTTCTATTTTTTTTTAATATTAATTGAAAAAAAATGTTTCAAAGAGAAAATAATAATATATTTAGTTTGAAAATGAACTTTTTTGACTCATTAACTAACAATAAGGCCACTTTTTTATCAATGTATTGATGGAAAGAGAATTTTTGGAGTAAATACAAATGGGGGGCATTTTTGTTCATTTTTCATAGTATAAGGGCAATTTTGAGACAAAGTAATGATGGTAAGGATATTATTTAGTCAAACTATAAACGAAGGTTACTTTGTTCCTTTCACATTTATCACTTTGATACTGTTGGGTTGTGTATATTTATCTTCTCGCACACCTTCCGAGTCTTAAAAAATAAGATAAGAGCGAATGCAGTTATGCATCCCACTTTCTTTTATAGTTAGAATTGGAGTGTTTGTGCACCCAGTGAAGAATTTTAGTCACCTATATTACGCGGAGTTGGACCAACAATGAAGTCGAAATAGTGTTGCTAGCGATAAGTTGTCTCTCCTTGAATTAAGTGGTCCACTAAGTTATGCAAGTAAAGGTACGTTTTTCTTTCAGGTTTGAACCTAGTAACTTGAACATAGACATGTTTATCCCTAGTAGGCTCCGCTTATTTGAAATATTTGCATTTGACATAGTGGGACTCCACATAATTAGAGAGAAAACCCATAAATATAGTTTTTAGAAATTCTTAATTACTTAAAAATGAAAATTCCAAATAAGATAAATCATTTCTAAAAAAAATCACAAGAACAATACAATAATATGAAATCCGTTCAAAAAAATTTTATACAATATTAAGTAAACATTATTAATGAATTTTCAACAATTTTTTAACTTTTAAAAAATAAAATAAACGAAAAATCAACTGTTCAATTTGAATGAACTATGCACACATGATTCTCACCTCGATGAGATACGTAGGAAACCTTCTTCGGGTTTGGTGATCCTTATTTAAAAATTCTTATAAAAGAAAAAAAATTCTAATTCTTTACTTAAAAATTAAAAAAGATAATAATTTATTATCCATTATTTAAAAAATAATTTTCATTCAAAAAAGTTTTTTTTGCTCATATTCATTCACTAGGTTTGACTTAATTCTTGCTTTGAAAAGATACGTACATGCCTTATTTTGATGTTCGGTCCAACTAAGAAAAAAGCATAAAATTCTCGTCATATAAACTTGGCAAAAATAGATAGTCTTGTATTTAGAATTTTTTTTACTTTATTGGTATCAACATACTTAGTAATAAGCATAAAAAGAAATAGTTAAGTTTATAACCATTTAGAAAGACAGATAAACTCTGTTGTGACCTATAGACTTCTTTTGGTCTCTCTTAATATATGTATGCAATATTTGAGAGATAATTTTGGTTAAAGTTAAGGCTAAAATAAATTTTATCTCATGTTTCATGTGCATTTTGTGGTGATCTCTTTAAATATAATTCAAGGGATTGACTTTGTTATGTAGAACCTTTCCTGAATGTTAGTTGAAACAAAATTTTGAGAACCATTTAATTTGGGGAAAGATTATAGGTTTTGATTGATCCTATTGTGTCTTTCAACCCTACCTAATGACATTATATTCATATAACTCTTGTTTTGAGGCTGAAATATTTTAATTCGAATAACTTTGCATTTACTATATCATAGTTCCACCTCCCTGAGCGCATTATCCATTAGCTACACACTGTCAGAGGCCTAAGTTGGGTACCAAAGTTAAAAGGCAGAATAAATTAAAGTTCAAAAAAATGACAAAGAAAGTTAGAATAAAAAAATGAAAAAATCTCCAACAAAAAATAGAAGTTATCAGGAAAAAAGAAGAGACAAATAAATGAGGAGGGACTTTCAAATAAAAAAAATAAAGGTCAAATGCGAAAATGAAAACATTTGAGAGCATAGTGCAATTTTTAAAGAAGAAATATGCACTTTATCCTAAATGAATATCAAACCTTTTCCTAAGGCTACATTACCATTCAATGACTAGTCTTATTTGATCTCATTTTTTGTTCTCACTTTAGTGGATACTTACATAAGGTTCAAACTTATGGTATCTCAATCTCATATTTTGAACATCATTTTGAGTGTTAGTGACCCTTAAAACGGCCTAATATAAAAACAGCATATTTCAGTTGTGTGATGTAGAACTTCATTGTTGCGAGGCACTTGAAACATGAGGATATAAATAATTATATCACACGGTTCAGGCAAAATAAACTCATCTTCTAAATACATTAGTATGTTACAGGTACAATTTTAAATTATAGTGATTATTCAAAATTGACATCAAATTTGTCTAAAAGTAGTTGAAGCTGATTCATATACATTTAACTAATTGTTGGTACCAAGTAAAGTTAAAACATTTTCAACCATGAACTCATTCGTTTCTTAAAAGATGTCATCAAAAAAGTCAAGAAAAAAATAATTTTTTATTCATATTGACTAGGTTTGACCTGATTCTTTCTATACAAGATACGGAAAATTATATATCCTTGAAGGAATGAAATTTGATAATTTTTTTTGTAAAAAGTTAAGTCAAAAAAATTGAAAAAATAATAAATTAAAAAGAGTTTCAATTTTTTTCAATTTAATAACTGAGGCTTATTTTTATTTGTTAAAAATTCACTACCATTTCTAGGAAACAAACACTCTATCATCATTCATTTCTAGGGAACAAATTCCCTATTTGCATATTCTCTTGCATTTTTCTTTTGGTACATGTATTTGTCATTCATGCCAACAATTCATAAAAATGTCTTCTAGTTCAGGCAAGCCTTAAAATTAAATAAATGTTGTGATGATTCTAAATGACTATTATGTTGAGCAGGATCTTCCTCATAATGGAATTTAGATTAGTAGGACCCTCCTTAACAATGAAAATTAGTGTAGTGAGACCTTCATAAACAATGGGAATTAAATTACTAGGACCCTCTTAAAAAAATGAGAATTAGAGTAGTAGGACCCTCTTAATCAAATAGAATTAAAGCAGGAAGACACTCATAAACAATGAGAATTAGTGTAGCAGGACCCTCTTAAAAAATGACATTTAGATTTGCAGGACCCTCCTATATAATGGGAATTAGAGTAGCAGGAACCTCCTAAATAATTGAAATTAGAATAGTAGGACTCTCCTAAACAATGAGAATTAGTGTAGCAGGACCCTCCTAAACTACGACATTTAGATTACCAGGACCCTCCAGGACAATGAGATTAGTAGACCTTCCTACTTAATGGGATTTGGTTACTTTCTCCTAGGATAAACGCATCCTAGTCTAACTATTTTATATATTTTATTAAAATTCACATTTATTAAGTCACAAAATTTTTCCAGTGAAAATTGGGATAATTCTTTTGTTTATTTCTTTTGTTTGTGATAGTTTTTAGGTTTCTTCAGGCGAAAAATGGATTTGAAATTCAAGAACAAAGTTTTTTTAATAAAAAATTCCAGAATGATCAATCCCATGTAGCCAGAATCAACTTCGTCAATGCATGTAGTAGCCTGATTTCCTCACATCTTTTTTTATTCAGCTTCATATCAAGATAACATGATGTCATTCAAGAACATATTCGAATTGTCATGTCGAATAGTTGATATATCGTGATTTCACGGTATTTTTAATGCTTTTTCCTTAAGTTTATGGTGTTCAAAAGCATTTTTGTATTAATTTTTTTGGAAGTTTCTCTTTATTTGCAGGAAATCTCTCTAAAGATGCACGCGGAAGTTTTTGAGCAAGAAATGCAGAAAAGTTACCATCTACAGAGCTTATGACGGTCCGTCGTGCCTGTGACAGTCTGTAGGTGGCATCGTAGTGAAGCTGCTGAAGGAAGATGGGAAAGTCTGACCAAGTGTGGGGTTACAAAGTGTGTGACGGACCATCGTAGCCATGACGGTCCGTCCTGCTGGTTCGTTGTGATGATCAGAGAAGTAGTCCCAGTACCCAAATTCCAAGAGTTCAAGTCTAATGGAACGAAGACCCTCGACGGGCCGTTGTGCCTGTGACGATCCCTCATACCTGCCGTCGAGGGTAATGAAGAGAGCAGCAGAAGAATTTGCAAAGTATGGGACGACGGAGTCCATGACGATCCGTCGACCCAGCCGCGTTTTGACAGATTTCCAGCAATTAGAGATTTTTTTATAAGGTTTTTGTTTTTTTATAAATAGTTGTAAAAACCTCATTTTTGGGGTTAGACTCTCATACGGTTAGACTCTCATACGGTTAGACTCTTGGTTATTAGAAACTTTTATGTTATATTCTTTGTGAGGAGATTAATTTGATTATTACACTTTGGGTTGTTACACTTTTCTCTAGAGTTGATGTTGGTGATTTTGTCGATTAATCAAGTAAATTTCTGGATTTTATTCTTTCTCGTTGAAGTAATTGCATGCATTCTTACATCATATATATGAATATTGTGAATATGACTATGGGTAACTAAGCTCCATAACTAGGGTTGTGGGAACCATCGGTGAATAATAAGATAAAATCTTACTGAAATAACAATTCTAGAATAGTGTCTTGCATGTATTCATAATTCTTTCGCTTAGATGTCTTTTTAACGGATGGTCAATGTTAGAACTCGCCTTAATGCTACTTGCCAGACCAAGGAGGTAGATAATAGGAAAAGAATTATCAACATAGATTTAGTGTATACTATCTAATATGCTAGTATTGATTGGTACGAGGTAATAACTTAGTCAAATATCGAATACAATGCTTAATATGAGGTAAAGGTTAGTATAGCAACACACGTAGCCGGACCAAGGTGCGGAGTGAAATTTTCTAGATGCCGGACCAAGGATTTAGAGATGCATAACTTATCACTTTGCATGCAAGATACTAGGAAAGAATTGTTATAGTTAGAATTATCGAGTTAGGAACCTGTGGGGAACACGTAAACCCTAGTTCCTTTTATTAATTGATTAAACTCAAACATTTGAATATGTTAGTTGTATACTTTAATTTAGCTAGTTATTTTCATTCATTTAGAAATAAAAAACCCCCTTTTATTGTCTTTGTTTCGAAGGAAATAATTGACTAAATAATAGTAATATTAGATTGAAGTTAAGTCTGAACTATTTTCCTCGTGGGAACGATCCTAACCTCATTATTTGGGTTCTTTAGTTGATACGACCGCTTTACTTCTTATTTGAGAAGTATGTTTGAGCATATCAAATTTTGGCACCGCTGCGTGGGAAAGTAGCTTTTAGATTAATTATAACTTATTAGTATAGTTTAGTCGATATTTTCTTAATTTTACTTTGTTTCTTTTTTTTTTATTCTTGCAGAACTATCTTCCTTGTATGCCAAATACACGGAGAGGAAGAGAACCCTTGTTTCCCTACGATCACGAATTAGAGCGTACACAACGCAACATGAATCGAAACTTGGGTATTAATTATGATGATCCAAACTAGAACATCCCAGCTCCGGTTGATGTTCATGGTTAGTTGTTACCCGATGCTACGGGTGAAAACCAACAGAGGGGAAAAAATCCCGCTCCACGACCCCAAGAATACTACAGAGGCTATGACAATATATCAGACTCCGATGGGCCACTTGTCTTGCCCCCGCTACCACCAGGCCACTCCTTTGTGGTAACTAGTAGGCTGATGCAAATGCTCACTGCCAGAGGATCCACATGCCCATATAGCTAAATTAAGGGCAGTGTATAAAATCTGTGTAAGGAGGCCTGACTTGGACTTGGATGTAATAGGGCTAAGAGTGTTTCCTCTTTCACTGACGGGAGAGGCTGCTATTTGGTTCACTGAGCTCCCTTATAACTCAATTTTCACTTGGAACCAACTAAGGGACGTTTTCTTAGCACGCTACTACCCGATCTCCAAGAAACTAAACCATAAAGACAGGGTGACCAACTTTGTGGCACTACTAGGAGAGTCAGTTAGTAGTTCTTGGGTTATATTCACCTCGTTTTTGAGAAGCGTCCCCAATCACCACATAGTTGATGAGTCATTGAAGGAATACTTCTATCGTGGACAGGATGATGATAATAAAGCGGTGTTGGATACTATAGCGGGTGGTTCTTATGGGGAGTGTCCTTATGTTGAGATTGCTGAAAAGTTAGAGAAAATCTCCTGGAACAATAAAGCTTGGAGTAATAGGAAGTCCGATACTGGGAGAAATACCTTCGCAGTGCAATCCACTCACAACCCAGCCACAGATGAGATTCGTGAAGAGATGGCTCAGATGAGAACTGCGCTTGGGTTGGTACTAAAACATATCACTGGGGTGCAGAAAAGATAAATGCAGTTAACTACTTGCTAAACCACCACCACCAAATGATGAGTGTTATTATGAGGAGAATTTCT
The DNA here is from genome assembly GCF_001406875.1 of Solanum pennellii. Classification (NCBI taxonomy): domain Eukaryota; kingdom Viridiplantae; phylum Streptophyta; class Magnoliopsida; order Solanales; family Solanaceae; genus Solanum; species Solanum pennellii. Next base: position 20,724,152 of record NC_028643.1, read on the forward strand.
ATGCAGTAAATGAAAAGACGGGGGTATTCGACCAAGTGCCCAAAGCTCAAATCCGGAGAATTGGCGCCAAGGTCAAGGAAACCAAGGTCGGATCTATGGTAACTATAACTGTGAGGGTCATTTTGTCCGAGATAGAAACTACAACCGCGACAACCACTTCAACAGGGGTAACTATTGTAACAGAAATGATAGGAATGGGCCCTATGTCCCTTCTCAAAATTGTGAAGTTACTCCAAGGGATGGTGGAGATAGTATGGCGCGAGTGGAGGATATGTTGCACAAAATGATGAGGAGGTTCGATGTTAATTATGAGCACATAAGAGTTAAGGAGTGATTTAGTGGGTATTGGGAAGAAAGTCGATACACATGCAATATCAATTAAGCAGATTGAGTTGCAAATGGACTAATTATCTGCGACTGTGAACACACGGCAACCGGGCACTCTTCCTAGCAACACTATCAAAAATCCGAAAAATGACAAACACTGTATGACAATCACTACTCGGGGTGGTAAGCAGATCATTGACCCACTTATGCCGTCTAAGGTGAAAAAGGTGATAAAAGATTATGATAAGGTGATAGAGGTTAGTGGTGACGTAGAAGATAACACTAGAAAAGATGCTGAAGTGCCTATAAAGGTAATTCCCATGCCAAGACCCCCCCTTTCCTCAAAGATTAGTGAAAAAGACTGAGGATGATAAATATCGGCGTTTTATAACAATGTTGAAGCAACTTTCTATCAAAGTCCCTTTGGTTGAAGCTCTAGAACAAATGCCCCGATTATGTCAAGTTTAAGAAAGATCTGGTTACAAAAAACAGATCGGTCACTGTCGAGTGTGATGATAGAATGCAGCATTGTAGTGCTATAGCTATAAGATCTCTCGTACAAAAGAAAGAAGATTCGGGTGCATTCACTATTCCTTGTACAGTCGGGTCATTACATTTTGCGAAAGCATTATGTGATCTTGGGGCAAGCATAAATCTCATGCCCCTCTCGATTTACAAGAAGTTGGGTTTGGGTGACCCAAAACCCATTACCATGCGGCTACTGATGGCTGATCGAACAGTGAAAAGGCCTATAGGGATACTCCACGATGTGCTAGTAAAAGAGGAGTCGTTCATATTTCCGACAGATTTTGTTATTCTTGATTGTGAAGTCGATTGAAGTGCCTATTATTGTTGGGAGCCCATTCCTTGCTACGGGTAGAGCCTTAGTTGATATGGAAAAGGGCAGATGAAATTTCGGTTGAACAATGAAGAAGCGACCTTCTATATTTGTAGGTCCATGAGGAAGAGTGGTGAGCTCCAATCGGTATCTGCTATATCCTACAAAGAAAAGATAAAGAAGGATTATAACCTAAAAAGTGAAAAACGAGAGTTTATGGTTGGGGATTTGGTGATTTTAGAAAATTCTAGGTTGTGTTCGCTTCCGGGCAAGCTCAAGTCCAAATGGACTGGACCTTACTTGATTACCCAATTATTCCCTCATGGAGAAGTTGAGTTAGAAACCAAGGAGGGAGTGCGGTTTAAGGTTTATAGAGAACGAATAAAACTCTATTTTGGGCATACTAAATCGGCAAATGAAGTGATTGAGGCATACCACCTTGATGAAGGCTGAGAAATCAAGTGTCCTCAGTCGTGTCGCGACGTTAAATCAGGCGCTTGTTGGGAGGTAACCCAATACTTATATTTTTTCTTTCTAGTAATGGTATCATTTTCTACTAATGGATTTTAAATTTGCAGGCACATCACCAGGAAATTCTGCAGAAAATCACTCTACAACAGTCACTGACAGACCCATCGACGGCCCAATACAAACGCGACGGACCGTCGCATGAATCCGTCATGCCAGGTCGTCGGGGACTCGTCGCATCATTTATGAGCGTACCCAACCCGACCCGGTTGGAAACTTCTAAAAAATTTCAACCTATAAAACCCCCACCCCTTTATTTGAACGGTTTCTTTCCCTCTTTCTCCCATTCCCTCCCTTTTAAACTTCCCACTTCCTACCTCTCTTTCAACCGATCATTTCCCCAATTTCCTAAAATCCACTCTTTACTAGTCTGAGTCTGCTGATGTGGTTCTCTTCTTGATCACCAAGTTCCTTCCTCGCTTGTTTTTCTCAAATTCTCAGCTATGTGTCTCTAATTTCTTGCCATTTACATTGCATTTTTGTTTATCAATTAGTATTAGCATATCTCTTATTGAAGGGTTCATTCTTTAAACAAATTTTGTCTGACCTAGGTTGAGAATCCTCAAAATTGCCTTGTTAAAACTCTAGAAATAGGTGTTTTAGCATTGCTAGTTTACTAGGTATTTGGGTTAGACACATGTAGGTTAAACACTAAAAATTCCATTTGGGTCATAGGGGATGATTGTTGCATCCCCAGTTCTGTCACTGAATGAAAAAATGAGACCCCGATGACGGACCGTCGTACCCATGACGGACCGTCATAGGGTCCGTTCCAACATCCCCAACACCCCACTGTCCAATTTTCTCCAAGTGTCCACCAACGGACACATGCGACGGACCGTCGTTCCCACGACGGTCCGTCCTGCCCAACTGTTCTGGTTGTTAGAGACCCTATTCCTAGGGGTCTCTCACTTTTTTTAGTGTCCTCTTACAGACATATACGACGGACCGTCATACCCTAGACGGTCCATCCTGCACAACCGTTCTGGTTGTCAGAGAACCTGTTCCTAAGGGTCTCAAACTTTTTCCAAGTGTCCTCTTACGGACATCTACAACATACCATCATGCCCTCGACAGTCCGTCCTGTATAACCGTCATGATGGTCAGAGACCCCTCTCTAAGGGTCTCCATACTTTTTCCAAGTGTCCTCTAACGAAAACCTATGACGGACCATCATACCCTCGACGGTCCATCCTGCACAAACCGTCATGACGGTCAGAGACCCCTCTCCTAAGGGTCCCCATACTTGATCCAAGTGTCCCACGACGGACATCAACGACGGACCGTCATCATCACAACGGTTCGTCCTGCTTATCCGTCATAACTGTCAGAGACTTACCTTCAGGGGTATCCACATAAACATAGTTTAAGTAAGACATGACGGACCCCATGAAGGTCCGTCGTACTCACGACGAGCCGTCACCTGGTTCGTCGTGTTTCATTGTTACTATAGAAATGTCATTACATCTTGACTCTTTCATCTATTTTGTTTCGTTTTGCTTGTCTTCTTTGCTCCTGCTAGTACTAATATTTATTCCTTACATGTACTATCTCTAATGGCACCAAAACAAGATCGAGTCTACGCACGTGGGCAATCAATGTTTGTCGCCCCGTCTGCCCGCCTGGTCATTGGCTCTGATGATGAGCCTGACCCCGATGACGTGCCCCCAGGCACTGCCACCTCATCCCGAGATGCACGTGCTGCCAGAGCCACAACCAAAAAGGTGGCATCCGGCATAGTCACTGCCTCCCAGTATGATGAGGAGCGCACATTGACCGGCACATCTTTGGGGTCAGCTACTCATGAAGAAGGAGCGTCTGGCTCCTTAGGAGTTTCGTGGTCGGAGGAAGCCTCCGGATCTGCTGAAGTCCCTGCACCCGCCACAGCTGCACAGTCTGCCTTATCTGATGAGGCTGACAGTTTTGAATCCACTCCCGGCTGACCGACTCTTGCTCTCACCCCGGTCGCCGATCAGCCCAACCGCTGGTGTGTCGATGGGCAGTATCAAGTTTATTTAGACGCAAAGTTTCTGAATGATAAAGGAGTTATGACACGGACCCTTACATTGAATATGGGGGTCCTTACGGGAAGTCTCACTACTATGCCAGAGATCCACAATCTCTTCCCCAGACAGTGACTGGAGTGGACAGCGCATTCTTTGGGCCGTTATTCTGAAGAATTGGTCCGAGAGTTTTACGCCTCCTATGTGGCTACTCTCAGATCACAGATTGATAGGCAGGTTGCCCCCGCCAAATAGGCCCCACTTGAGCATGTTCGAGTACGTGGCATTCAGGTTGATATCTCCCTGCCTGCCACCCGCCGGTATCTATAGGGGAGGATGTTGATGCCAACTGGACCCCTCACACCGCCCAATTTGACTACCGGTGGCAAATTGTCAAAGATAGCCAATTCATGCGTGGGCCATCGCGGAGAGAGACCACCATGAGGTGGATGGCCCTGCACTTGCCTGTTGATGGAGAGGGTGCTGAGTGGGTAACCGAGCAGAAGGGAGCCATCAAGAAGGCTAACCTCACCTTCACGGCTAAGTTCTTATGTTTGATTGTCCACCACTGCCTTTCCCCCACAGCCGCTGATAATATAGTCACATGGGATTTTGCAGTTCTGATGGCGGCAATGATAGCCGGGTTTGAGGTGGACTTTGCTTGGCTTCTACAGGCAGTCATGCATGAGAGGGATTTTAAGGTCACAACTACTTACCCTTTTCCGCGCATGATATTTTCTTTATGCAGGTCCGCAGGTGTGCCCATCTGGCACATTGATCAGCTCATGACCCCGCTGGCCACTGTTGATATCGGCCTCATCAGGGATGAGGCCAATGAGTTGTCTCCACGCAGAGGGCCCCGTCCAGAGTTGTCTCCACTTGGTGACAATCTGGCTGAGACAGTAGCACAGGCTCGCACGGCTACGCAGGCTGCTTCTGAAACCACTGACACTACCCCGGTCGAGTCTATCCCGGGTAGTAGCCTTGCCCCGAGCTCCTCTCGCTCATCCCCTTTCCCCACTCTGGTCCCGCTTGCTAGGGTCCTGAAACTAGAGGCACAAATGGCTACACTTCTGCATCACATCCAGCCTTGGATGCAAAGGTCTATTGCTGATGCAGAAGAGCGCTTGGAGCGAAGAATAGTCCAGCACACATAGTGAATCAGCGCTTGGACGCTTTGAGTTGCAGATGCTAGCCCGGCCAGCCCCTCAGGTGAATGTGTCGATCCTTCAGGCTGCGGTCGACAGTCTTCAAGCATACATTAATATGATTTTAGAGTCTAGGGTGCCTGAGTCTGAGGCCCCGTCTGCCGAGCCTGCTGAGGACACAGTGATGGCGACCTTATTCGCCACTTCTGATATTCCACCACCTCCCCCTCGAGATCATGACAAGAGGATTAGGGGTCAAGAGGAGGATGAGGCTAGAGCACGGAAAAAGAAGCGCCATAAGATGGAGGCTGCGAGAAGATCCTCGCTTGCTAATGAGGAGGCACTCGGATGAGGGCTGTAAAGTCAGCTGCTGGAGCATCTAGCTCCAGAGATATGGAGATAGCGGGAGGCACTGCTAATAGTGTTTTTGCTGATGAGGACACTACTGAGGGTGTCCAGATTACAGAGGTACTGGGTTCCGGGGAACCGGACCCACCAGCTTGCTGATCGTCGACGCTTTGTGTCCCAGGTTTGCTACACCTACCACTCTCGTATTTCAATTTTTTTATGCATTCGGGACAATTGCATGTCTTTTTGTTGGGGGTGGGGTGAATGGAAAGTGAGTGCTAGGGTGAAGTCTGAGTAGCCCGATTCAGTATCCTCTTTTGGGGTTTTCTTGCCTGTGTTCTTTTTCCCCAAGAGACTGATTATTTTTACTGTTAAACTGGCATGTCTATATCATTTGTACGTAGTTTAACTCTGAAGCATGAAGGCTAAAATGATATCATGATGAAATGAAAATGATGCATGACTAGGCATTCTAATTGATAAATGTGTGTCTCTAAGCATGACATAGAGATACATCACTACATGACCCTGAGTCTAAAATTTGGACTAGGTGTCTGATAATCTGGCAGAGTAATGAGATGTCAAGTGAGTGTGAGGAACATTTGAATAGTCCACTATTTGTACTGAGCTAGAACTTGCCTGGTTAGTCCTGCTAAAAGCAAGATGTAATAGACACTTAGGAAAAGATAATAGGCCCTTGTTCAATATAGCCCATTTTTAGCCTAAATAAAAAAAACTAAATGAAATTAATCCTTCTTTGATCCAAATGATTTGAGCTTAATCTAGACCATTCTTTTTCACCCCAACTGATCTTTTCTGGGAATAATGTTTTGGCCCTGGTCCCTCTTTGGACATGTGCACCTCAGCTTGTGCAAAAAGCATAAGTTGAGGGTGGCTAATGTAGTAAACAACCTTTTTATGGCCCTGACCCAACTTTGGGTATTGTGTACTTTGACTCATGGCAAAGCCATGAGTTGAGGGTGGCTATTATGAGGAATGCTCTAGAAAGTGGGGTTGAAAGAACAAAGAGAGACAAAGAATAAAGGTAAAGTGACTCAAGAACCAGTTGAAAGAAATGTGAAATAAAAAAATACAATAAATACAAGCAATAAAAGAAGAGAGTCACTTACACAAATGAAGAAAGAATGGAAAATAGCAAGGTGAAAGAATATTAGAAATTGGGCGAAATAAAATGATAAAAAGTGGTATGTTTAGCTGATATGTCAAGGAGGGAAAAAGTCCCTAAAGTATACCTAAATATACCCTACCTGACCCTGAGCCTATGTTACAAGCTAAGAAACTCCTATCGTGATCCTAAGAGTTGTATAGAGAACTTAAAGCAGTGAAAATAAGGGCAAGCTTATGGCAATATTTATGAATGAGTTGCAAATTTGTTCTGAGAGTGAGTGTTGAAAATTAATCCTTATACTCAAACTAAAATCATTATGTGAAATATGAGGATATTGATTTGAAGTGAGGACACTAGTTGCAATACCGGAAATATTATCACCTCGGCGAGAAATTGAAGAGGATAGGTGTTAGTGCGTGGTGAGTCCGTGTCATGGTCTTATTCCACATAATTCAAGCTTAATAGTGATATCATGCATAAATATGATGAGACTGATTGGAATTGATAGCCAAATGATTACGAAATATAAAACATGGATAATATTGTACAAAGATTTTGTAGTGAGTCATAGTGTGTCGCTTGAGGACAAACAATGAATTTAAGTTGAGGGTGTTGATATACCGTGGTTTCACGGTATTTTTAATGTTTTTTCCTTAAGTTTAGTGTGTGTCCAAAAGCCTTTTTGTATTAATTTTTATGTAAGTTTACCTTTATTTGCAGGAAATCTGTCTAAAGATGCACGTGGAAGTTTTTGAGCAAGAAATGCAGAAAAGTTACCATCTAAGGAGCTTGTAATGGTCCGTCGTGTCTGTGACGGTCCGTAAGTGGCATTGTAGTGAAGCTACTGAAGGAAGATGGGGAAGTCTAACCAAGTGTAGGGTTACGAAGTGCGTGACGGACTGTCGTAGCCATGACGGTCCGTCCTGTTGGTTCGTCGTGATGATTAGAGAAGTAGTCCCAGTACCCAAATTCCAAGAGTTCAAGTTTTATGGAACGAAGACCCTCGATGGACTGTTATGCATGTGATGATCTGTCATACCTACCGTCGAGGGTAATGAAGAGAGCAGCAGAAGAATTTGCAAAGTATGGGACAACGGAGTCCATGAAGGCCCGTCGTGACCACGACGATCCGTCGCGAGGTCCTTTGACCCAGCCGCGTTTCGAAAGGTTTCCAGCAATTAGAGTCCTTCTTCTATTAGGTCTTTGTTTTTTTTATAAATAGTTGTAAAAACCTCATTTTTGGGGTTAGACTCTCGTACAGTTAGACTCTCATTTGGTTAGACTCTTGGGTATTAGACACTTTTATGTTATGTTCTTGGTGAGGAGATTAATTTGATTATTACACTTTGGATTGTTACACTTTTCTCTGTAGTTGATTGTTGGTGATTTTGTCGATTAATCAAGTAAATTTCTGAATTTTATTCTTTCTCATTGAAGTAAGTGCATGAATTCTTATATCATATATATGAATATTGTGATTATGACTATGGGTAACTAAACTCCATAACTAGGGTTATGGAAACCATCGGTGAATAATAAGATAAAATCTAACTAAAATAATAATTCTAGAATAGTGTCTTGCATGTATTCATAATTCTTTCGCTTAGATGTCTTTTTAACGGATGACCAACGTTAGAACTCGCCTAAATGCTACTTGCCGGACCAAGGAGGTAGATAATAGGAAAATAATTATTAAAATAGATTTAGTGTATACTATCTAATAGGCTAGTATTGATTGGTACGAGGTAATAACTTAGTCAAATATTGAATACAATGCTTAATATGAAGTAAAGGTAAGGGTTAGTATAGCAACACACGTAGCTGGACCAAGGTGCGAGTGAAATTTTCTAGATGCCGGACCAAGGATTTAGAAATACATAACTTATCACTTTGCATGCAAGATACAAGTAAAGAATTGTTATAGTTAGAATTATAAAGTTAGGAACCTGTGGGGAACTCGTAAACCCTAGTTACTTTTATTAATTGATTAAACTCCAACATTTGAATCTTTTAGATTTCTACTTTAATTTAGCTAGTTATATAGAAATAACCCCCCCCCCTTTATTGTTTTTGTTTTCGAAGGAAATAATTGACTAAATAGTAGTAATAATAGAATGAAGTTAAGTCTGAACTATTTTCTTCGTGGAAACGATCCTAACCTCATTAGTTGGGTTCTTTAATTGATACGACCGCTTTACTTCTTATTTGAGAAGTAAGTTTGAGCGAATCAAGAGTGATAAAAACTCACTCTACATTGCAAGTTATGCAGTGAATTCAAGTCGAGGTTAAGATACTCACCCATAAATCAAGGTGATATCTTAAAGTCAAGACTCTAGAGAAGCTTCATAGATAGGAGCTTCTACTTTTATTTTATTTTCACTATTAGTTTTCATTTTATTTTCTATGTACGGATTAGAGTCGTGACCTGGAGCCTCAATGGAACTTCACTTAACTCGAACTCATCACCTCATCTCCTTGAACTACATGAGACTCTATTCCCTTATAACCTGGGATATGTAGGATGTCCAAAATCAAGGCTCGGTCACACAAAAAAAAATTCTTCAAATACAAGTTTGATCAAAATTTATCAAGTTATCTATTTTTTTATCTCAAAACTCTTCGTGTTTCCTGACAAAGAGGGGCACACTGTAGACACGTAATTTTTGACCGAACGTAAGTTTTACTTCATTATTTTAAATCTTAAATATTTTATAAAAATCTATATTAAATATTTTTATTTCAAACTTATTTGAGTAAGTTTATTTTAAAATATTTAAAAATAACAAATAATATGTTTTCTTCTAGTTTTAGAGTTAATAAATAAACTAGTATTTTTTTTAATTATTGTAATTTTATTAATTTAAAATATTAAGTTAATATTTTATATTTTGTATGTTTAATAGTAAAAATAGATATCCTACACTACCCCATTTCTACACCTAAAACCCCACATTACCACAGATTTTCTTCCACCATAATTCCCATCCCACTCCCCACACTACAACACCCCTATACAAAAACACTCCACAACTACATCTATTACACTACAATGCATAGAGAAAGAAACCAAACATAAAAGGATAGACACGTCAACAGGAAAAAACACTTGAAGAAAATTAGAAACAACAACCAGCACACACGCACACCAACAACAAAAGAAAAGAAAAAACATCGACAACACACAACACATACGTACAAAAATAAACAAAAAATATATACATGTTTCCCAAAAAATAAACACCACAAATGAAATAAAAGATTTGTGAGGTTCTATTGAGTTTCAATCAATATTTTGCGATATTTATTCTCGTTATTTGAGATTCAAATTTATTCTCTTTATTTGAGATTCAACTTTATGTTACCTCTTTAGTTTATTCATGAAATTTGAGGTAATTTATGATAAAATTATTAACATATTTATTTTCATTCATAAAAATATTTGAAATAAACTATTTGTTTAGTTGTTATTCTACTTCATGAATACAGGTAGCTTTAATGATTATTATATTTTATCTTTGTTATTTGTTAAGTTGTGATCTCTTAATAATGAACCGGTGATAACATTGTTCTTGTCTTGATTTAGGTAATAATGATAAGTTAGGTACAATTAGGCTAAAATAGATAAATAAATTATTATTATGATATTTTATTTTTAAAAAATGAGGTTTGATTTAAACAATTTGTTTTGCTTATTTGATGAGAAAGTGCATACTTAATTTTGACATTAACTTTAAGAGGAAATATAAGATATAAAATAAAAGATATAGAAATAATTCAAGAATTAAATATTGTATCCTCAAAATTTAGTTTTAGTTAAAGTTATTTAGTTTTATGTTTGATGGAAAAATATTTGTTTTAATGACTAGATGAGTTTAGGCATATTAATAATTATTTGTTTAATTTAAGAATGTGGTTACACATCTTTCTTGAGACAGCATAAGAAGCACAAGGATTCTGAGACACATCTTGTTTAAAAATATAAATAAATTTTATTAATTTAAAGTAACACTTATAGACAATTATGTCACCAAACATCAAGATCGAGAATGCAATTATGCATTCGATTTAACACTAATAAATATATGAGCAAAATTGTAGCATATAAAATATATCCAAAATTTTTTTTTTTAAAGTAGATGTCAATAAATGTCACCGTGCTAGAACCACAAGACTCGAATAATGCCTAATACATTCCCCTCGGTCAACAGAACTTCCTACCTGAATTTCTAGTTCGCAAACCAAATAAAAAGTTTTTTCCTTTTGATTAGGAATTAAATAAAAAGGAGTATTAGAACACCTTTACTGAATTCCAAGTGACGAATCTGAAAAAAAAGTAAAAATAATCCCTAAATCAATACCTACATTTAAATTTGAAAAACAATTCCGCCGTGAGAAGAAAAGGGGTGTGACAACAATAGTTCATCGACTCATAATTACGGGGCTACAACTATTAGGTCTAGCGATTCAAGATAAGGCCTAGAATACTTCATTAATCACTTATGAAAGGTCTACGAGCATTGGGTCTACCGATGCAACATTCATTAGGTAAAGATTCATTAGTTGCACAAGAAGAGGATGCCTAAGCCTATCAATTCAATATGTATCATTACATTGAAGAAACCTTTCACATATATAATAATCATCCATTAGTTTTTAATTGAGAATAACCATTCAATAATAACACCATTACATTGTAGACATGATCACATTACTTTCATTCAAATCACAAAGCATATACATAGCCGTGATCATGCAAGAATTCTTCATAATTTTCCTTCCAAGGCTATGAATAAATCTCAACCCAAACATCAAGAATACTACTTTAGATAAGGAAATATAATGACTGAATAACTCAATCAACATAGACATAATCAATTAACATGCTTCCATAATCAATAAACCCAAATCGTAAATTCACAATTTAGTATTTTAGTGGAATCATAGTTTCATGTCAAAATTTCATAATAATTGAACATTAATTCCTCAATTCAATCAAAATTCATCATAAACAATCATTGAAAAGTTTTGAAGTTTAACCCATGACTTAGATTCAAACACTAACTTTTGGGGGACTTTGGAAATTTTGAATTTTTTTTTCGAAGGGACTCCTTGGATGGAACCAAGGATGAAGACTATCATACCATGACTGAACTATGGACAACCACCACGAGACGTGGATTGTCCCACGCGGGCGTTGGGGGGTGGGCGTGGTGTAGGTCACATTTATAGGTCCTTGGATTTTTGAAAGGTTATTTGTTCTTGGGGCAGCCTTAGGGTTAGGCTTAAGGTCATCTTAAAGGACCCTTTGTTGGTCCTTGGGGGGTCCTACCTTGACATTTAATCCCTAAAAACCTCAACCTAAGCTCGGGAACTCAGTTTACAACATAAAACTCAACAACACACTCGTAAGGCTCTAAATTCACCTACTAATTGTCCGAGTCGTTACACTAGATTCCTAGGTGTTACATTCACATACTAAACCATAACAAGGAACTCTTCAAAAATACATATCATTCTAGTATACCTTGACAATTATTTCCTCCACTAGACCTTGAATGTGAAAAATCACCATTATCCCTTATTGTCTTCTTTGAATCCCTAGTATTTTTCTTAAGTTTTCCTTCTTCTATTTGTTGGGCAAGAACAATCAAACATGAGATTTCATCTCCTTTAACAAGTATGGTGGTTAGGAATTCTTTGTCCACTAAGTTGAAAGCACATAAAACAAATTTAATCATTCTTTCCTTTGGATCGTCAACCATAATTGGAGTATCTGTAGACAATTGCATGAATTTCAAAGCATACGCCTTCACACTCATATCCCCTTGACGAAGGTTCTAAAATTTAACTACCTTTTCCTCAATCATATCAAGGGGAAAGAACCTATCAAGAAAATGAAGCCTAGATTTCCCCCAATAATGAAGACCCGGATAGACGACCTCTATTTGTTCCATTGGTTTAACCACATTTGAGAAACACCTTAAGTTTATAAGCCGCATATATCCGCCTTTTCCACTAGCGTTACTCCTATAATCATCAACATCTCATGCACCTCAAAATGAAATTCGGAGGGTATTTGTTGCCTTAAGAACAATTAAATTCCAAAGGATTCATCCTAGAAAACTCCTTCACTCTAGTTGTCGTCATACACAACCTTGGGTTCGCAGAAGCCACAACCTTTCTATTTGCTAGAGGCCTCAAAGCTTTGGCTAATGCGTGAAATGCAACTCAAAACTCATCATTTGTCACGACCNTGACCCAAGGCACACCCTAGACATAACATGGCATACATGACTCTGAGAAGCCTCATATAAACCACTTAGCTTTCAAAACATAAGTCAATAGAAATTAGCGGAAATGTAAACACTTTTCCACCAACATCAAAGTTTTATATCAAAAATGGAAGTCGATTGCTCTTTTTTCCGAAATCATGTATATCATAAATATCTTGGGACACTGCAAATACAATAGTGCTCAAAATATATCAAAAGAACATAAGAAAAATGATGGCTCTATCCTCAAATACGATGAGGACTCACCGCTCTCCAAGTATTGCTCCACTAACATCCTGGTGACGAGAATGGGAATTGATATTGTCAGACCCTACATTTTTATAAGAAATATGGGCAAGAGTATGCGTTAGTACAAATATATACTAAATATTGTAGCATATGTAAACGTAACAGGAGCATAAGAGTTAGGCATAATAAATACACATAATATATCATACCAATATTGGAGAAATACTTCTTGACGTAACCTCAAATCATGGAAGACAACTCTAGTAACCATAAAAGCTCGTCATTCATCGTAACATAGTCTAGCTTATCTTTTAGAGAGATGTTGAATCCCCTCTTTGCCTTACTACTAAAGAAAATGGGACGTTGCCTTTAGTCCTTCTAAACATATGGATCAGGATACTCAACTCTTGTCCAACAACATATGACATGGGTATTCACCTTTTGTTATTCTATAATGATCATGTGTATTAACCTCTTGTCCAATCATATCTTAATTACATGGAATTCACCACTTATTCAACTTTAAGGAATAAGACTTCCCCTTGGGAACATGCGTCCTAAAATGGTATTTTAGACACCTTCTCAAAAAATAAGACTCAATATTAGTAGACCCTCATGCATTCATCTTATGTAGGGAAGGTAGGGACTACATCTACCAACATAACATGCATGAAATTTTAAAATTTACTCATATTCAAGGAGTAACTACCTTCTCCATTATAAATATATGCTCAAGACAATATCATGGAGATCATATGCAATTAAATCTCAAAAATCATCGCTAAAGCAAGTTCATCAATTTATCTCTTCAAGTCTATGGGAAGTTCACACTTATTACACTTACAACATGAGGAATATTAATCATATAAATCCTTTTTTTTAAAACACGAGTTTATATGAACATCTATAACATAAGGAAATCATCGGAGCATCAATAAACACATGACTTCAAACAAGGAGCAAACCATGAAAAAATCATTTCTGCAAGCTAGAGGAATAGAAGGGAAAAAATGTAGGACTACGCCTCAATCTCGACAAGATAACTCACGCGGATCATATAATGACATGAATTTACCAGTCAAAAAACACCTCTACTGTTTTTCCTATGAACAAGGTACAGTTTTTCTCATAATTTAACTAGAACTAAAAAATCCTCAATTTTCACACATTGATTATGAATTTCGGGTACAAGGATCCATTTTAACACTCACGCTCAGGAATAAGTTCAAATAGAACTATTGCATCATGTCATAGGATTGCCCTTATCTTCGCTGCTTAGGTTTACCAAACTAGATCTAGGATCACAATAGGACTTTCTCGGCATGTAATGTAGGCTCAGTATCAGGTATGGTAAATTTGGATACACTATCTTCCCTCCTTGACATTACAACTAGGCTTTCCACCACTTATTATTGTATTGGTGGTATATTTCTTTTCTCTTCTTTCCTTTGGCTCATATCAACCTTAGGTGTGACTTTCACCTTTGTATCTCTTTTTTTTTTCCCTATTGTTCTTTCATTTTCGCCAACTCACATTCTTCTCTTTACTTATTATTTTCTTTTCAACATCCAAATCTTTTCACAACCATTTCTGGGTCTTCTCTCGTAATAGACACCCTATACTCATTTCTCCATGAGTCGAGGTGAACAATACACAATGTTCGGTCTATTAAAGGCGCAAACTATTTGGATCAAAGGGAACATTTACTTCATAAAGTCAACCTCTTTTTAAGCTAGTTGAGGACTATTCTGAACAAGGGCCTATGATCATTTCCTATCTTGTAGAGCATATTCCATCAGTATGACTAACCTGGAAAATTCTAGTTACACACCAACTTATGAACAATTAAGTATTCTCAAAATAATTTGGCTCATCATTACATTATCAAAGTATCAGAATTTTCAGTTAATGTTTTAGTTACATGCAATGTATTTGGTGCATTTTCATGTCATGTTTGGAGCAAACACATTCCACTTATCTCAGCCTATATATGCAAGCACTACAATTTGATGGGGCTGTTTTTTGTAGTCGTTATACATCAATCTTTCAAAATTCTACAAATATACTTACTAATACATGTTGGTTAAATAGAAATTTAAGCAGTATCTTGGGAAGAAAGAACAGACACAAGAAAACCCTAATAGCGGTCGTGAGTTGGGATACTCAAAATGCCCCCTATCAAATTCAATTTACCCTACCCCCAACAAAAGAGAGAACAATAGTACATAATGTACAATAAATCATAGAAAGCATAATTGTAAGTGAATCAAACCTCTCGCGCATAGTTTTGAAAACCTCTCAACAAGTGGGTGAGTCCAGTTTCCCGGAGCCCGCAGGGTCAGCAATTTTGTCACCATAAGTGGTGCCCACATCTCCAAGGATGACACCATCAGTAGTGTCATACACCACTTTATCAGCACCATCATTAGTGCTGACTAGTCCACTCACTGGCACGGAACTGGATGCCGCAATATCTAACGCTTGCACCCTCTTCTGGCGCATCTCTTCAACCACTATCGAGGCCCTTCTAGACTGTTTCACCTCTGTCCTCTACATTTTTATGGCACATGCCTCATCACTGGCCTCAAGGGTGCAACTAGAATAGTTTTTTTAATCCAAGAACATGTGGTATGGGTTGCGTCTTAGCAGGTTCCTTGAACAAGGCATCAAGGATAGTCTCACAACCGGGGAGCACCCCTTGACGTAACTGGTGTCGTCGTCTTGGAAGCTTACATCATTACATTCATAGGTTAAAAATGCGGAAAATATAAAACTTTTCTTCTATTTATCATGAGGTTTACATAGACATCTCACATACACATAATATATATTCATATCGAGTATACATAGACCCTTCGTATAATAAAATTACATAGTCTTCTACTTTTATTACACACACACACACAAAATATATATATATATANTTAAAGCCACAAATAGGCTATAAAATCTATAGTACTCGAATGAAAGGAAATGAAAATAATATCTTTAAAACTAATCAACATCCAATGCTAGAAAGTGGAATTATCCTCGAAGTAGTGAGGACCTACCCAACTAAGGGAATGGGAATCCAAGTCTTCCTTCGAATGTCGTCACAAGCTCTTTAATGACCGAAACCTAAAATGTTGGGTAAAAGGGAGAAAATGGGGTTAGAAAATCACTTGTACAAATTATGAGACCATATAAACACACAACATAAAATCATGCTAAAAAGGTACATTTAATTAAAGCATGCAATTTACTTTGAAAAGCCTCATGCACATTCAGGAACCAATACAAGTCAATAATACATATTCATTAAGTCGATACCAAATACATCAAAAGGCCAACAATACTAAGTCTAGTCAATTAAACATGCATATCAACATAATTGAACATATAATCATTACAATCCTATCATCAAGTTATAACATCAACAAACATATATCAGAGTTCATAATGTCATAACCAAAGCAAGACCATTACTCATTAACCCTCATTAATTCCACTAATGCAATGACTAAGAAAATACCCATAATCTTACTCAATCAAGTAAACCTCACAAGAACCATAAACAATGTCCAACTTCACATAGCATACCATTAAGAGTACAGAGCATCATACTTCTGCAATAGAGACCAAACACATGTTCATAAGTGAAACTAACATCATATAGTGTCATCAATATGTAAGATCATCATATATATATACAAGCATATACATATATAAGAACATCCTTCTAAGATTTCCCTCAAGACTAACTAGTGCAATATATAGGTAGAGTCCTATACCCACACCTAGACTAAGCAAAACTCCTTATGTCATCCTAGTTAGAGTTCATTGATTACTTCATTTTACCTTTTTGGGATATCTTGCTTTAACTAACATAGAAGACATGATCTAATATGGAATTCGGTGTCATGGAATGCTACACCAATAGAAACTGGACTACTTGCCAAGGTATTACCAAAACAAGATCATAGCTTCTATGTGTATCAACTAGCTCGTATTCCTATGCGGGCAACATAGTTCAAGATTAGGAGATATAGTTGGAAGCCTAATTATTCTAAATGCATTATAGTCCCCAATATCATGAGTACATTAGTGATCCTACCTTCCCTATGTGGGAAGGGATACTCCTCACTCTAGTTCACTCGGTGCAAAGCTACAATACTGTTGAAATGTCATTAATGTCTTTATAAATCATCATAGCTTAATGTAGGTCATATGGTCTATCCCTTATATAATCATCATCATAGCCCAATAACAATTACATGAGTATTGTCCTTTCATTACAATTCGTACATGTGAGGTTAGCACATTTACATAGTCACATCATAACAAGGCACATTGGTAAGTTATCACCATCCTTATAACATTTACATCTTAGCCAACAACTCACAAACCATAGTTGATGACATTCCATTTAAAAATCATACCAACCCTATAAATCTTAGCATAATGTATACTGCAATACAACATCATCACTTAATCACAAGTAATCGTATTTGATGTAAAGAATTGTAATCACAAGACTTACCCAATCTCCTTCACAATGTCATCATCAAGGTTTTACCATCAACCATCCAATTCAACCGAAAATAGGTGTAATATCATCAAACAATAGTAATCAACATAATAATGAAGTTAATTGAATCACTACACAACAATTCATTACTAGTTCATACCCTAGAGTTAGAGACTTAGGTCAAATTCATAATCTTCTTCACAACCTAGGCTAATTACTCAAGAACCAGTATAATTGGATTATAATATATCACACTCTACTCATAACATGACATAACAGCAACATAGAACAGTAATTTACACGTTAACCAAACCAATTTTATCAATACTAGATAATTCAACTCAAGATCACAAGCTAGTGTTAAAGGGAAAAAGGTCATCTTTTCAAATTAGGTCAATGCATCAAGAAGTAGTCTAAGTGATTAAATGATACATGTTAATATACTCATAATAACCAAAATATATCATAAACACTACATTTCACAAATCAACTTCGTAGTGGAAGTAAACCCACTTGAATTTCATACTTTTGAAATCAATTTAGAGGAACCCTTTGGGGAAAGACATCCCAAAGGTGAAAGGAATCTCATACCTTAATAATTGATGAAGTTTGATGGAAAAAAGTTGATCCTTTTCATCCTTAGAACCCTCCTTTTCTCGGTCTTATTTGGAGTTTCTTTTCGAGAGAGAAGGAAGAGCAATTGGGTTTTTCGAATTTATGAGAGTTAATTGAGGTTTTAGGCTTAGGGTAATTTATATAGGGACTTAACTAACTTAATCAACCACCCCCTAATACCTAATTAACCTCCTAACTAACTAAATAATTATATGAATTAAGTAAAATAAGGCAGCACATAGGGGCCTGATCTACGAGACCCCGACTGACAGGCCGTAGGTCAGTCGACGCCCATGTGCCCCTCTGTGCTGCACACCCTCGTTGGTGTCATAGAATGGTCCAAATGGATAATTATCCAATACATCTAAATGTTGGTCTACGGAAGGATCGAAACCCCGTCGATCCAATAACGCCTCGTCGCCTGCAACTCCTGGGTAGACACTACCTTTGGGCAGCTTTTTGCCAAATTGCAAAGGTCATTCTTCAAGGATCCTTGGTTGGTCCTTGGGGAGGCTTACCCGGACATTTCGACTATAAACTAACTCTAATATGTTTTAGACACCTTACCACAAAGTTTCATAATTTTTTGGCTCTTCAAACATAGTCAAATAGGCTAAGTCACACTAGCTCCTCTTGAACTAGTTTCCGGACGTCATGAACGTTCCTTGACGTTTTGATTCTAAACTTCCTAAATGAGTTATATACATTATAACTGACTTTAAAAAAGTTTTACAACTCTTAGACTCACATGTTAGGCTCTAGATTAGGCTTTAGACTTTCATAGTATTACATTATTCCCCCTTAGGAATATTCGTCCCTAAATGACACAAAAATTCCTTAAAAGGAAGGAATAGACTCAAGACTAGCAGTCCAACCAACAAAAAAATATTATACATGAGTCACAATCAAAATCATCATAGTCACATAAACTTTTTGACCATACAACTCAAAATATCATTTTAAACTCATAAGAGTTCAACATTTATTCCATGCTTATTCATTACGTCAAAGCTTTCTTCCACACATTTCAACGTGCTCAATATATTTCATAAAGACTCAACATACCAAAATGCACAACATAAACTCAAAACAATAAAAAAGCAAAATTTTCATTTTTAGGCATAAATTTCACTGTAGTTTACTTTTTAGGCATAAATTTCACTATGATTCACATTAATATGCACCTTTTTGCACTTCACCAAAAATCAAGGCAATTTCAAATAAACTCATTATGTTCACTATAATTACGAATAACTAACCTTAGTTATCAAATAGATGAGGGTAACGGGACTTCATACCGGCCTCGGCCTCCCATGTTGCACCCTCAACTAGCTGGTTCTTCCATAACACCTTTACGGAAGCCACCTCTTTGTTTCTTAACTATTTTACTTGTCTATCAAGGATATCAATCGGAACCTCCTCATATGAGAGGTTTTATTGAACACTTAGACCTTCAATATGAAGTATGGACTCGGGATCCCCGATATATTTTTTAAGCATGGAAACATGATACAGCGAATGAACCGAAACCAATTCACTAGGTAACCCCAACTCATATGCAACCTTACCAATATTTTGCTAAATTTCAAATGGACCCACATAACAAAGACTCAACTTCCCTTTCTTGCCAAATATTACCACCCCTTTCATCGGCAAAATTTTTAGATACACCTTATCACCATCTTTAAACTTTAATTCTCTTCTATTATGGTCGGCATAAGACTTTTGTCAGATATATGTTGTTTTCAAGCAGTTCCATATAATATGAACCATCTCCAAAGTCTTATAAATGAATTCGGGACCCAATAGTTAAGACTCACCCACTTCAAACCATCCAATTGGAGATCTACATCTCCTACCAAACAAGGCTATGTAAGGAGCCATATAAATAGATAAACGGTATTGTAAGAAAAATCAACCAAAGGCACGTTTTATTCCAATTTCCCTTGAAATAAAGTATACTATCTCAAAGAATATCCTCTAGGGTCTTAATAGTATGTTCTGCTTGACCATCCGTTTGAGGATTAAAAGCGGTGCTTAACTTCACCTTGGTACCCAACCTTTTTTGGAAGGACCTCCAAAACCTAGATGTGAATTGTGTACCCCTATCTGATATGATGGATAACGTAATACCATGGCGACACAAAATCTCATCTATGAAGATCCTTGCATAATCAGCCGCCGACTTGATGGGAATAAAATGAGCGGATTCGTTCAACCGATCCACAACAACCCATCTGGAGTTATATTGCTTTTGTCTCCGAGGCAAACCTAACACAAAATCCATATTAATTTCTTCCCACTTCCAACTAGGAACTTGGATTTCTTAAATCAAACCATCCGGCTTTTGGTGTTCGTCTTTCAGTTGTTTGAAGATTTGACATTTTGCAACAAATCCCTCTATGTCCTTCTTCAAGCCTTCCCACCAAAACCCTTCTCTAAGGTCATGATACATCTTTGCAGAACCCAGAGGAATGGAGTAATGAGACCCTTGAGCTTCCTCAATAATCCGGTTCTTCAAACTATCTACATTAGGAATACATAACCTTCCTTGATATCTCAAGACACCATCCGCCCAAGAAGAATGACTCATTAAGCTTACCAATAACCGACTTCTTCAACTCCATAAAGGGTCAATCAAGGTTTTTTTTGGACCATAAAACCACCATAAGGAGAATCTTTCAATGTACCACCCAATATAGACAACCTATGAACATCTTTCCCTAGGTCTTTCTTAGATTCATCTACTTGAGATACATTGTCAATGGTCATACGACTTAGAGCATTTGCAACCACATTGGCCTTGCCGGGGTGGTAGAGAACACTCATGTCATAATCTTTTAACGATTTCTACTACCTTCTTTGTAAGAGATTCAACTTCTTTTGAGTAAACACATATTGAAGACTCTTATGGTCGTTATACACATCAACATGGATACCGTACAAGTAATGTCTCCATATTTTCAGGCAAATACCACGACCACTAACTCAAGATCAGGCTAATACTTTCCCATGTTGCATAAGCACGCACACTAAACCCACTCGTGATGCATCACAATATACCATGAAGCCGTTGGTACCCTCTGGTAAAATCAACATCGGAGCGGAAATAAGCCTATCTTTCAAGATTTGGACATTTCTTTCACATGCCTCCGACCTCTCAAATTTCATACTCTTTTGGGTAAAAGTAGTGAAGGGAGAAGCAATGGATGAAAAACCATCAACACACCTTCTATAATAACCCGCTAGACCCAAGAAACTTCTATTGTCGGTTGGAGTCAATGGCCCATGCCAATTTTCCACCGTCTCGATTTTTCTTGATTGAACCTCAACTCCCTAACTAGAAACAATATGACCAAGAAATGTCACCGACCTCAAAAAAAACTCAAATTTTCTATACTTGGAAAATAGTTGGTTCTCCTTAAGCACTTGTAACATAACTGTCAAATGGTCCATGTGTTCACCCTCACTTTTTCGTATATACCAAGATGTCGTCAATGAAGACAATGACAAATGAATCTAGGTAACTTTAAAACACCCAATTCATCAGATCTATAAACTCCGTTGGAGCATTAGTGAGACCAAAGTACATTACCATATAATGTTCAGAATGCTGTCTTTGGTATATCCACACCTCTCACCATAAGTTGATGATACCCCGATCTCAAGTAAATCATAGAAAAGTAGCTTGCCCCTTGGAGTTGATCAAACAAGTCATCAATCTGAGGGAGAGGATACTTGTTATTAATACTGACTTTATTGAGTTGGCGATAATTCATGCACATTCTAAGGGACCCATCCTTCTTCTTCACAAACAAAAATGGAGCACGACGTAAGGAAATACTAGGTCTTATGAAGTCTTTGTCTAGTAAGTCCTTGAGTTGAGCCTTCAACTCTTTCAATTCATCCGCAGTCATTCGACAAGGAGGAATTGAAATGAGATTAGTATCCTGTAGCAAGTCAATACTAAAATCAATTTCCCGTTCGGGAGGGATTCTGGGAAGATCATTAGGATAGACCTCCGGAAATTTCCTTACTATGGGGACTAACTCAATTGGAGGATTTTCAGAGTCTAAATCTTTGACTCTTACAATGTGAAATAAACACCCTTTTGAGATAATTTTACAAGCCTTGAGACAAGAGATAATACAATCTCTAGGAATAGAATTTCCCCCATTCCACTCTAAAACAGATTCGTTTTGAAAATTGAACTTGACAATTCTAGTTCTACAATCAAAGAACGAAAACAATCATTTAACCAATCCATCCCCAAAATGACATCAAAATCAACCATATAAAGTTATACTAATTAAACCTGAGTAATTCTATTAGGTAACATTATAGGACAATTTTTGTATACCTTCTCTACAACCACCAACGCACTTACCAGGGTAGTTACATGAAAGGTTTATTTAGAATATTGGGAAAAATATCAAACTTCCTAGCTATCAAGGGAGTAACAAAATATAATGTAGCACCCGGATCAAGTAAAGCATATACATCAATAAAAAAGACTTATAACATACCGGTCACCACATCGGGAGAACTCTTTTGTTCACCCCTAGAGAGAAGTGCATAAAATTGATTATTCTTTGGAGTATCCACATTAGAACCACTAGCTTGAGCTTGCCCGCTACATTTATTTTGCCCCTTCAAATTTGGACAATCCCTAACCTTGTTGCCACTCTTTCCATACCAAAAGAAATTGTCCGTCCCAACAACGCAATCACCGTATTTCTTATTACCCCACTTTCCACAAGTTTGCTTCTTGCTTGGTTATGTAGTACCTCTTCCCTTTTGATACTTAGGATAAGACACCCTTTCATCACGAGCCTTGCAAATTTTGTTAGGAACTTGATTAGAAAACCTCTTCTTAAACCTAGGCTTGCATTTGATATCAAGCCTACCCTTTGAAAAACCACCATGATAAGACCTTTCCCTCTTGAAATTTTTACTCTTCCTCTTAACCTTTGTCTCTTCTACTTGTTGAGCGTCAACCATGAGACGAAAAATGTTCACATTAGCATGTAGCATAGCCGAACGACATTCTTCCTTGAAGTAATCCGGCACCCCCGTCACAAAGCGGCTCATTTCATCCCTAGGGTTGAAAACCAAAGAAGGAGCATATTTTTAAAATTTAGTAAATTTCAAAGAGTAGGCAAGTACACTCATACCTCCTTGACGAAGGTTGATAAATTCTTTTACTTTAGATTCCCTCTTCTCCCGAGGAAAAAATTATCAAGAAAAGTATTCTTGAAAATCTCCCATGTCACCGGTCTACCCCTTAAGGGACTATTGTCTCTCCATTGGACGTACCAAGTTAAGACCCCATAATTGAGTTGGTAAATGTGTAACTCGGCCTTCTGACTAGTAGTCAAACACATAGCATAGACAATCTTGTAGGTTTCATCAATGAAATCTTTGTGTTCTTCCTCAACATTGGTGACAGAAAGTAGGGGGATTCATCCTTGTGAAATCTCTAAAACGGGAGGCCATGGTGCCAACATGTTTCTTTCCTCGGGGTACAACCTCCCGATTAGGCTGTCATGGCTTTAGCTTGAGTAGTGACGGCTTCTGCATGAGTAGTAATGGCTTGGGCATTGGATAAAGGATGCCTTTATGTCGCTATCCGTCAAGGGTGGAGGATTGACTGAAGCTTGATCATCATTAGCAACTTCTTCAAAACACACACACACACACACAAAGATATATATATACCATCTAAACAAGAGTATAACAATTGGGCATAGCCTATACATCAATACATTAAAAGCCACATATAGGCTATATAATCTTTAGTACACAAATGAAAGGAAATGAACACATGTCTTTAAGACAAATCAACATCCAATGCAAGAAAGTGGCATAGTTCTCGAAGTAGTGAGGACCTACCCAACATAAGGAATAAAAATCCAAGTCTTCCTTCAAATGTCGTCACAAGCCTTCAATGACCGAAACCTAAAATGTTAAAGAAAAAGGGAGAAAATTTGTTTAGTGCATCACAGGTACTATGTATGAGACCATATGCACACACAACATAAAATCATGCTAAAAAGGGAAATTTCATTAAAGCATGCAATTTTCTTTGAAAAGCCTTATGCACATTCAAGAACCAATACAAGTCAATTATACATATTCATTAAATCAATACCATGTACATCACAAGACCAACAATACTATGTCTAGTCAAGTAAACATGCATATCAACAAAATTGAACATATAATCATTAAAATTCTATCATCAAGTTATAACATCAACAAACATATATAAGAGTTCATACTGTCATAACCAAAGCAAGAC
The DNA here is from genome assembly GCF_001406875.1 of Solanum pennellii. NCBI lineage: Eukaryota > Viridiplantae > Streptophyta > Magnoliopsida > Solanales > Solanaceae > Solanum > Solanum pennellii. Next base: position 20,748,417 of record NC_028643.1, read on the forward strand.
CATTACTCATGAACCCTCATTAATTCCACTAATGCAATGACTAAGAAAAGCCCCATAACTTTACTCAATCAAGTAAACCTCACAAGAACCATAAACAATGTCTAACTTCACATAGCATACCATTAAGAGTACAGAGCATCATACTTCTGCAATAGAGACCAAACACATGTTCATAAGTGAAACTAACATCATATAGTGTCATCTCAATGTCCCGGCTATTCACGGAACGTGAGAAGCAGATGATTGATCATCTGTTTCCGGAAGAAATCGAATATGTAAGATCATCATATATATATAAGCATATACATATATAAGAACATCCTTCTAAGATTTCCCTCAAGGCTAACTAGTGCAATATATAGGTAGAGTCCTATACTCATACCTAGACTAAGCTAAACCCCTTAGGTCATCCTAGTTAGAGTTCATTGATTACTTCATTTTACCTTTTGGGGATATCTTGCTTTAACTGACATAGAAGACATGATCTAATATGGAATTCGGTGTCATGGAATGCTACACCGATAGAAAGCGGACTACTTGCCAAGGTAGTACCTAAACATAACCATAGCTTCTATGTGGATCCACTAGCTAGTATTCCTATGAGAGCAACATAGTTCAAGAACTAGGAGATGTAGTTTGGACCCATTTTATGCTACATGAATTATAGTCTCCAATCTCATGAGTGCATTAGTGATCCTACCTTCCCTATGTGGAAAGGGACACTCCCACTCTACTTCACTCGGTGCGAAGCTACAGTCCCTTTTGAAATGTCTTTATTAATCATAATATCTTAATGTAGCTCATATGGTCTATACCTTATATAATAATCATCATAGATCAATAACAATTGCATTAGTATTGTCATTTCATTACAATTCATACATGTGAGGTTAGTACATTTACATAGTCACATCATAATAAGGAACATTTGTAAGTTATCACCATCCTTATAACAATTACATCTTAGACAACAACTCACAAACCATAGTTCAAGACATTCCAATTAAACATAATACAAACCCTATCAATTTTAAAAAAAGGTATACTTTAATACAACATCATCAGTGAATCACAAGTAATCATTATTGAAATAAAGAACTGATATTACAAGATTTACCCAATCTCCTTCGCAATGCCATCATCAAGATCTTACCATAAACCATCCAATTCAATCCAACAATGAGTGTAATATAATCATACAATATTAAGCAACATAATAATGAAATCAATTGAATCACTACACAACAATTCATCACTAGTTCATAGCATAGAGTTAGAGACTTAGGTCAAATTCAAAATCTACTTCACACCTAGGCTAATTACTAAAGAACTAGCATAATTAGATTAGAATACATCACAATATACTCATAACATGAGATAATAACATCATAGAATAGTAATTCACACCTTAAATAGACCAATTTTATCAATACTAGATAATTCAACTCAAGATCACAACCTAAGGTTAAGGGGAAAAGATGATGTTTCCACAAACTAGGTCAATGCCTCAAGAATTAGTCTAAGTGACTCATAATAAATGTCAATCTCTTAATAATAATTAAAAGTAATCATAAACAAAGCAATTAACAAGTTCAATTTCGTATTAGAAGTAAACCTATTTGTATTTCATACTTTTCAAATCAATTAGGAGGAACGCTTTGGTGAAAGAGATACCAAAGGTGAAAGGAATTCCATACGTTACTAAATCATGAAGTTTGATGGAAAAAAATTGATCCTTTAAATCCCTATAACCCTCCTTTTCTTGGTATTCTATGGATTTTCTTTGCGAGAGAGAAGGAAGAATAGTTGGGTTTTGGAAAATTATGAGAGTAAAGTTAGGTTTCAGGTTACGGTAGTTTATATAGGGACTTAACTAACTTAATTAATAACCCCTAATACCCAATTAATCTTCTAAATAAACTAACTAATTAAATGAATTAAGTAAAACAAGGCACCAACACAGGGGCCTGACCTACAAGACCCCGACTGACAAGCCCTAGGTCAGTCAACGCCCATGTCTCCCTCTGTCCTGCACGCCCGTCGTTGATGTCAGAGGCTGTTCCAAATGGACCATTAGCCAAAATGTTGTGTGTTGGTCGACAGAGGCATCGACGCGCCGTTGATCCAACACACCTTGTCGCCTACAACTCGTGGGTAGACACTGCCTTTTGACAACTTTTTGCCAAATTGCAATGATCTTCCTCAAGGGTCCTTGGATGGTCCTTGGGGAGTCGTACCCTAATGTTTCAAATATAAACTAAATCTAATACGTTTTAGACACCATACCACTAAATGTCATCATTTTTTGACTCATAAAAATACTCAAATAGGCTAAGGTACACTAACACCTCTTGAATTAGTTTTCGGACCTCATGGACGTTCCTTGACGTTTTGATTCTTAAATATCCTAAATAAGTTATATAAATTATAATTGACTTTAAAAAAGCATTACAACTCTTAGAATCTCTTTTTAGGATCTAGATTAGTCTTTAGACTTTAGGAATATTAAAACAATATCTTCTGCTAGCTTTGTATGGGCATGCTACAGCTCGGTCTCCGCGTATCGAAGATAGAATCTACATTTGCTTGTAGGATAGCCAACTCCTTCTGAATGGCTGTGAGATATGTGGTTGGGACTAGCCGTGCCAGAATATGCTGCTCATATTGCATCTAGGCGTTTGTAAACTGTGTGAATATGTTATTCCGTTTGCTTTGCCATCCTTTTTTTATGCGGTCCTCCGACCTCTTCTATGGTCTTCTGCATCCAAACCTGTATATGATGGAGTAAGATGTCCATATAAGCATCCATTTTCTGAACTATAGCCAAGGGAATCATCATTGCAGTTGTGGGTATTGTGCAACTAGGAGAGCTGGGACCCTGCTGCTGGCGTCAGCACCTAGTGCCTGCTCCACCATATCTGCAAGATTTTTTCCCAATGGAAGAACCAAGACCCGGGGCCCTCTGCGGGGTGCCACCACATTAGCCTCATCTTTGATGAGGCCTATATCCAGCATCCCAGTCGGTCGACGGTGCGTATCACAGTGCCTTATTGGCAGTCCGGCGTCCCTGCACATATAAAAGATCAAACACGGAAAGGGGTAAGTAGTGGAGGTTTTGAACGCCATCTCGTGAATCCCCGCCAACATCATCCGCGCAAAGTAAATATCTAACCTTACTACTAATGTTTCCACCATGACTGCCATATTCCACGCGAGGACGTTGTCGTCCTGTGTGGGTTCAGTGTAGCTTTCTTGATGAGCCCACGTGGTGCTATCACCAAGTCAGCCCCTCACTATCTGCCGCAATTTATTGGGCTCACTACAACATTATAGGACTACGGCCACCCTAATAAAGTGTACCCTAAACTAGAAAATTTATAGCTTTTGATAAAAGGTTACACTTTTGGACTTTAAGCATCGCTTTTCCAAGGTTAGCCGAAAAAGGCATAAAGACCACGCTCAAAAGCATAGCCTTAATGGCAAAAACACCACGCTTTGCAGCTATGCATAAAAGTGTTGCCTTATCAGCTACACTTTCAAGCATGACCTTTGCTTCCACATACGCTAAAATTTTAAAGTTTTGTCTTTTCTATCATATGTATGACAACACTTTGAAGTGTAGTCCTTGCCCATATGCATACCACAATTTACTGTACTATGACTACACTTTTAAGTGTGGTAATAATATTTTTGCTATAAAATATTTATATGCCACAATATCTGATTAAAAACATCAATATTATTTCGCATTAAATAATCTCAAGCATCAAATTAAATAATAAGTAATTCAAATTTGATTTGTAATCAACTTCAAAAGATAGAATGTCTTGTATACATACACATACTTATAAAGAAATATTCTAAAAATATGTTAACACAATAGTTCACAAAGTAATATTATAATAGTTCACTATTTCACAAAATCTAATATAAATTATTCAAACTTTTACAATAGTTTAAAAGCTCTTCATCATATACGTCAACGAGATCAAACCTGTACTTCCTTACACATTTAGGGGTCGTTTAGTACATAAATGAATAACGCATAGATTAGTAATGCAGTGGTAAGTAATGCAAAATTTATTTTTCTCAAGTGTTTGGTTCATTGTTTCTAATCCCAACTTGTGTTTGAAATCAAATTCTTTAAAAATTTCCTTTCCAATTATAACCTTAAATTATTATGCAATTGGGTCAAGGTAGATAATTACCGGAAAATATTTTTTAAGGCATTCTAACTAGCTATGAGAAGAATAATTTTGTTGTCATGTTTTCAATTTTCTGCTTGAATTATTTGAGGATAAATAATTTTCATCATAATAATTTGATCACTAATAAAATATTTATTTTTAATTTAAAAAAGATAAAGCAACTATTTTTGAAATTATAAAGACGGTCAACAATTGTAAAATTGAATAAATCATGTACATTTATACATAAAAATTGCATGTTCTAATATTAATATGGACGCAATTTTTTAAATTGTTCAAAATACAAATAATTAGTGATATATTTTTAATTTAATTAATAATTGTTAAATAACACATAGTTCAAATTTATATTGATTGAATTAGATATATATAGTTTCAAATAAGTCTCTAAATAATTTGTAAACTAATTTATTTAAATAATTTTACTAGTACAAATATAAAACATAAAATCAAGAAATAGAAATAAAAATTAAAAATATTTGAGGGATATTTTTTTCTTTATGTGCTTATCCCATGGTATTATATATATCCTATATATTACTAATATCTCCAAATGGATGGTATTAGTAATGCATCCTATAATACCATGTAGGATGTATAAACTAATCCATGGATTAGTTATACATAGGCTCACATTCCTACGAAATATAATATTAAATTATAGCATATATAATACATGGATTATTTCTTTTAATACAACCTACTAAACACCCCCTTAAAATAAAAATAATTAGTCTTATGCTTGGAGGTACGGGACTATGATGCCCTACTTGCATTAAAAAGTAACTGGCCAAATCTTTAATGATCCTTGGGAGAAAAAAGCACTCAAGAAAAGATGCAAAACTAATAAGCGGATTCAAGCAATCTGAGTTTATAACTTGTATTTTCTGAGTACATGAAGTTATAAAAGAGCTCAGCTCTTTCGGAATTTCAAAACTGCATTATAGCATATTGTTGCAGCTATATAAGAGTATTAATTTATAATGGTAAAATGCAACAGATGTGTTCAGTGCACGCTATAATCTACTGTATATACTGTAAACTTATTCTATAATATGTACAACCATTTTATAACCAACAGACACAAGATCCATGATGCAATTTTGGTTGCAACAGATTTCGTCAACTATAGTTGTTACATCCAAGATGCAATTTCGGTTTCAATATCCAGTAACTACAGTGCCAAAATGTCATGGTATCAACAGAGAATTAGAAGATAAAAAGAATAAATATTTGCACCTATGTATCCCAAGAACAAATACTTGATTTGCAGCAGCCGCACCAGACTGATGTACCTATAAATACTAGTACCAGCAATATTTAACAACAATTGATAAGTTAGAATTTGGTTGTTACGTTTCCCAAAATCCATATGTTAGGATTTGGGAGAAGCTTCTGGAGTGCAAGTTCAATGTAAGTGCTCCATTATTTCGATTACTTTATGACTTATGAACTGGAGCATGGTATCTATCAGTACATCAGTGCCAACTCCAAGTCCACTTCAGGACGATGAACAGGGGTAGTAGGAGAATGAAGAATGGAATGACGATCTACTTAGAACAATTCTACCTGAAGAGTTGACTAATTACATTATTGAAAATATAGAGCAACCATCTGATAATAGTCAGACAATAGTCAGACAGACAGGGGCATCAATTTTAGTACAAACATTTAGGTTCAATCATAATTTTACTACAATTTTATGGTTCAATCATAGTTGTAGTCCAAAATTTCAGGTCTGTAAGCCACACATGCACGTCTGTCAAGTAAAGGTAGACACAAATTAAAGGATCTACAAGTTATTTCTGATGGTCAATGAAAATAAAATCGCCTTCTTAACTAAATCAATCTACAAAGAAAATAAAAACAACATTCAATTGAAAAATTCTTTTTTATTCAAATAATATAATGACAATCAGAAGAAGTTTACCTTAAAAACATGAAAAACTGAATTGTATCACAGCTTCAAAGAACATGAGATATTGTAGAGCTATAGATTATAGAACAACCTTGAATGCATTAAAATACTTATACAAATAACCTACTATAATCAAGCAACTTGCCTTCAAACCATTTAATTAAGTGAATTCCTCACTAACCACAAAACTGACCAGTAGCGATAAGATGATTTTCAGTTCACTCAAGTAGTCAAAATGTCTATAGATATGATTGCACATGTGTATCAATAATTTCTCAACAATGAACACGATTTAATTATCTGACTGTTTTTCCTTATTTCAAACAAATATTACTAATTACTTCGGAACTCCGAAAAAGAAGAAACAACCAAACCATTTAAAGACACAAACATAGTGCAACTAAAACAATTAGCAAACTCATAAAAATATAAACTCAAATACAGTACATAGAAACCAACAGAAAAAGAATAGAAAATATTGTTTCTTAGGGTGTGTTTGGTATGAAGGAAAATGTTTTCCATGGAAAATGTTTTCCTAGAAAATGTTTTCGTAGAAAACAAGTAGATTTTGGACTTATTTTCTCATGTTTGGTTGGTGAGTAGAAAATATTTTTCGGAAATGATTTTTAGTGTTTGATTTATGAATGAAAAATATTTTTGAGGAATATTTTTTATTTTTACTAGAATACAAAATAATTTATGAAATTGAAAATATCTTTTAAAAATAATTTTTTTTT